>NW_020949997.1:2755794-2830284 GCF_900497805.2 Vombatus ursinus
ATAGATAGATAGATAGATAGATAGATAGATAGATAGATAGATAGATAGATAGATAGATAGATGATAGAGGGCACAGGGTGAGTTGAAAATGAAGGGGTCATATCTGGAGAATAAAATTAATGGGTGAGAGAGGAATATACTAGGAGAAGAAGAAAGGGAGAGGTAGAACAGGGTAAATTATCCCACAAAAAAAAAAAAGAAAAGAAAAGGCTCTTACAGTGGAGGGGAAAAGGGGGAAGGTGAGAGGGAATGAGTGAATCTTATTCTCATAGGATTTGACTTAAGGAGGGAATAACATACACACTCAATTGAGTATGGAAATCTGTCTTACCCTACAGGAAAATAGGGGGAGAAGGGGACAAGAGAGTAAGGGAATGATAGAGGGGAGGGCAGATTGGGAGAGGGAGTAATCAAAAGCAAATACTTCTGAGGAGGGACAGGGTCAAAAGAAAGAATAGAATAAATGGGTGGGTGGGCCAGAATTAAGAGAAATAGAGTTAGTTTTTCACAGCATGTCTACTATGGAAGTGTTTTGCATAACTGCACATATATAACCTATATTGAGTTGCTTGCCTTATCAGTGAGAGGAAGGGAGAAAATTTGGAACCCAAAGTTTGAAAAACACATGTTTAAAAAAATTTTTTCACATGCAACTGCGAAATAAGAAATACAGGAAATGAGGTACAGAAATCCATCCTGCCCTACAGGAAAATTTAAGGGGAAGGGGACAAGACAAGGGGAGGAGAGACAGAAGGGAAGGCAGACTAGGGGAAGGGGTATTTAGAATGCATGCCATCTTGGGATGGGGGGAGGGGCGAGATGAGGTGAAAATTTGGAACTCAAAATCTTATGGAAGTAAATGTTGAAAACTAAAAATAAATAAAAATTACCATATAAAAGATGCTAAAAGTTGATAAAGGACTATAAAAATCTTAACAACTACTGAGAAGGTGAGTTGCAAAGAACCACAAATGATTCAAAAAACAAATCTGATCATCCCAATCTAGGGAGAGCATGAAAATGCTAAAGTAACATACATTAAATGTGCTGTTTTTGTATTTCTGCCAGAATCAAGTGATTGCTACTACATCCCAAATAAAGGCTGCTTGTTTTCCTAGAATAGAAGCTGAAGGGGATCAAAAAACACTTCTGCATATTGAAAGTTCTCAAAGGGAAAAAAAAATGGAAGAAGGGCATAGATGAAAAAAACAAAAGATCTTCAGTGACAGAAACTTGGACTTTGTCAAGAGGATGAAGGGTAGATGAAGGACAACACAGAGAAGGAAAGGAAGAAAAAAACAATTGTCCACTTGGAGCTAAAAAGCAAATTTGAAACCTATCCTACAGAAGAGGACGTGAGTTGCCTTGAAGAGCAGGGAGCTATTTGTCTTCCAAAGAAAGATACAGCAGAATCATGGAAGCAATAAAGTAAGGGATTACCTAATAAAGGTAAATGGAAAAATAGAAGACAGTGGTGGTATCCCTGCTCAATGCTTTACTAAGGTAGATTTAGTCAAACTGAAAACAACAGAAAAGTCTATAAGGCATGTATCCAAGATATGACAGAGTAGTCAAGACTTATCAAAACAAATGATTAGTACCCACTTCTAGTGATTTGTCTGGGTACAAATGATACCACCAGAAACAACCTGGAAAGTACTATGAAAGATCATGAAGTCCTGAGGGGAGAAATACTGAAGCACATAGGCACAAAGGCTAGCTTAAAAGAACAGCTGGCTTAAAAGATGGTATCTGAAAATGAAATTTGGATTTCTGGACCATGGCTTAAAAACAAAAATGATAGCCTACTGGCCAGAGATGGAGGAAACAGCAATGGTACAATGGAATGAGGGCTGCATTTGGAACTGAGTTTGAATCCTGGTTCTACCACTTATTACCTACGTGGTCTTGGGGACGTCATTTAATATCTCTGGTCCTCAGTTTTCACATCTGTAAAATGAAGGGGTTGGACAAGATGACTTTTCAGCTCCCTTCCAGTTCTAAATCTATGATGCTTTGGTCCTAATAAAGGCTAGCAAGAATGTATTTGCCTATCAAAATGTACACACCCTTTAATCCAGCAATACCACTACTAGGTCTGTATCGCAAAGAGAGACCATAAAAAAGGGGAAAGGACCCACATGTATAAAAATACTTAAAGAAGCTCTTTTTGTGATAGCAAAGAATTGGAAATTGAGGGTATGCTCATCATTTGAGGAATGGCTGAACAAGCTGTGGTATATGAATGTAATGGAATACTATTGTGCTATAAGAAATAATGAGCAGGCAGATTTCAGAAAAACCGGGAAAGACTTAGATGAAGTGATGCTGAGTGAAGTGAGCAAGAACTAGGAGAACATTGTATACTATATAATTTTGATTGACTTAACTCTTCTCAGCAATACAATGATCTCAAATAATTCCAAAAGACTCATGATAGAAAATGCTGTCCAATCCAGGGAAAGAATTGGTGGAGTCTGAATGCAGACTGAAGCATACTACTTTCATTTTGGGGGGGGGGGGGGAGCCTTGTTTTTTTCCTTTTGTTCTGTTTTTTCTTTCACAACATGATTAATATGGAAATATGTTTTACATAATTGCACATATATAACCTATATCAGATTGCTTGCTGTCTTAGGGAGGCAGTAGGGGAAGGAGTGAGAAAAATTTGGAACTCAAAATCTTTCAAAAAATGAATGTTGAAAATTATCTCTATATGTAATTGGAAAAACATACTATTAAATTTTTAAAAAGTAAAAAAAAAGAGAATGTATTTGTCTGATGTCTTCTAAATCTAAGCAAAAAGGCTTTAAATTAAAAAGGATGGGAGACCGATACACAAAGCAAGAAACCATGGAGGAGCTATAAAAGATCAATCCAATCTATTCATTTTACAGATGAGGAAATTGAAGTCACGAGAGGTTAACAAGAGGTCACACAGATAGGGTCAAGAGCCAGGATCTGAACCCAACTCATCTAACCCCAAACCCAGCTCTCCACTGCACCACAGTGCCCCACAAAGAAGGAAGAACACTGGCAGCGGAGTCACCCAGAAGTCCACAGCAGATAAGAAAGAAGACAACCCCAAAATCCACATGTTCATGGCAGAGAACCTGGGACTGAAAGAGGGAGATTAATCGTGCAGACAAAGGAAAGGCAGGGACTGAGAACAAGGGAGGGAGGGTAATCAGTGAAAGGGGAGGAAACCACAGCCACAGCCACAGCCACCGAGACTAGGTCACAGATACTTAGAAGCTAAGGGTTCACACTGAAACTTCCAGAACACAAAAAAAAAAAACCTAAAGGAAAAAGGTCAAGGATAAGATAAAACAATCTGTCATATACAACTGCTTGCCCAAAAGAAAACTGATGTGTCATCCAGAATTTTACTCTAATTTATCGGCTTTTTATCTTCCTTCATTTAAGAGAAGCTTAATATTAGTAATAATAAAATATTTAATAGTAGTTTATTGGGTTTTTAAGATTATAAAACTCCTTACATATATGATTTCTTTTGATCACCACAATAAAGACTGAGAAGGAGGAGGAGAAGGAGGAAGACGAAAAGGAGGAAGGGGAGGAGGACGAGGAGAAAAAGAGGGAGAAGAGGGAGAAGAGGGTAAGGGCTGCAGGGGAAATGTTTGGGGACCAAGAATAATAGCTCCTATTTCTATTACACTTTAAATTTCATTTTCCCCACATGTTGTAAAGTAGGTCATATAGCGTTATCATTCCCCATTTCATAAATAAGGACAATTGAACTTAGAGAGGTGAAATGAATCTTGCCCAGGGTCACACAACTAGTACAGTATATGGTGGAGCTAGAATTCTCACCGAGGTCTTATCACAGTAAGTCCAATGCTCTCTCTCCCCACCTATAACACACTGCCTGTCCCTACTGACTTTCTCATCTTCCAGTGTCATTCATGCCACTGTCTTTGTTCTTGACAATGGCATCAAACTTTAAATGTAAATGATGATGATAAGGGACCATTTTCTGTAATGGAAAAGGAACTGGAAAAAAATTAAAATAAAAAAAAAGTGGAGGAGGAAACTGGACTTAGAACCAAAAGACCTAGCTTCAAGCACCAGTTCTGTCACATAGGACATACTCCGGCAAGTTTCATTCCTCTCTGAAATTCAGTTTTCTTGTCAAAATGCAAAGTGGGAATAATGCTAAGACTACCTGCCTCACAGAATTGTTGTAAAGAAACTAACAATAAACTGCAATTTGTAAATTTGTAAAATGTGTGTTTATTAGTATCTCAGTCTGCAAAGGGGCATAAATCAGGTGCTCACTACTTACATTTAAAAGATTGGGAGATTAATGGAGTTAGAAAGCACCTTAGGAGGATCATCAGGATCAATCTATTACTTTACAGGCAAGGAAACTAAAATGACTTGACTAAGGTCACAGAATAAGTCAATAGCAGAGAAGGCATTTGAACCCAGGCCTACTAATTCCCAATCCAGTGCTGCTTCCGTCTGCTTTAGTGGCAGAGAAACCAGAATTTTCTGAAGTGCAAGAGCTAAAGGGGAAAAAAAAAGCCCTAAAGTCACGCCTCCTCGATAGAGTAGTCTGGGTAGCAATCTGTGGCAGGAGGTTGTCATGTATAGCCACTGTGTTCTTAATATGTAGGCACCAAATCCAGCCTGTTCAACATTCCACCCAAATGTTAGCTGAGAGAAAAACTGAGAAAAGCTTTTTAGCCAAAATGGTTAATGAGATAATAGACATGAAAATGCTTTGAAGAGTGTAAAGCACTATACAAATGTAAGGTGTTATTATTAGAATCAACAGTAATATCTACTCAATTTAAGAGGCCTTTTTCTGCCTGCGTAAAACTAGCCTAGAATTATCCTCCCTCGGTTTGATTATCCTGATTTACACAATTCTGTTCTTAGGGACCAGAACCTAAGAAGCAAGGCTACCACTAGGATTTGAATCAGATAATTTCAGAATGACAGAAGTGGAAAAGATTGTAGGGGACAGCATACCCACTCCCTACTTTCTTTTACAAATGAGGGAAAGTGATTTGCCCAAATTTACCCAGCTTGTTGTCATCCTGAGCAACTCACTTAATCTCTTTCTGCCTTTGTCAGTCAATAAACACCGATGTGCCAGGCAGCGCGAAACACTGGGGGATATACAGAAAGGCAAAAGACAGCTCCTTCTCTAAAGAAGGTCACAGTCTAATGGGAGAGACCATAGTAAACAACTACAAACAAACTTCATAAAGGATAAATTGGAAATAATCAACAGAGGAAAGGCAAAAGAATTAAGGGGGATCAGAAAAGGCTTCCTGAAGACGGTGAAATATTCACCAGAACTTGAAGGAAGCCAGAGAAGCCAGGAGATGGAGATGAGGAGGGAGGGCATCAAAGGCATGAAGGGGAAATGCCTGCCTGGAGTTGGGAGATGAAGTGTCTTGTGCAAGGATCAGTAAGGAGGCCAATGTTACTGGTTCACAGAATGCATGCCGGGTGGGAGATGTAAGATGTAGTTTCCTTATCTGTGACAATAAGGATAATAATAGTCTTTAACTCTGAGGGTTGTGGTGAGCATCAAATCAGACAACATTTATGAAGTGCTTTGAAAACCTTAAAGCAAGTCCATAAATGTGAGCTATCTATTATTACTATTGTGGTAGTGGTGGTAATGGTGATAAAACCAAGTTAACACTAGAACTCAGGTCCCCTGACTCCTGGTCTTGTGCTCTTGCCCACTATTGGATGCAGAAGTAACAATTTAAAAGGAGTGTACACCAAAATACCACTTTACAATTTTCAAAGCATTTTGCATCCAAATTTAGAGTGAGGAGGACCCTTAAAGTCAACTAATCTAATCCCCTCATTTTACAGACAAGGAAACAAAGACTTGGAAAGATAAGGTAAAGATTACCCAATTAGTAAGTGGCAGAGCTAGGATTTAAACCCAGGGCTTCTGACTTTAAATATCTCATTCTTTCCACTCTACCACACTTTGATCTTGGCAAAAGTCTTAGGGAGTAGAAAATAGAAGTTTTATTATCCCTCGCCATTTTACAGATGAAGGAATTGAGGCCCAGAGACATTTAGTTACTTTCCAATTGGATGATCTTGCTGTTGATCAACTGACTTTCAGAGAGTGAAATTCAAGAGGGAAGTGTGGGAAGTCATATTTGGTATCAGAAAAATCCCTTTACAAGTAATACAGGATTGGGAGACATGATTTGACACATTTGGAGAAGGCCAGGTTGGTTAATGGGCAGCTAGTTCAGTACTAGTCACCAGTGTGATGAAGCAGCTGAGTGATTTTGAACTGCACTCAGAGAGCTTTCAAGAATAGGGAGGTAATTTTCCTGCTGGACTCTAACCTAATCTTACCACAGCTGGAGTTCAGTGCTCACTTCTGCATGCTACAGTTAAGGAAGAACATTAAGAAGCTGGAGATAGTGCAGGGGAGGGCCACGGTAGGGAAGGACTGTAAAATCCTCATAGAAGGACTAGTTAAAAGAAACAGAGCTGCTTATTGATCTACTGGCTGTTTAGATTGGCAGAAAGAAGACTCAAGGGGGGCATGATAGCTGTGTTTAAGTATTTGAAGGACTATCATGTGGAAGAGGGATTAGACTTTTCTATTTGGCCTCAAAGAGAAAACTAGAAACAATGGTTGGAAATTACAAAGAGGTCAACTGAGGCTTTAAGTTAGGAAAAACTACCTAATGATCACCTCAACAACTAGGATAGTTCTCTCTTGTTTATATGCCCAGTACCATGCTGGATCCCCACCCCAAACCATGATCAAGTGTTGGTCAATTTCCTTCCACTGAAGATCGGACAAATTAGACACAAATATTACTGTCTGAGACTCTTTTTTTCTGAAATTCTTTGGGTATCTTTGATGAAACTACACAGACAAGCTGGTTGCCTAACAACAGAGATTACAATGGGCCCCATATCTGAGGCACTGTTTTCTTGTTTGAACTAATTCCCAGTGTGACCTAGACCATGGCTTAACCCGGTATATTTCACATCTGCCTACACAAATAACAATTTACCAGAAACTTGTAGCTTCATTGTAGGGAATTATGCTGGACAGTCTGGGATCTTGCCCTTCCTATCAAAGAAGCCAATTCGGTTCCAGCGGGAATCCAGTTACATTCAAATTGCCCACAAACCATCTGTCTGACTCCCAGATTATCACCAATCTAGGGGCACCCCCAGGGATCTAGGTCCATTCCAGGGCCATTTACTCCCCAATGCACTCAACAGTGTTCATTAGAAAATCAGTTTCTACTTGACACCAGGGAATTGTCAATGTTTTGAATACACTGAGAATTACAGCACGTAGTTCTGGGTACCAAAATGCTATTACCAGGCAGGAAAGAGAAAAGCAAAAGAAATTTAGAAGCTGGAGAAACTAATTTGGGAAGAGTGTAGCCAAGACACGTGATAACAATATACCAATATTAGATTATCCAAATATCACAAAAGGAGAGTTATTAAAAAACAAAAGAAAGATAGGAAAAGTAGTGGGAAGGGGAGGTTATAAAGAGCTTTAAAATCAAACAGAGGATTTTATATTTGATCATGGAGGTCACAGGGATCCACTAGAGTTTATTTAAGAGGGGTAACATGGTCAGACCTGAACTGTAGGAAGATTACTTTGATAGCTGAGTGGAGGACAGACTGAAATAGGGAGTGATGAGACAAGCTATTCTAATAATTCAGGTGTGAGTTGATAAGGGCCTGAACCAAGTGGCAATAGTACTTGGTGACAGTGTCAGAGGAGAGTGGGGGGCATACATGAAAGATAATGCCAAAGGTAGAATCAACAGGCTTTGGCAACAGACTTGGATATGGGTGAGGGGAGAGGCGGGAGATGTGGGGGAGGGAAGAGAGTAAGGAGTTGAGGATGGTTGTTAGCCTAGGTGAATGGGAGGCTGGTAACAAGGGACTTATAAAGAGGGGAGGATTAGGGAAAAGCTAATGAGTTCTGTTTTGAACAGGCTGAGTTTAAGATAGCTGTGGGACAACCAGTTTGAGGGATGTCCAATAGGCATTTGGAGATGTGAGACTGGAAGTCAGAAGAGAGAGGAGAGTTGGATAAATAAATTTGAGAATCATCTTTATCAAGAAGGTAACTGAATCCATGGACATTGTTGGTGGTGAAATTTGTTCTGTTTGACTATACACATCTGTGTAACAGGGCTTTATTTTTCTTTCTTTCTCAGTGGGAAGGGGTGAAGGTGAGAGGGAGAGAAGGTGGATTTTTGTTGACTAAAAACAATTCATTTTAAAAATGAGTGAATCCTTGGGGAGCTAATGAGATCACCAACCAAAACTTTATAGAGGGAGAGCAGAAGAGGACAGAGCTAGATAAATTTAAATGTTTAAATGTTAAAAACAAAGACAAAGGCTGTTGAACCCAAACTGGCCTGAAGCATGGAAGCACTAGAGTAATGAATAATACTCAGAAAGGCTTTTGACTTAAAGTATAAAGGTTTGGGGGCATTTAAAACAGATTTTCAACTCAAACTTGGCAAAAACTTGGCTTACATTAATCAGTGATTGAGAAAAGTTGAAAATGAGCCAGAGAAATGCCAAATTGTACTTATGAGTTTATATTTCTTTTAAATCTTTCTTTAGTTCCATACTTTTAATACTAGCTACTATTTTAAAAGATACACTTTACTGGTTTAATATAGTGTACTATTTTAAGGCGTATTTGAATAATAGGGATAAGGACCAGGCATGGGAAGGACCAGAATAAGGAAGAACTGCAATTTTCTCAGTATTAAGAAACTCCTGAGTGAGCAAACTGCCTCCACCAAGGTCATTCAGCACCTCCTCTGCAACTTAAAGTCTTAGACAATTGCCCAGAATACTGATATATTAAGTGATTTGCTAAGGGTCACACAGCTAGTATGTCTGAGAGATGTGTCTTGAACCCAGTTTTCCTGGCTTTGAAAGTGGCTCTCTATACACCAGTAGTGGTAAGTGATTATCTGGTGAAATCAGGTGTAGGAGGTTTAGAAGCAATCCGCTGTTGAGGTCTGGAGTCAGAAAGACCCAAGTTCAAATTTGACCTTAGATACTTAGTAGCTGTGTAACCCAGGGAAAGTCACTCAAGTCAGTTTGCTCAACTGCAAAATGGAGATAATAATAGCACCTACTTTGCAGGGTTGTTGTGAGGTATTACTAAATATTATCAAATGAGATAATATTTGTTGAGTGTTTAACACAGTGCCTTCTTCCTCATCCCTCTGCAGTGGAAAGATTTCTAGTCTAGAAGCGAAGAGAAGGGGCTTGAGTCCATAAAATGGTCAAAACTTACAATATGATCCTTAGTCATCTTATCTGTACAATAAGAATTTTGTGCTCTATTCTGTTACCCCTGTGGTCCTGTCCAGCACTAATATCCTCTCTTTCTCTATTAGCATGCATCCCAGAATCATCCATCACTAATGAAATAATAGCAAGCCATTATCTCTCTTCTCATTGTTTTAAGGACCTGATTTTAATTTGTATACTCTTTCTATAATTATAATCCTTAACAACAATGTCTAATTCCAAATCTATTAAAATTATGATATTAACTTATTGAAAAATTTCCATCTGATTTTTATGAAGTGCTCCCCTGGCTACTTGTGATTTTGTAATTAGTATCAAAATCAAACATTGTGAACTAATTTAACAACTAATTTAAAATAAGATTTATCCAAGCATTAAAATCTTCATTTCAGTCAAAAAGAATACAGTAGTAAAGACCTTTCATATAGCTATAAAGTTGTGGTTTTCATAGGCTATGATTCTTGTACTGATTTTAAAATACATTTCAGATCCCAAGAAGACTTTCTTATTTTGAAATCCTATACTTTCTTTTACTGCTCTTTTATTCCCCTTTTCACAAGCTAACTTTTTTTTTAACTTGCATTTTTTTTTGTCACTTTCAAATAGATGTTCGCAAAGTTATTGGCTTTCCTCCTTGCATTCATCAATGTCAGCTCTGTGGTATTAAAATAATCAGTGCTTCGCAGCATATCCAAGTCCTGGGAATTAAATTAAGGCATGAAACACAGAGTGGTGTTTTCTCATCCTATCATCAGGATCGGATTATTATTCCTGAGCCTGAATGTATGTCTCTAATACACCATTAAATCCGTTTTAACGAACGGATCTACACAAAACCATGGAAATGAGGCAGCACGTGATTTTAGTAAAGGAGCACAGCATGAGAGGTCCTCATTTCTTCTCTCCTTGTGAAGATGTCAGGAACTCTAAGCAGGGAGCAGCACTGCAGTCTGTGATATAATATCTCACGCCTGCACATGCCCCCATGATGGCAGATTATCTGCCTAGAGGTTGCATTCAGCGTCAGTCAGCAGATGAGCAGGAATGGTCCAGTGCATCTTCCCCCCACTTCCATCTGACAGTGATAAATGATCAGGTCTAATGCTCAGCTAAGCCTGACAGGCCCAGACCTCCCCTTGCAATCTGTTCCAGGCAAACATCCACCTACTTCCCCTCAATGTCCCCTGTTGGCACTACAAAGCAGGATCACCAGGGTTTAAGGCAAGGCCCTCTCCATCAACCCTCCTCCCCAACCCCCAAGCAAGAAAGGGCATTATGACTTTATTCCTTTCTAATAATTCATAATCTACTGGGGGAAATAAAAGAATAAAGGAATGTGGAATTATAAAACCACACAGCCTCAGTTCTCAATCACTGCAAAAAGTGAAAAGGAAGGACCCAACTGACCCACAACTTTGGAAACATCCCTTCTCCACATAGCATTTTCATCACATTCTCTTGGAAATAACAAAGTTTTATTTCAAGGCAGAAGAAGACAATCTGGAGGTGTTCAGAGATCTGAGTTTGAGTGCTGAGCCTGGTATTAGTCATGTGACCATGAGCAAGTGACAGAATCATGGAATCAGAGCTTTGGAATAGCCTCTAGAGACTAGGTTAATCCAACTTTATATGTGACTGAAAATCCCCTCTATACCATCCACAAGTGCTCAAAGAGTTTTTGATGGAAAACTTCTAGCGAGGAAGAACCCACCATCTCCCAAAGCAGTCCATTCTTCTTTTGGATAGCTCTAATTTTTAGGTAGTTTTCCCTTACACTGAGTTAAAATGAGCCTCTGAAATTTTCATCCACTGATTCTAGTTCTGCCCTCTGTGGCCAGGCAGGACAAGAATCCCTTTTCCACAAAGTAATCCTTCAAAAACTAAAAATAGCTGTCATTTTAACCTCCTTCCCTAGGCTTCTCTTCTAAATGCAAAACAGGTGATCTCCAATTTACAAGACTCAGATATAAAAGTCAATTGCTTAGAACTTGGTAATGTCAAGTTTTCCCACAGATGCAATGTTACATGTGATGGTTGGGCTCCCTAGCCAATCCACAATAGCCTATTTAACGTACAATGCACCAGGAAAATGACTGTTTTGGGCAAATCTAAATATCATTGTATCTATGAGATCTGTCCCAGGTTTCAATTCAGAATGCTGGAAAAACATTCACAGAACAATAGAATCTCGGTGTTGCAAGGGACCTCAGCGGCATCTAGTCCAAAGAGACCTGAAAAAGAATGCCATCTACAATAAGCCCCATAAGCAGCCATCCAAACTTTATTGAAGTACCTGTAAGAAGAGAAATCTTTGAGTTCCTGAAGCACTCCAGTCCATTCTTGGCTTTCATTGTTAGGAAGTTTTTCCTGATATCAAGCCTAAATGTACCTCTTTATAACTCCTACCCACTGCTCCTGGTTCTGCCTTCTGAGACCAAATGGAACAAATCTAATCACTCCTCCATGTGATAGTTACTCAGGTATTTGATCATGGATATCATATCCTCTGCCTCTCCCCAATTCTTATAGACTAAACATCCCCATTTCCCTCAACCAATCTTTATCTAGATTCTAGCACAAGGCTCTTCACTGACCTCTTCGGGCTACTCTCCTCCTAATCCACCAATGCCTTTCCTAAAATGTAGTATCCAGAACTAAACACCCTGCCTTTCCTCATCTTGCAGCCCTTTTTCCTCCATCATTATCACAGCCAAAGAAGCCTTTTCCCTTCTCAATGGGATGCCAATTAAGAGGGAAACCTTTTGCCCAGGAAATATAAGCCCAGCCAGAACGCGCACTTCAGCAGAGGAAATACAGCACAGCAGAGAGAATGTCACCTCCTATTGAATAAGGAAAAAGTACTTTAACTTGGGTGATTTTATAGGCATATCATATACTATATAAGAAGCTATAGAATAACCAAAATAAAAATTCCAGCAAGAGGAAAATAATATCAAAAGGAAAGAACATTTTATGATCTTAATTAGGAGTTTTAACTCTTAAGAATCCATGCCAATGAAAAAGCACCAGCGCAAATAACCCAGGAACAACTTATCTATGTCTTTGAATTGTATCTAATGGAAGGGCCTCAGCTGCACATGGATCGCGGACTTCATTAGATACTAAGTTTCAATTAAACTCATCTAAAATCCAAGGGTAGAATCACAGCAACATAACATTGGAAGGAACCTTAGAGGTCTAAACTAGATTAGACTCCAGCGTAATGCTGAATGCTTCTTACTAACTGCTGTCACTTGAAGGTGATCCGCTAACCATGACTTGAATATTTTCAGTGAGTAGGAATCCATTACCTCAGAAGGTAGCCAATTTCATTGCTGTTGTTCAGTTGTTTCAGTTGTGCCTGACTCTTCAAAACCTCATTTGGAGTTTTCTTGGCAAAGATGCTGGAGTGGTTTGCCATTTCCTTCTCCAGCTCATTTTACAAATGAGAAAACTAAGACAAACAGGGTGAAGTGACTTGCTCAGGGTCACACAGTTAGTAAGCATCTGAGGCAGGATTTGAACTGACACTGCCACTGAGCTGCCCGAAATTCCATTTTTAGACAGTTTTAATTATTAGAAATTTCTTCCTTATACTGCGCTGAAATATATTTCCCTGGAACTTCCATCCGTTGCTCTGAGCTCTGGCCTTTAAAGCTACAGAAAATAAGTTAATTCCTCTTCCACATGACCAATTTTTCAAAAATTTAGAGAGTCATCCTGTTTACCTTAAGTCATCTCTTTTTTCAGGATAAACAGGCCCTATTCCTTTAACTATTTCTCAGATGACATGGTTTCATGTTCCTATACCATCCTCATCACTCAAGGAGAGTGATACATTCCCGTTTATCAATATTCCTACTAAAATATCATGCCCTAGAGCTGAATATAATACCACTAATGGGATCTGACCTGTCCAGAGTTCAGTGGGACACAGTATTTACTTGCTCCTAGACTCTGATAATTATTAGCCATGGGAACATGGGCAAATCGCTTAACCTTTCTGAGCTTCAACTTACCTCTAAAACTGCAAACAATAATATCTGTAGTAATCCCTTCATAAGATTGTTTTAAGGAGCAAATGAGATAATGTACAAAGCACTGTGCAAATCCTACAGACACAAAAACCTATCAGCTGTGCTATATACTCGAGTGGTTGGTATTCACTGGAATTTTTTAATAGGACAACCAGAAGTTGTTTATTCCTTTTGATAATGTTGTCACACTAAAGAAAAAAAAATCTTTTGTTATTAAAGAGGAGCTAACTTATTCAGAATCAAGTGGAGATAAAACACATAACCAGAATGGAAATGTGAAACAGTTGAGATTTACCATGTGATGCTTCACTCAGGTAGTGAGTGAACCAACAACTATTGAAATCCCCTAAATTCCATGAAAAGGTCGCCAGTGACATCACTAGCAGAAATTAAGTTACAGGACTAATGGCCAAAACTCGGTCCTAGCACAAATACAGAACAAAAGTCTGGACACTATTGCTCTTGCCCAGATTAAAGGGGAAAAAAATTCCTATTATATACTGATCTCATTGCTAGTATTTTAAACAGTATTCTTAGTAAAGATTTTTTTTAAAGCAGAGCATAGCCAGTTTTCTATTAAATCAGTGCTCTGGGAGTGCTGAGATTTCAAAGAAATTTCCAGAAAAAAGTGACCCCTAAATTCAAAGCTCTCCCCTACTACCCAAATCCCTTGAAGAAGGTAAAATGCCCTTAATTCCAATTAAAAATATGACTTAGGGGGAAGCTAGATAGTGCGGTGGATAGAGCACTGGACCTGAAGTCAGGAGGACCTGAGTTCAACTCCGACCTCAGACCAAACACTTGACACTTACTAGCTGTGTGACCCTGGGCAAGTCACTTAACCCCAATTGCCTAAAAAAATAAATAAAAATAAAAAATAAAAATATGACTTAAGACTACCAGTTTATAGTACCTGGGAAAGATAACATGCTAACAAGTTCATTAGTTGAGTGACATGTCAAATTATTCCCCCAAAACAGGTTTTGTTTGGAATGAAAGAATGTGACTGAAAAGGAAGAAGGAGAACAGAGGGGGAAAGGACACTGAAAAGGGAGTCTGGGGACACTAAAGACAAATTTCATTTCCTTTACAATTTTATCAAGGACCAACCTGGAATGTCAGATCTCTCAATGAGGAGAGATTCAGGAAGACAAAGGATAATTAAGTATTATATACAATACTATGTGACTCACCACTGTAATACTAACTTCTAAATTAAGTATATTTTATAAAAAACTTTTTATCTTGACCTGGTTTTTAAATGAATAGAAAACATTAATGAAAATGATTTCTTCTTCATCCCAGGTCACAAAGCAAATGTTATTGGTGGGATGCTGACTTTGCACCGGCAACAGCTTGAAACTTCACAGCTTAAGGGCTTAGATTGGATTTGTTCTGTGAAGTTTAGATTCAGTCAAAAGGCTGCTCTTGAGGACCTAGAGGGCCACATGTGGCCTTGAGGCCACAAGTTTCCCACTCCTGGCTTAGGACGACGATCATTACGTATTTACCCGGATTGGAGGATGATGATCAGGTAGGCCAAGTGATTTACCTCTAGCTGTAATCTGGAGCACCCAAACCTAAAGCTACCATTAGGGATAGCACCAAAAGAGTCTGCAGGAGCTTCAGTGATTTCCAGGGTTGATGCTGTCGGGTTGCCAACGTCCCTGCAGGCAGCAGGATGTGGACTAGAGATTACTAAACTCTTGGTGAGCTTCTTGATGGAACATCTGTTGGAAAATGTAGTGGTGGCAACAGGGGTCCACACTCAGGTAGCCAGGCTCTCTCTTCAGGGAGGTTTACATCAAAAAGATGCACCCCCTACCATTACCAAAAGCTTGCTTATCCTTTACCTGCACATAGCTAGGCATATACTTGATTAAATTTAATTTTATGGTCTAATTCTAATTCTGCAGGTTAATTATGGTTCTCTCCAATTCATGAGTGGACAAGACGTGAAACTGATGGCAATGAAAGGCACCACAGTAGTTGGTGGCACCCTAACATCACTCACCACATGTCTCATCTTTTCTCTCTCCTTCTAGTCTTATCTCCCTCCCTCTTGTCTTAATTACCCTTTCCTCTTTCTTTTTCTTCTCTCCACCACTCAGATTGGTCAGTTTCCCAGGGACAGTCTCACTTCCCCTTAACCAAGTGCCCAAGACTGTAATGGCAACAAATTTTTACCACATACAAATGTACGTATGCATTTAAAATGTCTACATAATGTGTGTGTATATATATATATATGTGTGTGTGTGTGTGTGTGTGTGTGTGTGTGCATGTGTTATACATGTTCATGTTTATACATATATGTGTATGTGTATATGTATGGGACTGTATACATATGTGTATGTACACACTGTGTACAGCTGTGTATGTACATATTTTAGTTTAAAATATTCTATACCATCCCCACCCTACTCATCAAATAAAAATTTGACTTATGTGCCCCCCACTCTTAGGTAGAATCTTTGGGGAAACCCTACATTCACAGCTGGCAGCATCTTCCAGCTGCTGAATGAGAACTAAATGAGATTCCTGGGACTGTGAGTCATTTATAATGAATTTTAATGACTGTAGTGCCCTAGTGGTGATGCATACTGATTGAACTGCCCCTTACAGCCAGCTGTCCTGGAATCATCAATTGTCCACCAGGGGATTCACATTCACCAAGGGTGTAGCCAATCTCCAGGGATGGATAAAAGGCAGGATCTTTCAAGAAAATGTCAACCCATATCATTCTTTATAAGTGGAAGACTTAACAGTAAATATTGCTAAACAGCATGAAAAGTAAGGGAAATGAGAGTTAAGAATCATACAAAGAATTTTAAGATTGTGTACATAGATTACTTAGTCTGTTTTAACAAATATCACATAAATTTTCTGTCTTATCACTCACGCTAGACAATTTCAATTCAACAAATATTTATTAAGAATCTAACTGGACTAGATACTTGGGGTTTGGGGAAGGAGAATTAGCAATTCATTTTCTGTTTCAATTTTTTTTCAATTTAGGGGAGGAGTAACAAAGCTGGTATATAAACAACTACAGTCAAGGTTCATGTGCCACAAGTGAAGTAAAAAGTATTACAGGAATTGAAGGAATTAGAATAGGCAATGAGGAAACAAAACTATCACTCTTTGCAAATGATATGATAGTATACTTAGAGAATCCTAGAGAATCAACTAAAAAACTGGTTGAAATAAGTAACAACTTCAGCAAAGTTGCAGAACATAGAATAAACCCACATAAACCATTAGCATTCTTATATATTACCAACAAAGTCCAGCACAAAGAGATAGAAAGAGAAATTCCATTTAAAATAACTGCAGATAATATAAAGTACTTGGGAGTCTACCTGCCTGGACAAACCCAGGAACCGTATGACTCCAATTAAAAAACATTTTCCATACAATTAAAGTCAGATCTAAACAACTGGAGAAATATTAATTCCTCATGGGTAGGCAAAGCCAATATAATAAAAATGACAATTCTACCTAAATTAATTTACTTATTAATACCACATCAATCAAACTACCAACAATTATTTTATCGAGCTAGAAAAATAATAAAATGCATCTGGAAGAACAAAAGGTCAAGAATATCAAGGGAATTAATGAAAAAAAAATGTGAAGGAAGGTGGCCTGATCTCAAACTGAATTACAAAACAGTAATCATCAAAACAATCTGGTACTAAAAAATACAGTGGCAGATCAATGGAATAGATTAGGCCCACAATACACAGCAGTACATGACCATAGTAATCCAGGGTTTAATAAACCCAAAGATCCAAGCTTTGAGGACAAGAACTCACTACTTGACAAAAACTGCTGGGAAAATTGGAAAGCAGTTTGGCAGAAACTGTGATGGAATACTATTCTGCCATAAAAAATGACCACCAGGATGCTTTCAGAAAAGTCTGGGAAGACTTATATGAACTGATGCAGAGTGAAATAAGCAGAACCAGAAGAACACTGTACATAGCAAAAGCAACACTGTACAATGATCTACTGTGAATGACTTCAGTATTCTGAGCAATACAATGATTCAAAACAATTCCAAAGAATTTATGATGAAAAATTTTCTCTACCTCCAGAGAAAGAAGAGAAGGAGTCTGAATGCAGAGTAAAGCATATTTTTTTTTTTACTTTCTCTATTTTTCTTCTGTTTTTTTTCCTGGTCTGTGTCTTCTTTTGCAACATAGCTAATATGGAAATATGTTCCTCATAACTTCACATGTACAATCTATATCAAATTGCTTGCCTTCTCAAAGAGGACGGAGGGGCTGGAGGGAAGGAGAGAAATTGGAACCGTTTTAAAAACGAATGTTAAACGTTTTTACATGTAATTGAGAAAAAATAAGGTGCACACAAATAGTATTACAGGAGTTCAAGATGAGAGAAATCATCATATCCTCATGAGGTAGCTATAATGTAGGAGAAAGAATACTAACTCTGTAGTCAGAAGATTTGGGTTTGAATTTCAGCTCTACTTCATACTAATTACATCACCCTGGGCAAGTTACCTAAGCCTTCTGAGTCTCATTTTCTGCATCTATAAAATGGGAACTCTACCTCTCAGAATTGTTGTGAGGATCAGAAGAGAATGTTGAAGGATTTAGATTAGCTATTTTCTCTAAGGTCCCTTTCTATTGCTATGATTCTAGGTAACAGGTTTATAAAGTGCTTTGTCAAGTTATATATCATATATTGTTATGAAAATATTTTATAATTATTAGTTAACTATAGCTATTTCTCCAATATTTCATGGTTGATATCTATATATTTTTATACATACACACACACACATATGTATATATTCATGGGGGCCTCTTGACAGGGAGGATAGTCTGAATGCTAGATCCTTATTTTAGAGATGTGGAATCTGAGGGGCTTAGAGAAATTGTATGACTTTCCCACAATCATATAAGTAGTAAGTACTTAAATCAAGCAGCTAGAGCTCAGGTCATCTAACACCAGACTCAGTGTTCTTTACAATACCTTCATGTAACGTTTTATATTTTCCAAAGTACTTGCATATGCATATATAATTCATTAAATCAGTTTTGTTTTCTGCTTAATATTTTATTACATTTATTTTTCCCCAATTATATTTATAAATAAAAAATCTGTCTCCTATTTTCTCAGATATTTTCTGAAGGAATTGGCAAGCAAGCGATAAAAAAATAAGAAATATAAAAGTATCTTTAGCATTGACGGTAATCAAGCCAAGCAAATTCCATTCTCGGAAAAGAAAGGCCATGAAGTAGTGGAATTATGTAGATATATATAGAATTTTATATATATATACATATATATACATATATGTGTGTGTATATGTATATATATGTGTGTGTGTGTGTGTGTGTGTGTGTGTGTATATATACACACAGAGAGAGAGAGAGAGAGAGAGAATTGAGGGAGGCTGATCATACATGATCATGGCATCCAGGGATAAGGACTTAGCAGCATCTCTTCCTTTTTTTTTAATCTTGGAAAGATATTCCAGATCCATTAGCTCTCCTGGAACATATTTGCTGGCCACCACAACCACCAACAAATACAAAATGAGCCTAAATGGTAAATCATCCTTGCCCCAGAATCAAACTTACTCTTGAATCTTGATCCCTAGGCCTGTGACATAGTAAAATGTCAGCACTAGATTAGCCCACACAGAATCCAAAAAGAAAAAGAGTGTGTCTAATGGGTGACAAGTAGGGTAACAATGGGATCCAGGGGTGAAGATAAAACAAAGAGTTAAAAGTAAGAGCGTCAGATACAGGAGACAAAGCAAATTTGGAGGTCCAGAGTGGTATAGAGGAAAGAGTATTGGATTTCTATTTGCATTACCTTAGGCAAGGTCCCTCTGGGTCTCATTTCTCTGATACATAAAAAATAAGAGAGGAATGTACTACTATCTGATCTGTGAGCTCTCTTCCAGACCTAAATCTCTGATCTGTGATTTATTATCTTATCTCTCTAGGATCTAGAGCAGCATCAAAGAGCATAAGATAACCTGATTCTTTGAACATTGTAAATGTTTTTAAAATGTTGGTTAAATTGCAATTGAATTAGCTGAAGAAGGGCATTAATAAGCTATAGATTATCCAGAGGAAGGCAATCAGAATAGTAGCTAAAGAACCGTATTGGGGAGGCAGCATGGTACAAGTGGAAAGGGCATAAGCTTTGGAATCAGAAGATGTGGCTTCAAATTCCAACTCTGCCACTCACTACTTTGTGATCTTGGACAAGTCACATTTAAGCCTCAGTTCCCTCATCTGCAAAATTAAGGGACTGGGTTTCATGATCTTTACTGTCTCTTCCAGCTCCAAATCTGAGCCGATAAACTGGGGATATTTAGTCCAGGGAACAAAAGGCTAAGGGAAACATGTTAACAGTGTTTAAGATATATAGATATGTGTGAGTGTGTGTGTGTGTGTGTGTGTGTGTGTGTGTATAAACTGTTTAAAAGGCAGCTAGATGGAACAGGAGATGGAGTGCTGGGCCTATCTCCCAGGGTTGTTGTTACAGTCAAATGAGATAATTATAAAACATTTTGCAAATCTTTAAATGCCAGATAAGTGCTACTTTTATTGTTATTGGCAGGGAGGTGGCACAGTGGGTAGAGTGCAGGGCTCATCTTCCTGAGTTCAAAGCCAGCCTCAGACACTTACTAGCTGTGTGACCTTGGGCAAATCAACTTAACCCTGTTTGCCTCAGATTCTTCATCTATAAAACGAGCTAGAGAAGGAAACGGCAAATCATTCTACTATATTTGCCAAGAAAACCCCAAATAGGGTCATGAAGAATCAGACACAACTGAAACGACGAAGCAAAGCAAAAAAAGTTATTGTTATCATCATTATTATTATAGCTAAGGAGGCTGAGCTAATCCTGCATACTTGCTCTACTTGATGATCCAGTTCCATTACTGCAAACTCACTTTCCTCCATAGCTGGAAGTAAAGAGTTTGGGGAAGCTGTTAACACTCCCAAGACCATGGATCATTGGACCATGAGATTTTCAAGCCCAGAAGAGACTTAAGAGGTTATCTAGTCCAATCCCTTCATTTTATAAATAAGAAAACCAAGGCCCAGAGAGGTTAAGAGACTTGCTCAAGGTCACAGAAGTATTAAGTTGCAGAGATGAGATTCAAACCCAAATCCAATGCAGTTTCTACTGTAATATATGTGCCAACAAAGCTACTTTGGTTCGGTGCTAGAAAGTTCTTGAGAAACAATTCTATTCTCTCCCTTTCTCGGTTATTTCACACTTGAAGGCATATATTTTGAAAAGAAAATCAAGAAAAATATTCTCCCACATAATTTATCCTCTACTACCTCTTTTCTGCATTAAACTACTCCAACTACCCCACAATGTCATATCTAGGGAAGGCTTGGCCAGCAAGAACCACAACCAGGAATTCAGTAAGACAGATAAAGTTTGGCAAACACTGTAAGTAAACATACCAGGTGTATAGTGTTGGTCAAGTATAATGAGTCAGCTAAGGCAGGAAGAGTTAGGAATTATCTCAAGGGTCTAGACAGGAGGGTTTCAGATTCTAAAGGTCTAGCAGATCAAGGATAGAAAGCAGTACGAGTGATCAGGAGCTCTGATCTGGAAATGGAGGCTCTTTCTTATCTGCCTTCTTAAATGTTCTCTATTATTTGTGAAGTCAGGAATCACAGAAGAGTGACTGCAACCACAGTTCTGCAGATATGGTTACTTCTTGATTTGGCTGATGGAGGTGTCAAACTCTACTACAGGCAGTAGGCAACTCAAGGTATCAGACTGACAGCTGAGACTGGAGATGCCATAGTAGAGCCTGGGGAATAAGTCAGTTCCTAGGACCGAAGACAATGGATTCAGATGAGGACCAGGGGTCAGTACTAGAACAATCTGTCACAAAGAAATACATAAGAGCAAGAAGTCAAGATCAGATCAGCAGGGCAAAGTGGATAGGGGCAGATGGATAAAGACAGGTGACATAAAGGCCACTACAGATGTCAGAGTGGATGGATATATCAATAGGTATAACCCACATAAACAAAGGTTGTTTGGAGTCCTCAATAATTTTTAAGAGTGTGAAAGGGTCCTGAGAACAAACAGTTTGAAGATCACTGATCTAGTCCAACCCTCTCACTTTACAGATGAGGAAACTGAGGTCCAGAGATGGGAAGTGATACATCCACAGTCACAAAGTGAGTTGGTGAAGAGCCTAATTCAATGTCCACCATGATTTGTTGAGTTTCCATATGCGATATTTACAGATCTTACAAAAGACCATTTGCTCAGGATCTGATCTTGTAGAATTTGTTCAATTTTTTAAGTAATAAAATTTAGTTTAGACAACATCTCAGCTTTTCCACTACACAAAGGATTTCAATCATCTATACAGAATTAACAAAAATTGTTGAGCCGATCACTCTAAGATGGAATTCTGATCTGTGAGAACCACTCCTTTGGGCTGAAACACTGATTAATTGTAGAAATGTCAGAGAGTTGAATACTCAGAGGGAACGGTGTAAAAAAAATGAGAATTTCACCACATGTAATGTATCTGATGTGACACTGGTATCCACAAACTGGCAATCTGATGGATGTTCTAGAATACTTGTCCCTATGGCCAAAAAACACAAACAAAAAACCGAAAAACAAGACAAAACAAACAAAAAGTCCTGCCCCCAGTGAAAGAAAACTCTTGTTAAATTTGCAATGCCTTCTCTTACAATGGCACTGGGAGAAGAGTCTTCTCTTATTAGTACCCATCCATTTCCTCTCAGCTGACAGATACCTGCCCTAGTTCTTGGTCCAGGGAAACAGTGACTTACACCTAAGATCCAAAGCCTTGCAAAAAGTTTTCCTTTCTTCTTTGCCTCCCTGTGTAATCACTGGAAGAACCATAGTGTGGCCCCAGTCACTAACATGTGCAATTCTGTACTTTAAGTGAAAGAATAAAAATAGTCATCACCGTCACCCAAGTCAGTGCAGCAGTAGAATGACTAAAAAGGCACTGAGCTGGCAAGAAGTCGTCAGTCACTTTTCAGAGTCATGACATACCTATCATGCTTATAGCTAACATCCTTCAGGAGTATATTTCTGAGGATGTGATGCCCACTTTCTGAGACAGCAGTTGGGTTAGCAACATTGTTGCTGAAGGTTTGGTTTTTTTTTTTAAATCACTGTTTTGTTTTTAGAGTATGCATTGCTGTCAAACTTCAGTCATCTGATTCTTACAGCAAAAAAGCTAAACCCAGTGAAATCTATTACAGAACATGGACACAAAAGTGAGATAATTATTATCCTTACACTTCTCATCTTCATGTAGAGCTCAAGGATGATGAAGAACACATTGGAACATAAAATGTGAGAGTGGCGAGGTCATCTATTCCAACAGCCTCATTTAAACATGTGGAAAATAGGACTATTAGCTATGTTCTTTACCAAAAACTTTCTTGGAAGAATCAAAAGTCTGTCAGTCACTAAAATAAAAGTGCCGGACTGGGAGTTAAGCACAACTAAAAACAGCTGTTTGTTCAATTTTCTGAAAAAAAAAAAACAAATTTATTTCAGAATACTGGAGGAAAAAGACACTAAACTAGGAGGCTCTAGCCCTGCCTCTGATGCTAATTAGTTGTACAATCCTGGGTAAGTCACCTAAGGAAACCAGAAAACAGAAAGATTACGTTAAAAATGTGGAGGTTGGACTGAAGTTCCTTCCAGCTCTAAAAAACTCTAAATTCACCTTAGCTATTGACTCATCCTTATATAATATACATACATTTTGGCAGTGACATTTTCTAGCCTATTAACTTGGCTTAACAACAGAGGCTTCTTACCAAAACTTGCTTTAAGTTCAGAGGGAGTTATCAAACCACTATTGTTCATTCACCCATTCAACAACCCTGTAATTAAGCACCTACTGTGTATATGGAAGCCTCTGCTCTAGATACTAGTAAAGTACAAAATAAATAACCCCAAATCCCAAAGGACCAGATAATCTAGCAGGAAAAATATCGCACATGTATGTGTGTGTATGTATATACATACATAATGAAATATGTATATACATACATAACGAAATTCAATAAATATAGTGCCACATAGAAGGATACAAAGTAGTATAACAGGTCAGGGGAAGAAACATTATTTCCTACTTGGAGGAACAGGGAAAATTTTTATGCAGAAGTTGATATTTAAGCTTGAGCTTTGAAGGATGGAAAGCATTTCACACTTTGAAGATGGGGAGGTGAGCATTCCAGACATGAACAAAAGCAGGGAGTTGAGGGGCAGCTAGGTGGCGCAGTGGATAGAGCACCGGCCCTGAATTCAGGAGGACCTGAGTTCAAATCCAGCCTCAGACACATAACACTTACTAGCTGTGTGACCCTGGGCAAGTCACTTAACCCCATTGCCTACCCCTCCCAAAAAGAAAAAGGACAAACAAAGGCAGGGAGTTGGGAAAGAACTGAATATGTGTGAGGGATGATGAGTAGTCCAGTTATCATATTATCAATGTATGAAAGTTAAATAAACTTGGGGGAGGAGGTGTGGAAAAAGAAAGGTGTCAGGTTACGAAAGACCTTGAATTCTAGGCTAACAAGGTTTATTTGTGTAGTGGGCATGGCCAAAAAGAAAAGTCTCCAGGACTTCACCAATGATAGGCTTTTCAAGAGATAGCATTTCTAGATTGGGAAAAATACCGGAATACATTTTCCAGAAGGCTGTGTATCTAGCTATAGAAAAGTGATGTCACCATGTTAGGACTCTTAGTAGAGAGTGTTCTAAAGAGTACCAGGTTTAAAATTAAAAAAAGTATGGCTGCCAGAGCAAGATGAGATGGAGAAAGTGGGCTACAATAAGATTGAGCAGATAAAGTGGGAGGTTGGAATGGAACACACAGAATAGTATGCAATGGTATCCTTGCATCTAGAAGTCCTAGTAGGTTTTTGACAGACTACAAGGCTGAAGCAAGTGGTTTAACAAATCTGCAGCCTAACCTAAAACCTTGGCCATTTTCCATCATGACCCAAGTGACTTATCTTGATCTACATAAGACAAATGGTACTGAACCCTAGGTTTTTTTACCACACAGACTATAAGCTCTAAAGCTATTCCTTCCCTTGCCCAGAATTCTGATGGAATAAGTGAGATTAAGGTGGATTTTAGATTATAATCCCCCTGGAATCTCTAAAGAGGTTATGTCTATTTGTGTATGGGGGCAGAGAATGATTCTGCTACTTGATTCTCTTGTTATTTACATTGCTTGTATGCTGTAAATGCTTATTATTAAATTTATGACTTGTATGGTCTATGAAAATAGAATATTACATTAGTAGGGGCTCAGCTGTGATTAACAGGATTTCCCAAAACAACCACACTGAGCCTCTGAAAATAAAAACAAACAAGACTGCAGAGCTAAAGTTCTCAGAGCTTTCAGGGACCCACTGATATATATATTCAGCAGATGGTCAGAAGCCATTGAAGAATTTTGAATAGATCCATACCAAAGGGAAATTTATCCATCAATAGTATGAAAAATAGAGTTGTGGGGGGAGATGGGAAAGTGAGACATTTCTCCCCCTTTAGGAGATGCATATCCATGCACCTTCTCTCTATGTCCTTTCTAGAATGGACTTTTATGATTTTTTTTCATAGCACTCCTTAATTTTTCACTGAGCTTCTCTAGTTTTTAAAGGGACAGATCTGAGGTTTTTTCCACATGCAGGCATCCACAGAATTTTAAAATAGGAATATGGCATTTTAACATATAACATGGAGAGAAAGATTCAAGAGCATTTCAAATGGCTTTAAAATGTCTGCATTAAACACAGATTTCCACTATTACTGAGCTAATAAGTCCAATTCTCATCTGGGCTATCAGCAACTCAATAAGTAATTACCATTCAACTTGGGCTGTTCCAGTCCATTAGACCAATACTGATGACTCAGGAAAGACAATATGGAAGAAAAGTGAAATGCTGACGAAAGATAGAAGGGAATGTAGGAAATGCTGTCACCTGGTTTCTCTGGTACTTGAACTGAAATGTAATAAACAAAACACACCCTTCAGAGAGCTTTCTCTTCTAGCTTCAAAATTATACCAAAAAAAATTCAAAATGAGATTATCTCAACCTAGATATAAGTAGAAGGAAAAAAATGCTACCCTCAATTTACTTACACGTGGTTTTGGCAGGCATAATTCTTCAGTAACGATGCTCTTATCCAAAAGACGCTTGTGTTCTACATAATATCAAAAAGTTACTTAGTCTACCCATCTGTGATACAACAGGGTTGGATTAAATGACCTTTAAGATTCCTTCTGCTCTAACATTCTACAGAAAGACTCAGTTAAATCAGTGGAGCAGTGAACTCTCTGGGTCTAAAGTGGTGCCACACAGTGTTAGATGAAGTAGGGTACAACTGATGAAAAAAGAAAAAGAAACCATCTCAGATGGAGATATTCCCAATTCAAACTGTCATTCAAGGATACCTTGTGCTCTTTTCTCTATAGCTTACCTGATTGACCCTATCACTTTCCTCCTACCTTTCTCCTACTCCTAAGCACTGTTCTTACCCCCATATTTATGGAATAATAAAAAGATGGACTTGACTAGAACAAATGGTTGCAATTTGTGGAATAGAATAGAAAATAAGGTTGCATAAGTAGGAGATGGTGAGATTATAGAAGGTTGGGGGGAAGCAAAAAAGTTTTGATTGATAGTGGTGGTAAATATGGAACCAATGAAGTGCTTTGGAGGATTACTGTTGCTGTCTTTAAACAAAAAAAAATAACAGAATGAAATCATACTAAGGAAGATTAATCTGGCAGTGATATGCAAGAGAGACCAGGTAAAGGAGACACTGGAATGAGAGAGACTTGCTTAGAGATTATGGTAGTGATGAGGGTCAGCACAAGTGCAGTTACAGTGTGATTTGAGAAGGGATAGGTATGAGAGATATTTCAATGGGAAAAGCAAAAGGACTTGGTTACACATTACATGGACATAAAGAATGAAGGAAAGCTTTAAATATATATATATGTGTGTATATATATACATGTATATGAATATGTATTCCACTGTGGTAAACCTGTGTGATTGGTTTGATATGATAGAAAGAATATTAGATTTAGTGTCAGAAGACCATGGTTCAAATTCTGCCTTTTCTACCTACTTACCATATGATTGACTTCAACAAAGTCACTTTACTTTTTCAGCATCAGTTTTCTTATCCATAAAATGAGGAATTTAGGACAAGTTATGTGTTTAAGGTTCCTTCCAGCTCGAAATCTTATGAACAATTTTTTAAAATAGCAATATCATTCATTTCAACAATAAGGATGTTGGAAGGTGTTGAGGAAGGGTATTTGGAAAAGGTAAGGCTAGAGAGAACGAGGTGATGGATTTAGACATGGTGAATTTGTGGCGACATTGGGAAATCCAATGGAAACCTACAACAAGACTGAAGGAAGTACAAAATGGGAGCTTGTGTGAGTGGACAAAACTATAGCAAATAAATCTGGATTTCATCGGGATACAAGTGCTCGTTGAAACTGTTGAAAATAGATAGTTCTGGGGCAGCCAGGTGGCACGGTGGACAGAGCACCAGCCCTGGAGTCAGGGGAACCTGAGCTCAAATCCAGTCTCAGACCAGAAACCACTTGGCACTTCTAGCTGTATGACCCCGGGCAATTCACTCAACTCCAATTGCCTCGCAAAAAAAAAAAGAAAAAGAAAAAGAAAAATAGATAAGATCTGAAGAATATAGAAAAGAGTAGAGAGCTAAGAAGTAAGGTCAAGGTACAAGAGAATGAAGAAAAAAAATCAGTGAATAATTAGCCAACCAACAAATATTTATTAAAGTTTTATTTTATGCCAAGCACTGTGAAAAGTACTAAGAATACAAAGACAAAAAAACGGAACAGTCCAAACATCCAAATATAAATAGATTCAAAAACATACAAAGCAAATGCAAGATAATTTGTGGGGAGGGAGGCATGAACGATGAGATGGATCAGGAAAGGCCTCATGGAAAAGGTAACATTTTAGCTGGGCTTGAAAAGAAAGCTGGGGATCCTGAGAGGGAGAGGTGAGAAAGGAGTGCATTTGAGGCATGGAAGTGAAAGACAGTACAAAGGCATGGAAACAGGAAACAGAATGCTCCGTATGAGGGTAGCAAGTAAGCCAGATTGATTGGACAGCAGGACATGTAAGGGCAAATAATGTGTACAAATGTATAGGCAGACTGGAACCAAATGTGAAGGACTTTAAAAGAAAAACTAAAGAAGCTACAGGAAGAGAGAGGCACGCTAATAACCTTATTGATAGAGTTGTGAACTGGTCCAGCCATTCTGAAAAGCAATGTAGAATTACATTTTTTAAAAAATAACTGGGGGCAGCTAGGTGGCACAGTGGATACAGCACCAGTCCTGGAGTCAAGAGGACCTGAGTTCAAATATGACCTCAGACACATAACACTAACTAGCTGTGTGACCCTGGGCAGCCTCATCAAAAAGCCAGGGAAAAAAAAGTAACTAAAAGGATTCTACCCCTTGATCCAAAAATGCCATTGTGGGCATAAATGCCTAGGAGAATAATGACAGAAAGAAACTCTGCATATACACAAAAATATTAATAACCAGCACATTTTTCTGATAGCAAAGAACTGGAAACAAAGGAAGAATCCATTAATTGGATAATTGGATGCAGAGGAAATGATGATAGCGGATATATCCAATTCAACAAATATTTACCAGCATCTACTATATGTTATTGGAGGCACCTGTGCAACAAGGAGGGGGGGAGAGGGGGTCACATCTGTAAACCTTAAAGGACTAGATGACCTCTGAGACACCTTCCAACTCTGAATCCACCATGCTATGTTTGTGCAAAGGGCTGAGATTACTAGACCGCTCATTGCAGAAGGCAGGAAGTGAAAGGAAAGAAATACAATCCAAGTACCTACTGAAAGCTCATTTCCACTGCCCCAAGGCCACATAATAATAACTGGCCTCTCACCTTCAGAGACCAGACCACAGGGGCTAAGATTGGGGCCTGCTTAAACAGGAAGCAGATAACAGCCCTAGGCCTGCAGCAGGCCAGTGCCCCAAGTGGTAAGGTTCTTTCTGGGGCTGGCCTGCTGCTCTAGCCTGCCCCTTGCTTGGTCCTGTCAATTCGGCTCTCGTAATCTACTGTGATTGGTGTTTTGAACTGCTGGCTACCCAATTTACTCTGCCTTCGAGTATTCTTGTCCTCCTAGCTCTGAACTGTTTCTCTGGACTTCTGATGGCCTCCCTCGTTCCACCCTCTAACCACTGTGTCTTCTTGGTTCCCATCTGTCTTCCCGGTCTCTGACCCTCACTCTGTCTTAACGTTGGCCTATCCAGTTCTGCCCTGCTACCTCACACAGACCTGAAATAGTGAGCGATGCCCCAACTCCAGAAGGTTCACCTAGTTCCAGATCTCTGGCCCCTCTTTAACCATTAGCGTACGTAGTTGGTCTATGTCTATATCTATCATCTATCCTTTATTCCCTAAGACACTTACTAGCTGTGTGACCCTAGGTAAGTCACTTAACCCTCTTTGCCTCAGTTTCTTCCTCTGTAACATGAGCCAGGGAAGGAAATAGCAAACCACTCCAGTATCTCCGTCAAAAAAAAAAAAAAAACCCAAATGGTATCACTAAGACATGACTGAAATGACTGAACAACAAAAATCCTTTATTCACCGCCTTGTCCAAGCACACTCAGTAGTGGCTCTTTAGCCTACCATATGAGATGGCTGCCCTTTGTACTCACTGGCAGGTTGCTAGAGGTCACTTCTGGGTCAAACGAGGGTTTTTCCAAAATAGGTGAGACCTGAGGAGAAGGAGGGAGCTAAAACTGAAAGACTGGAGATGAGGACTAGAAGGCACCTGAGGCATTAGAGCAAATATCACTCACAACTTCAGCTAATTAGCAGGACCTTTTTTATTTCAAGAGGTTCTTAAGACAGCAGGTACTTGAGTGTTGACCTTGGCCTCTCCTGAGAAGTCAATACTGGAGTACACACTGTCTTAAGGGGCTCACGAATAAATCTTTTTACTCGAAGGAGAGGTCTCCTGAGGACAAGGTCGACATTCAAGCCCCCATTGCCTTTAGACCCTCATGTGCAAGTCTTTCTACTATTCTAGGGCTGTGTATCCTCATTTGTAAAATGGGAGTGATCATATTTATATTAGTTTTTTCACAGGGTTGTTGGTGAGGAAAACACTTTGCAAATCGTATGATATAAACGTGAACTACTTCTCTCCTTTAATTTACTTCCATTTCAATTTTTATTTTTGATTGGTTTTCCACTTTATCTCAGATTTGGGGTCTCTAATTTAAAACAGCAAATGAATCCTTAGCTATAAGGTGTGTCATTAGCCCAAAGGGATGTTGAATTATAGGATTATAGATCTACAGTTAAAAGATCTCAGACATCACTTAATCTAAGCTCCTCATTTTACAGATGAGAAAACTGAAGCCCAAGGAGGTCAAGTGATTTTTCTGAAGTCAAACATGATAAATGTCAGAGACGGAATTTGAACCAAGGTTTTCTAAGTCCATAGCCAATGCTCTATGCTGCTAATGGCTTGCCTCTAGTTCTAATAAGAGCTGGTACGGGGCTATTCTAGGACTTTGAACTTTGAAAAATTGAGGGTTCTCTTTCATTGTTTCAATTAAAGTGCTAATTAAAATTCCTTATCACCTTAGGTCTTACATGGAAACCTTTTATTAAGGATATAGACCCCTTTCCTGAGGGAGCCTGTAATAAGAATACCCCCCCTTCTCAATTTTATGTGCATTATGGGTATGTTTCTGTGCAACAGACAAATGCTATCTGATGTGTGTTAAATGTAAATGTACTTCCTTCCAAATGCTGATATTAGATGAGCCAAAAGTGCGAACAAAGAAAGAGAAGACTTGGAAAGAGCTAAAAAGGTGAAGAAAGAAGAACAAGTTAAGAGGACAGCAGATTGAGTTAATCAAGGCAGGATCTGGAAGACAACATATTGAAAAGTTGAACCTGGCCCAATGCCCAGGAAAAAGAGATGAGTAGAAAGAGATTTCTGGGCATGAGGCCCAAGGAGGATAGAGCAACCAGCTTGGGGTATTGGGGAGCTGCCTAGAGAGCAGCTTTATCCTGGCTTTGAGAGGCAGTGCCAGAAAACAGCGAGAAGGGGCTTTGTTTCCTCAAAGATTGGGGGGCTGGTAGAAAGAGCCTGGTTAGATTAAGGCTAGAAACAGAGTGGAATTAAGAAGAGAAGCAAGCTTGGAGAAAAGACAACTTGTCTTTCAGATTTGGAGCTGGGGCACCCAGTCCAAACCTCTCATTTTAAATATCTGGAAACTAAGGCCAAAGGAGGTCAAATTCAATTCTATCTAACTCAATTCAACAAGCATTTAAGACCCTACTATGTGCAAGGCACTGCACATCAAAAAACAAAAATGAAATAGTTCTTGCTCTCAAAGAGATTATATTCTAGTAGAGGAGAAACAACACGCATACAGAGAAGTTGTGTAAAGTAATATGAAGAGAAATGATCTCAAGGTCATAAGCCCTAATGAGCAGAGCCAGCATTCAAACACAGGTGGTCTGCTGACCTTTTCCCCCATATGAAACTGCTTGTCCACATCTAGTTAGTTCCTCTTCCTTGACCCCATGCTCAACAAACAGCAACAGCCAGGAAGGGGAGATTCAAATAGCACGGTGCTGAATTTGCAGCTACCAGACCTGAGTCTGCAGCCAACCTCTGCCAGATACCACCTGTGACACCCTCTCTGGACCCAGTTTCCTCCCCTGAAAAATGAACGCGTTGGACTAGATGACCATTAAGGTCCCTTCATGACCCCATGATCATCATTTGCAGGTGACGGCATTTTAGATTTCATTAGAGCTTCCCCCTCCTCCTCATCCCCTTCCCACCAGGTTGGACTCTTGCCCCAACCTGACACCCCCCCACCCCCCCACCAGGATCTGGGATCTGATAGAAGATTCTGCCTTATCTTGCTTGGAACCAGATCTCCACATCACTTCCTGGTTATTTCAAAACCCAGTCACCACTCACTCCCTTTCATCTTCCCTTTGTTCCCCTTTTTGTGTTGTCTTCTCCAATTAAAATGTAAGCTTCTTGAGGGTGTGTACTGTCTTACTTCCTTGTATTTGTATCCTCAGTGATTAGCACAGTGTCTGGCAAAGGATTATCGGATATCGAAAAAGTAAATTTCCCATAGAGGGGTGACAGGCCAGGGTACCCAAAGTATCACCCTTAAAACCTCATGGCAATTCTAAAAAAAAAAAAAAATTATTATCACATGTTCTAATACAGTGATTAAAAGTAGTATGCCCTTTGAAATAACCTGAAATAATACAACAAAGACACCTACAAGGTGCTCCAACCAACCAGCAATAGAGATTTCCACAGCAATATATAATGTTTTAGAGAAAACAGCAACTGAGGTTCTTTGTCTTCAAGGCTGAAATTCTGACTCTTCTCCTAAGACAGGCTGACTGCCCTTTAATTAAACCATTAGCCATTTACATGTTAGTATAAATTAATTTAGCAAGCTCTTTCTACAGAGAAACAGAAATAAGTTTTGATGGGGGATGGTAAAAGTCAGGAATGCATCAGTCTTATGAGGACCACAAAAAGGAGGGAGAAGGAAATACAACTTGCTTATATTACAGTTGTGCTTTGGGTTTTCCCTACTCCCTAATCCCGGAATGAAAAAGTCTAAAATGAGATACAGCCTGTTATAAAGGAAAACCCAATGGATCAAAGGTGTAGAGATTGGGATCTTGTCCTGACTCTCTCCTGGCTGAGTGAATTGGGATAAATTAAAATTCAACAAATATCAAAGATGGGCCAAGCACTGTACTAAGTTCTGGGTGAGATAAATAAGATAAATAAGACCTGACCCAATGGAGATTTCCATACAGGTGGGTAGATAAGACGTGCACTACTTCTGCAAGTGCATACCCTCTTCCCTGCTTGAGCAGTCAAACTCATTGATTGCTATGGCCAAACCCCCCCCCCCAAAAAAAAACCTATCACCTAGCAGCCACACCTCTAATGCTGATCCCCTGGTCTTCCCATGACAGACGTGCAGCCTGGTACTCAAACTTTGCAGACTGGTACAACATACCAGACTCTGAGTTCTGCTGGCAAAGCCCACAGAAAGCCAGAATCATGACCGCAACAGGATGAGGAGGCATGCAGAGGGTGATAGTAAAGGAAGATAAAAAAAACTTCCATGCAAACCAGAATGGGAAAATGCATATGACCAGTACAAAAAATACACCATACATATTGCAGTACAAAAAAGGTACAAAAAACCTAGTTCTCTACCATGACAAGTATTGAAATGCCACCTAATATGTAGGTAGATAAGCTTCACATTTCTCAACAGCTCCCTCCTGACTCTGGCCTTACAGTCAAACCTGAACAGCAATCAAGGCCCTACATCATCTGACACAAACCTGCTATTCCAGTGTTATCTTAAATCATTCTCTTTTATATACTCCCAACAATCCTGATTTCTCCTCATCCCTTGAACACACCCTATGATTTCCCACCTCCCTGCTTTTGCTTATGCCATTCCTATGGCTAGAATGTACCATCTCCCCCTTTTCTTGTGTTAAACTCTTATCTATGCTTTAAAGAACACAGAAGACACCTCCTCCAGGATGTCTTCCTTCATTTCCCCCTCCAGTAATTATCTTCGCTCTCAACCTTCACACAGCTTACTATTTTGCATTTCTCCAATGCTCTTACCATGTAACTTGGTATAGATATTTGTGTTCATGCCTTATTCTCCTACTGGACTGGAACATCCATGAGGAGCAGAGACTGTCTTAGCAAAACTTTTTAGATCTCCTAGCCAAATCCCAGCACAGTACTCTGTATTCAACAGACATTTAATAAATATTTATTGAATGAATAAGCTTAACTCTGCCTAAAACACTGTTCAGTTTCTTCTAGCTTTTCCTCTGTAGGAAAAAAATGCATAAAACAAAAACGTTTTTCCTCTACAGCCCTGTAGTAGATTGGGTTACTCTCAATCTTCACGGCTGTGACCCTTGAAATAGCATCATCTCTTACTACTTTTAAAACTTTGCAACCATGCTGATCACCCCAACCTTTCCAGCATCACACATCTTATCCAAAGTTGCTTATTCTGTTCTCTAATAAAAGTCCTAAGCTCCTTTTCAATTCCAGGTAATATAGCATTTAAAAAAAAAAAAAAGGAGGGGCAGGTAGGTGGCACAGTGGATAGAGCACCGGCCCTGAAGTCAGGAGGACCGGAGTTCAAATCGGACCTCAGACCAAACACTTGACACTTACTAGTTGTGTGACCTTGGGCAAGTCACTTAACCCCAACTGCCTTTCAAAAAAAAAGAAGAAGAAGAAGAAAGAAAGCACAGGGTTTAAAATCAGAGGACCTAGATTTATACTTATGCTACATTGGCCAAGTAAATTAACATCAGTTTCTTAATTTCCAAAACAGGCATGTGGTTGGGGAGGGGGAGGATAGCATAGACTAGATTATCTCCAAGGTTCCTTCCCTCTCTAAATCGTATGATCTACTTTCCTCTCAATGTCAAGATAGGGAGTCCTAGCTTTCCTTTCAGGACTAGCACCAGCGAAGTAATGCCATTGATCTCCAGTTATATCTCCAGTTACCAGTCATGGCTCAAGACCTACACTTATAAAAATTACACTTTCATCCTTTTGATCCCAGATAGGTTGGAAAGCATTTGAAAATTCACTTGCAAAATTGGAAGGAGGGACAGTGATGGCATTTTTTAATCATACTTAAGACTTGCCTTGGAAAGAAGAAATTCCTAAATATTCTACTCATTCACTTTTTAGTTCATTCATACCTATTGCTTATATCTGATTAAAACTTCAGATGTTTCATTTCCATCAGTTAAACAAAGTGCTTTGCACATAACAGATACTTAATAAATGGTTACTGAGTGAATAAATTAATGGCTAGATGTATGAACGAATGAAACATTTCTAAGAAATTAGAAGTATGAATGTTGTATTCTCCACAAAGCCTCATTGTGGCATGGAGGTAACTACAGGATCCATGGCAGATCCTACCGAGCTAAAAAGCCTTAAGTATGGGCCCAGGGGATCCACTGTATGTCTGTTGTCTGAGTGCAGACCTAGCTAAAAGAATAGAGTCTCAACACCAGGCTGGTTGCACTGTGACAGATTATTTTGGCTACAGCAAACTCTAAGAAAATCATCCAAGTTGTGGAATGATTATGGTCTGCACTAGTAAAAGGAATACCCAAAGGGATGAAACCATAGATTCTAGAAGTATTTAAGCATGAATAATTTTTTTTAATTTATTCGATAAAATATAAATAATAATCAATTCAACATCTATATGAAGCACTTGTGTGTTTAGACTCTAATAAAAAATAAAAACTTTAGATAAGATACTATTCTTGACTCCTCACAGATACATGTGGATACATGCACCTATATCTACACAGATAACTAGAATACAAAAATTATAAAAAGCTAAAGCATTAGGGAAGTGTAAGCAAAGTACTATGTGAGATCTCAGTTAGGAAAAGGTTATTACTATCTGAGATTCTCAGGGAAGGTTTTGTGTAGGTGGTAGCAGTTAAACTGAGTTCCAAAGGATGAGTGAAATTCAGTGGAATGCCATTTATGTGAGATAGACAGTAAGAATTAAGGAGTTCAGAGGAGTGAGGTGTCATCATAAGCTGCTGGGGATTAGGGAAACTTTCCTGGCAGAGGTGATATTTAGGCTTTGCCTTAAAGGAAAGGTAGAATTTAAAGAGCAGACAATTTGTCCTAAGATTGCTGCTTTTCTGGAGATGGTACTTGATTTGCAAGATGTGCTGTCTCTGAAAACATAATCTTAGAGAACCAGAAAAGACTTTAAACATCGTCTAATCAAAGCTCCTCAATTTACAGATGGGGAAATTGAGGGTAAGGGAGGCTAAGGGATACTAGCACTAGAGTTAAAACTAGCCAAACTAGATTATCTTGTCTAACCCTCTTGTTTTATAAATCTAAGGAAAGTGAGGCCCAGCAAAGAGAGGTTAAGTGATTTTCTAAGAATCACATAGGCAATAAGTGAAGGAACCTAAAATTTGAATGTAGGTCCCCTAATTCTAAATCTAGTACACTTTCCATCATACCACTAAGGCTGAAAGATAACAAATATGATAGCTTCTGATTTGAAAAATATTCTTTTAAACTCTACTATATTCTAATGATTGATATAATGGAAAAATTCCAATACTAGATAAACAAATTGTGAAGCTGTTTTAAAGATGATTTTGTGTTTTCAACATGGCTGAGTTGATGATTTAGCTTTTTCCAGTAATATAATCTTCATTTAATTAACTGGGTGATTTCATATCAGTAGTTTGCTATTGCTGCCAGTGCGATCAAATATGCAGTAATTTAGTCACTGGGGAATGAACAACTTTGACAAATTAAAAAATATATTTCTTCTTACAGTTGTGTTCATTAATAATAGTTACTTGTTACGTTGTCAATAAAGATATAAAGCTCTTGTTTATCTCACGGACTCTAAAGTTTATTATATTGACTAGCATTAATTCCTGTGTGCCTAAAAGTAAATAATCCCCTCTCCTCCGAGTCCCACACAACCATTATTTCCTGTTCTCTCTTCCCCATATACCTCAACCCATACCAGCTCAGTTAACCCCTTCCACTGTGCCCTCTGGAATTCCCTTTCCATAAGTAATAATCTTCCCTTCATTTTAGACCTCTTCTCCCCATGTTCCTTCTACCTTCTGGCACTCAGAGAGTGAGTCATCCCTTCTTAGGTATGATATTGCATAGTGAGACATCCTATCCAGTACTGGTTACACCTAATTTCATTCCGTCTCCCAACACAAGGGTCCTGGAAAGGGAGGCAGAAAATTCCTTGTACCCTACTGCCATTTATAGATTTCTTCCTGTGAGACTGTCATTCAACAACTTCTCCCACTTTGAAGTCCATTCTATCTAAATTTATCACCCGGTCTCAATCCTGGCGGCTTATATCTACTGGTCCACAGGTCATTCTCTCTCCTTTCTCAATGAATTCAGGGCTTAGCTAACAGACTTCTTTTCTACCCCAACTCCTGCCTTTATATTAAGAGATTATTGATGTTCCTTCCAGAATCCTTACCTCCCAGGCACTCAGTCTTATTCAGCTCCCATATGGGCTGAAGACTTAATGACTTTTCCACTCCACCTCAGCTGGACAAAACAAAGGTCATACTCTTGATCTTGCCACAGATATTCCACTTCTTTGATCAAGAAGTCTGAAATTCTGTTATCTGACCATAATCATAACCATTCCATCTCTTCCTGTACCTTACTCTTACTAAACCTATTCATCATCATCACCATGATCTCTAGTCCCTCCATCCCTCAGTACTTTCCCATGCCACTGCCCCTGCTCTGACTACACTTTATTCCCTTCCCACTCTATCTTTCAGTAAAGCAGTTCAACTCTACTCCAACCTCTCCTCTCAAATCCCTTGCTCCCCAGATCTATCACCACTAATCCCTTGCCAAACACTAACCTTTGATTACTCCCATTATCTATTTCCTTTGATCCTTATACAGTATTGCTGAATGGAGCTAGAGGAAGTCATGGAAGTATGCTGACAAATGCAAGTTTACTACAAATGCATATCATCTATTCTCAAATGAGCCTACATTGCAACAAGGCAATCCTTTTACTCCTCCTTAATTGATTCTCTTTCTTACTCTCTTCAAAAAGTTATTCAAATTTTTTTCTGCTCTCCTCAAGACTTCCATAACAATCCCTCATGAAGACCTTTTCTCATTTTTTACCAAGAAAATCTAGGCCATTTCAGGCTCCCATTTCTCCCTTTCTCTAAATCTCAAGACCCCTTGACATCACCCTGTTCTCTCCTCTTTTAAATGGCAAAGTTTTCCTTCTCTTTAACAAGGCCAACATCTTGTTCTTTTCCCCTCTAGTCTTGTCTAGTTAATGCCTCCATTGTGATTCCTTCTCATTCTCCAAACTTCAACTCTTCCCTATCTACTGCTTCTTTCCCTGCTGCCTACAAACATGACCAAAACTCCTACATCCTTTAAAAAAAGAAAACTCACTAGATCCTATCATCCCTTCAAACCCTTTTCTATATCTCATCTTCCTTTCTCAAACAAATTCCTATAACATGTTATTTATACTTGCCCTACTTCCTCTACTCTCATTCATTTTTCAATCCTTTGCATTCTGGCTTCTGATCTCATCACTCAAATGAAATTGCTCCTTCCAAAATTTCCAATGACCTCTTACTGGCAAAATTTAATGATACTTCTTAATGTTACTATTTAGTATGGCATAGTCAAAACAGACATGACCTCAAGGCCACGAAAGCCTGGATTCAAGTCCTGTCTCTGACATGCACTGACTAATTGACCCTAACCCATCAATGCTACATCCAGTTTTCTAAGACTAAAAATTTCAGAGAGGTAACTGGCCTTACTTGATGGAGGAAGTTTCCTAATCTGGGAGTCCTCTATCTATGAAATCCCTTTCTCAATTCTCAGTCCTTTTTGGCTTCTCCATGGCATTCAACACTGTTGGCCACTCTCCCACTCAGATACTTTCAGGGATTTTGTGCCACTGCTCTATCCTGGTTTTTGAGCTGCTTGTATGACTCTTCATACTCTGTCCCCTTTGCTGGATTATCATCCACATCATGCTCCCTAATTGTGGGCATAACCCAAAGTTTTGTCCTGGGTCTCTTCTTATCTCTATCTCATCTACTCTTTCATCTGATGACCCAGTAAGTTTTCATGAGTTTCATTATACTCTCTATACATATGAATCAAAAAGCAATATGGCATAGTAGATAGAACAACAGACTTGGCATCTGGAAGACCTGGATTCAAACCCTACCTTATATTCTTACTAAAAAGTGAAACCCTGGGTAAGTCACCTAAGCTCTATGTGCCTGGGGTTTCTCAATTATAAAACGAAAGATTGAACTACAAGGTCCTTTCCAGCTCTAAATCTATGATCCTCTGATTACCAGACCTACTTATCTAGCCTCAATCTCTCTCTTGAACTCTAGTCTGACATTATGTACTGTAGATACCTGAAGTTAAATATATATAAAACACATCTTATGACCTTTCCCCAAAACCCTGCTCTTCCAAACTTCCCTTTTTCTGTGTAGGGTACCACCATTTTTCCAGGCACCCAAATTTACAACCTAGAAATTATCATCGACTCCCCTCTCCCACCTCATGCTCCAATTACTTGTTACACCTTGACTTTTCTTCTTCCGTAATATCTATCCTCTTCTCTGTACTCATGTGGCCATCTTCCCAGTTTTAGGTCCTCTTCATCTCTTGCCTTATCTAATTGGCTTTCCTGTGATCAAGTCTCTCTCCTCCACCACCAATCCATTCTTTGCCAAGCTGATTTTTCCAAACCACAGGTCAATCAACTATAAACCAACAAGCATTAATTAGGCAGTACAAGGCACTCGGCTAGGAATTAGGGATACAAATACAAAAAATAAAACAACATTCTCAAGAACCTTATATTCTAAAGAGGAAGACAAGCAGTACATACATAAGTATATACAGAATATTGTAAATATAAACATCAGTCAACAAGCATTTATTAAGCATTTACTATGTGCTAAACACAGTGCTAAGTGCAGGAGATAAAAAGAAAAGGCAAAAATATGGTCCCTTCCCTCAAGGAACTCACATTCTAATGGAGGGGACAACATGAAAAGAATACATACATACATACATACATACATATATATGATTTATACAGTGATGTTAATAATTTATACAAAGATGTGAATTCAAATATGCCCTCACACACTAGCTGTAGGACCCTGAGTCAGTCACTTACCCCTGTTTGCCTCAGTTTCCTCATGTGTAAAATGGGGATAATAATAACACACTTCCCTGGGTTATTGTGAGGATCAAATAAGATAATAATTATAAGGCACTTAGCACAGTGCCCGAAATACAGTAAGCACTATATAAATGTTAATTATTATTATTATTAGCTATTATTAAATGCTCATTTTACTTGCTGTTTTTAAATTTAAAATTTTGAAAAAGTAAAAGAGAAAAATTTTAAATACAGAGTTTGGAAGAATGGGAGGTTTGGAAGGAAAAATAAGAAGTTCTGTTTTGGACACGTGAAGTTTGAGGTGTCTCTAGGACATTCAGTTTGAAATGTATATATGACAGATAGCTATGGAAGTGAGACCGAAGCTCAGGGTGGAGACTGTGGCTGACATGTGCCTGAGCCTGAGCTGAGCTTTGAAGGAAGATAAGTAGGTATTCTAAGAGAGAAAGATGAAGAAACAGTAAATTCCAGATACTGAATGATACACATGGAGGTGTTACATATAAATAGCATATTAACTTCAAGGAATAGCTAGTAACCCAGTTTGGCTGGAATATGAATATTTTAAGGAGAATAATGCGAAGTAAAAGCTGAACGGTAGAGCCATATTATGGAGGGCCTTAAATGCCAGGTCATATTTTAACCTAGAGGTGACAGAAGACCACTGAAGGTTTGTGAGCTGTTAAGTACTCTGGTCAGACATCCTATGGAAGATGGTTGGGACACAGAAAGGATTGGAAGGAGGGAAATCAATTAGGAGGCTAATGCAAAAGTCTAGGCAAGAGAGAGGAGAGTATGAACTCAGTGCCCTCATGAGTATGATAAGGTGGACAAGTAGGACAGGTATTATGAAGGTGAAATCAACAAGCATTGGCATTATTACATACAGCAGGGGGCGAGGGGAGATGGTCACGGAAAGGGAAGAGTCAAGAATAACTTTGACATTATCAACCGAAGTTGATAAGAGAAAAACCAATACTTTTCAACAGAAACAGTAATTTGCAGGAGGAATATATTAGGGAAAGGTAATGAATTCAATTTTGGACATGTTGATTTTGAGATGCCAATGGGACTTCCAGGAGCAGCAAGCAATTGGTGATGAGAGACTAAAATACAGAAAGTAGAACAGGGCTGAATATATAGATTTGGAAACCATCTGCAAAGAGATGGTAATTGAACCCCTGGCTAATGAGATCACTAAGGGAGAGAGTAGAGAAAGAGAAGAGATCCCAGGACAGAGCCTACATTTGGCAGCAAGAGATGGATGATGAATCAGCAAAGGCAAGTGAGAAGGAATGGTCAGATGGATTAGAGAAAATCCAGGAAAGAGCTACATCACAGAAACCAAGGGAGGGAAGGATATTCTGGAGGAGTGGTAGTCAATAGTAGTGAAAGGGCAGAGAAGTCAAGAAAGAGAAGGACTGATAAAAGGCTATTGGATTTAGCGCGTGAGTGACTGATGGTAACCTTGGAGAGAACATTTAAATCAATCTCTGAGACTAGTGGATCATCTCATTCAAAACTTCTTCATCTCAGTCTCCCACTCCCTAGGATTTGGCCAGGAAAACTTACACTAGCTTAATCATAAAGGGCCCATTTTCTCTAGGTAGCCTCTCAGGTCAAAAGCTTTGATTGCTTTCTCAAGTCCTTGTCGCTCAAACCCCAGATTCTCTCTGGTTCACCATAGCCTGTAAGACATTGAAATCAATCCCTATATTTTCTGTGCTGAGGGTCATATTTTCTCAACACCCTAATGTATCTCTTGGGCTCAGAACAATTAAGGAACTTAGTTTCTGGAATAAGTTAACACACTGATACCTACCACATGTAAAAAAGACCAAGAAGAAGGAATCTTTCTTCTAAGGTAGATCATCTCTGGAGGTTCTATGGGAGAATATGGACAAGAATCACAGAGAACAGGGCAATTAGGTGGCACAGGAGATACAGCACTGGCCTTAGAGTCAGGAGGACCCGAGTTCAAATCCGGCCTCAGACACATAATGCTCCCTAGCTGTGTGACTCTGTGCAAGTCACTTAACCCCAATTGTATCACCAAAAAAAAGAATCACAGAGAATAATAAGGCACGAAGGTGTTGCCATCTGCACTGACCAAGCAAATACCCATATATTCACACATCCTCTGAGGACTCTCCCCCAGGCTTACAAAGATAACTGCTCTGTCCACCTTACTGTTTGTGAAAGGGCTCTATAACCATACAGTGTTCTGCACTTGTAAGGTATGATCATTCTTCTTGGTAAGTTTTTTTTAATTGTATAATGCTCGGACAGTTTTCGATTTCCTCTATCAAAAGAGATCCTCATGGATTCTCATAACATTTAGAGAGCAAAATAAAGGCCTTACATACCATCTAACCTAACTCCTTTATTTTGCACTGTACATAAGGAAACAGACTAAGTTGTCATCACAGACTCATGGAAACATGGACTTAGAGCTGGCAGAAAGCTTGGCAACCATCTACTCCAATCCCAACACTTTTTGGATGAAAAAGCAGAGGGCAAGAAGGATTAGGTGAGTTGATCAAGATCACACAGGTATAGAGTATCAGAGGCAGGAATGTAACCCAGGACTTTTGATTTCAAGTCCAGTGCTCATTCCATTGTACCACCAACTCCAGGAGAAGCGATTTGTCTAAAGTCATACAGAGCAGAACTAGAACCTGCTGTTGCTATAGAGATGTGAGCTATCATCATTAAATAGCACTTTATACCTTACAAAGCATTTTTCTCACACAGCCTTAGAAGGTATGTTAGGAAAGTATTGTCACCATTTCAGTTACAAAAACTAAGATCCTGAAAGGTTGTTACTTGCTCAAAGTTATATAGTTATTCTAGTGGTAGAGTGAGGATAAGAACCCAAGTGTTAAAATTATAATGGAAACAGAATTTGTCTAAGTTAACTTGCTATGCCAGAAATAAACATTTTGAACCAAAGATGCTTTAAGTAAAAAGGTAGAAACAGTTTCCACTTAAGACACTACTGTCCCAATCATATTATTAATTATTTTCCCCAAAACATTTTCCTCTAGTCATGAAACTTTCCTGATGGATTTTCTTGCTTTTCTCCCCCACTTTGGAGGCAATCAGGGTTAAGTGACTTGCCCAGGGTCAAAAAGCTAGAACATGCCCGAGGCCACATTTGAACTCAGGTCCTCTTGACTCCAGGGCCAGTGCTCTATCTACTGTGCCACCTAGCTGCCCACCTTCCTTGACTTTCAACTGCTGCTAAGTAACTTAGTCAAAAGATATAACCAACATGGACAATGTTGACAAAAACATAACTTCAGAATTGCTATCATGTATTGTACTTTAAATACTTTCCCTGACTATTGTCCATTGAGAAAACTAAAATGTGCTAGGTACTGTGTTTCACTTGAAATGCACTTTTTGCTCATTGCCTATCCAAATACTCACTCACAATTCTGAACCTATGTCAAGTTCCCAGCTCTTACACCGTGTCTTCTAAAGGCTCTAGCCACTATTCACCTCCCTCTTCTCTATGTGTTCTTACAATATTGAAATGAATACTCCTCAGTTGTTGTTAATTTTGCCACATCTTGTCTTGTATTTGTTACTTAATTTACAATCATGGACTGCTAGAGCTGCAATCTCACTTTTTCCTTTTCTTTAACTTCACATAGCAGGAAAATGAAGCCTAGAGAGATAAAATGACTGTTTTCTTTGTATGTTTCTTATCTCTCCTCCTGGCTTTTAGGCACCTTGAGATCAGAGCCTGCCATAGTAAGGACTCAACATATAGTTATTTAACAGTTTAACATACAGCATATAAGACAAGATATCCCTATTACATGGCACACAGCGTTTCTATATAATTTTGAAATAGATAAATTCCATTAAGCTAAAAAGAGTTCCTGCTTCCACAACAGTCCAAGATAGAAATGTCACCTACTAAGAGGGCTCAGGACTGAATGAGGAACTGAGCTGTGAACACAAAATCTGAAGTCTTCATAAGACAATTTCTGAATTTTTTTTTTACTATATTTTCCAGTTGGATCAATAGGTAGTTAACAATAAAATGTCAAGGTTACTTCCAAGTGTGCTATTGTATATAAAGGAAGATCAGTTGACTGTTTCAACTAGAAGTTATAGGACTAAGCTAACTGATTAAATATGGGAGATAATGGAAAAGTCAAAGATAATATCAAGGTTTTAATCATAAGAGATTAGATGAATGTTGGTGCCACCAGACTTTAAAATTTTAAAATTCAGTCAGTCATTTGATGTTGCCAAATATTCAGATATTTGACACTGCATTGATGTGATCTCCGACGATCCCCTGATGCACATCTTCGAAAAGCAGCACAGAATTAAGAGTGGTACATAAAGTGACAAGAACCATGGAGGTACTAAAAACACTAGTACAAAGAATACACTGCAGTCTTCAGATTGAGGACTGGATGTGCTTCAGATTTACATTTACATTTTGGAATTACTAGAGAAAATACTGGTGCTAATCTTCAGGCTGGGGTGATTGTTGTTGTCATGCCATGCACGTATAAATAATTCATCCAGATTTAAAGCGAGGTAAAACCTCCTTCATGGTATCACTGATAACACAAAAATCTCTTTTTCTCCCTGTGTTCAAATGAAACGCATTTTGAAAATTTGTCATACTTAAAAGTGATTTACCCCTGAGTCTTTTATGTGTTAACAACACTGTTAGGTTGATGCTTTCATTTTTTTAAAATGATTATTTGATTAGTTTTCAAAGGGTTCTTGGGTTGTTTGGGGGTGGGGAGTTGAGGGGGTACAGTAACAATGGATAGGGAATATTTGATTCCCTTAGTCACAAATCTCTAGGATGTGTATATCTGCTCTATGAAAACAACAGAAGTTTCCACCCTTGTATTTTTCTGGTTTTTCTCTTTCCATTTCTGCACAGAATAGTTTAACTTAATTTTTTTCATTCAAGGGTCTATTAGGTGGAAAAAAATTAACCCTAAACAGTTATCTGGTTTTACCCTTTTTTCCCAGATCTAGAAGGTATAACAACCCCCTGAGAGCTTCTATTGGTGAACCAAAATGGCAGGCAAGCTTCATCTTCTCTCTTATTGTCACCAGTTTAACCATGCATCCTATGGAACCTTGGTAAGTCCCACTTAAACAATATTAAATTCCTACTCTGAGCAGAACATTGTACAACTATAAAATTTAGAGAAATCATGATCCCTGTCCTCATTAAGTTTAAATTCCAATGGGTGATATGATGCATATATGAATAATTGGAGTACAGCATAGACTGAGATGCAAAGTACTCTGTGAGATCATGGGACTTCATTGCTCACCTGTCTAACTTACCTATTCCATCTATAACTTCTAGACATACAAGAGTGAGGAACTTCAGCACTGAGGAACCCACTAAATCCTGAGACAGCCCATTCCATTTTTGGTTATCTTTCATTGTGAGAAAGTTTTATCCTACATCAAACCTAAATCTGCCTCTGCAATTTCTGTCCATTATTCCTAGATCTGCCCTCTATGGACATATTACACAAGGCCTAATTCCTTTTCCATGTAACAGCCCTTCAAATGCTTAAAAGACCTCTTTCATATGAACTTAAATCTTCTCTTCTTCAGACTAAACATCCCTAGTTCCTTCCATTGACCCTCAAATGGCATGATTCCTAATCAGCTCTCTAACTTCTCCCTCTTCTAGAAATGCTCCAGTTTGTCAACGACCTTCTTAAAATGGAGCAATCAGAACTAGTTACAGAAAAGTAGATGTGGCCTGACAAAAGCAGAGAATTAACTCCCCAAAAGAAAGACCATTTCCCTCATTCTATAAACATTACCTCTCAATGCGGCTGTGGAGGGGCCCTTTGAACTTGTATTCTTGAGTTCCCTGTTTTCTAAAGATGAAGCCCCCTTGAACTTATGTAACAGTGAGCTTTTGCAAGTGAACGCTATTAAACTCTCAGTGCCCTTGAAGTCAAGTCCAAATTAGGTTCCAGTGAGCCTAACCCAGAGTGATAAACCATTTGTGCAGCTGGGACTTTCAGATAAGCAAGACCATTCTACCTTCATGGTCGAGCAGTTCTCAAGAGGTGCCCAGCGAGGCTTCATTTCTCTCATGATTCAACTCTAAGGAATTTCCTCCTTTTCCCCTTCCCCTCCTGCAACGTCCTGTTCTCACTGTAACATATAAATACCCAAGGCTTTGACTATATTGTTGGACTCCTTTGCACCAAGGAGTTCCACATACATGTTCTTTTCTCTTGTAATAAATCTAGTTTCTTGGGACAGCTAGGTAGTACAGTGGATAGAGCACCAGCCCTAGAGTCAGGAGGACCTGAGTTCAAATGCGACCTCAGACCAGACACTTGACACTTACTAGCTGTGTGACCCTGGGTAAATCACTTAACCCCAATTACCTAAGAATAAATAAATAAATAAATAAATCTAGTTTCTACTCGTGTCTTATGGAGTTATGACTTTTGGTTAATACAACCTAACATCTATCATGTTAGGATTTTTGGCCTGTTGACTTGTACTGAACATGCAGTATACTAAAACCTGTTGTGCTATACCTCAACATGAGCTTGGTGGGAACAATGCTATGTAAAAATTACATAAAATCTGAGCCCACCATTCACCAGTGGTATAGAGGAGAATGTTGAAGGGAAATGTCTGCTCTTCAAAGTAAAAATTTCTTTGTGAAAGCTAATTGATATTAGCTGGCTAATTGTAACAGAAGACTTAATCCCTAGTTAACAGTGATGGGACTACATCAGAATGGGAAGCCAGGTAGACAGCATTAGAGAAGAGACAGCCTCTGCATCTCAGGAGCACCCTTAGAACCTAAGGGGAATATTTAGACTGCCTCCTTCTAGAAGGGGGAAGCCAGATCATCTCTAAAACAATACGTACAAAGGAGGACAAATTTGAGTCAGCACATGTTTAATTTTGACCTAGAAGTAATATTCTATCATCACCATTAGGCTTATGACCCAAACGTATGGTATCATAACACTACTTGCTGATTTTGAACTCAGAGTTAACTTAAAAGTAGCATAATATCTGTTATATTTCTCAATGTCATTAACTTTGGTGAGTACAATACAGTAAGCTTACTTCCCAAAAGAACTGCAACTTTTAAAAACTGAAATAGTTAAAGAATAGTTACAGATAATTATGTGAAATTTTCAACAAGAATATTTAAATTTAATTGACTTAAAATGGTTATCTCAAATTTTAAAAGTGAAATAATATTCCTTCATGATGAATAAATACACAACTAAAACCTCATCAGTTTGAAGAGAAAATACATTGGAGAAGCCGACACAAAGAAAACAGAGACAGCTTCAGCAACTGAAATGCAGAAACACAAAGCCCAAATCCAGAAAACATGCACTATTTCAGTGATCATTAGATTTCACAAGTACTGTTACTGATAGAGAGGAAAGAATCACTTGCTGTGTTTGCTTTGTATCAATGCATAAATTGCAGACAGTATTAAATCTAATCAGTTGAAACATCTTTAAAGTATATATATGGATAACACACGGGTAAGACAAGTGAATTTTTCCAGGAAAAATCAAATGCTTTTAATAAGCAAAAGTAAACTTTTCCAAAAACAAAGTCAGTGACTTTGCTTGCATCATACAAGTTTCCTTACAGAACTGTTAAGCCTAAAAAGTCTCAACAAAAGAGGCACTAATGCTGCCTGCAGCTACTGATAAATGGTTGAAACAATGCTTGATGACTGCAAGCAGCTTCAGATGATTCAACTTGCAAGTAATATGGTGAGAAGGAGAATTGTCTTTATGTTGATAGATTTTTTGTGATCCATTAATTGAGGAGCTAAAATCTTACTCTCTTGTATTGCAAGCAGATGAAACAACAGACTAATGATGTTGATTTGATTATATATTTATGATATATTATTGAAACTGATGTAAGGGCCAATTTATTATTTTGTAAATTTATTAGTAATAGTGTCCCATAAAGAGAAATTTTCAATATAATTGATAGATTTTTAAATGACATAATCTAGGAGAATTTTAATAAACCACATTGATGGGACTCAATGTCAGGATAAATTGCAGGCCAATAAGCACTAGTTAAAAATGTGGCCTTTTGTACAAGTTGGACATGTCACATGCTTCACAGATAATCACTGTTATGAAGAAACATAAGTGAAGACTTATATGTAGTTTTTCAAGTTGCTACAAGAATAATCACCTTTATAAAAAGAGCCTATTGAAAGGAATGCTCTTTACAAAATAATGTTGCAGTATCAGGGCAGAATATTAATCACTTCCATCATAACAAAATACCCTAGATTAGTTATGCTATATAAAGTACTTTGATGGGTGTTTGTGCTAAAAGAAGAAATTGCCATTTTAAAGTGACAACAATAAAAATGAAGCGAATACATTTTATAACAGAAATTTGGTGGATATTTTTGGAAAAATTGAGTACTTTAAATAAGCTAATACCAGATCCTCAAATTCACACTCTTTTCCAGAAAGATGAAATGACTACATTTATCAGAAAGTTAGAGCTACTAATAATAAATTGAAAAATAGTATTTTGGACATGTTTCTTAATTTTTTTTTAATACACATGACCTTCAAATGAAATAGACAAATTAAAGACCTGCTTATTAATTATGTGCTCAATCTATAGATGCAGTTCACATTTTAAAGACCTAGATGTTTCTAAATATTAGTGGCTAAGGAACCCATGTGCCACGCAGAAATATGATACAGTTGGTCTTATTCCATCTGAACAAGAACGTGTTGAAACAAGTGTTTAAACTTGAAATTCTTATTTTTTTTTTTTGGTTACTGGTAAATAAAGAATTCTCTGGTTTGTCAAAGAAAGAGATAGAAATTTCACTATTATTCATAACATTTTATTTATTCAAAAGAGTTTTCTGATGTGTCCATCATAATGCTAAAATGTTCATCTTGTTTAATAGTGGAAAAATAATGAGTACCAATATTATCAAAGAATTCAAGTTTCAAGAAATTCTAAACTAAAAAACAAGCCTATGTATCACATTATCATTATTATGGTTATTATTTTGTGCTACAAATATCCAGAAGTAAATGATTTTTAAAAATAAATGAAAATCTGTGCATGTTACATTTTATTGTATATTTGACTGATGTTATGACTGCAATATAATCAAAATTTTATTTTAGTAAAATATAAACTCAGACAATTATCTGAGTAGATGATTTCATGAAAATTTGAGAAAGTTACAATTTTTTGTAAACCATTGTAGAAATTGATGAAATGTGAAAAGTGAAAAAAATGAACAGTAAAACAATCTCATAGTTAAGAACGTGGGAAATAGAATGAATGGTTTTAGAGGAGCAAATAACAGGGACATTTTGGTATGTGTTGAATTCAAGATGCCAACAGAACATATATGTTGAGCTGCCCTGTAGGTAGTTATAAATTTGAGTATGGGTTTCCAGAGGGAGGTCAGTCCAAATATATAGCTAGCACAGTGAGAGAAAAGAATGGAAACAGTAAAGAGTAAAAATCTTTGAAGACAAGGGAAGACAGACAGAGTAGCCAGTAGGAGGGGATGGGCAAGTGTCTAAAGTTACAGAGAGGTCAAGGAGAATAAGAAGTATAAAAAGAACATTGGATTTAGCAAATAGGAGGTAACTGGTGAAGTTCCAATAGAGTGGTGAGAAAGAAATTGGATTATTCTAACAGAGAAGTTTATGTGCTACTGTACAGGCAATAGGGAGCCACTGGACTTTAATGAGTAGGAGAGGGACATGGGCAGATCTTCACTTAAGGAAAATCATTTTGACAGATACATGCAAGATAGATTACAACGGTGAGATATTTGAGGCAGGGAAATCAATTAGAAGGCTATTGAAATATTTAGACAAGAGAATAAAAGGACTCTAAATAAAGTTGTGTCAGTGGAAGCACCAAGAAAATGAAAAATATGAGGTAAGTTGAAGGGATAGAAACAGAAGGATTAGATTTGGCAATTTATTGGATATGGAGAATGAAGGAGAGTGAGGGATCAAGGAAAATGCTAAGATTATGCACCTGGTAGACTAGAAGAATGGTGGTTCTTTCCAAAGAAATGGAAAAGTTTAGGCAAGATTAGAAGGAAAAGTCATGAGCAGTGCTTTGGACATGATGAGTCTGAGATATCTCTGGTACATCAAGTATGAAATGTTCAACTGGTAGCTGGTAAAGTGAGACTGAAGTTCAGGAGGGAGACTTAGATTGGATATAAAGAATATCTGCATAGAGACAATAATTAATTCCACAGAGGCCGATAAGGTCACCAAGAAAGAACATAAAGAATACAAGAGATCCCAGGACAAACCTTCTGGAACATCTACAGTAAAGGGGAAGGACTGTCATGGATAATGACTCAGGAAACTGAAAAGGATAGGTCAGACAGGCAGAAGAAGAATCAGGAAAGAATAGTCTCATGAAAACTGAGAGAAGAAATCACATCCAGGAGGAGAGGGTATTCAACAGTGTCAAATGCTGTGGAGGACTGACTAAGAAAAGAACACTTGATTTGGCAATTAAAATATCATTTGTAATTTTGGGGAGAGCAATTTCACTCGACTTGGGAGAAGGCAATGTGAGGAGGAAGGCAGCAGCATTGAGGGGCACAGTGGAAGGCCTCCTGCAGAAGGTAGGATTTGAGCTAAGACTTGAAGGAAGCTAAGGAATCCAAAAGGAGGTGGAAAAGCATTTCAGGAATGGGGAACAACCAGCAAAAAGGCAGCGTCAGGAGATGGAGTGTCCTCTACAAAGAAGACTGAGGCCAGTGTCACCGGATCATAGAGTATATAGAAGGGAGTAAGATGTAAGAAGTCTGGAAAATAGGAAAGGGTCAAGATATAAAGAGCTTCAAAAGTCAAACAGAAGATTTTATATTTGATCTCAGAAGTAACTGGATGCCACCAGAGTTTATTGTGTAGGAGAGGTGACATGGTCAGACCTGTGCTTTAGGAAGGTGACTTTGACAGCTGAGTGGAGGATGGATTGGGAAAAGCTTAAGGCAAGAAGATCAATCAGTAGGCTATTGTAATAGTACAGATGTGAGGTAATGAGGGCCTGTACCAGGGTGGTGGCAGCATCTTAAGAAAGAAGGGGGGCACATGCAAGAGATACTGCAAAGGTAAAATCGACATGACTTGGCAATAGATTGGATGTGGAGTGGGGTGTGGGGTGGGAGGGGAATTAGGAGTTAAGGATGACATCTAGGTTTTGATCCTTGAGTGACTGCAAGGATAAGACTGCTAAGTCTTATCCTTGAAAGTAATAGGGAAATTAGGAAAAGGGGAAGTTCTAGGGGGAAAGATAATGAGTTCAGTTTTGGACAAGTGGAGTTTGAGATGTCTATAGGCTGTTCAGTTTAATATGAAATTCAAGATGTGAGAATAGAGATCAGGAGAGAGGTTAAAGCTGGATAAATAAATCTGAGAATCATGGCATAAAGAGGATAATTGAATTCATGGGAGCTAATGAGATCACCAAGGGAAATAATATAGAGGAATAAGAGAAAAGGGCCTAGGATAGAAACTTGGGGGATACCCACAATTTGTAGACATGAACTTGATAAAGATCCAAATGAGATTGAGGAGGTTTGGATTGGAAGGAGAACTGACAGAGTAGCTTAGGTATTATCCCCAACTCTTCACTTTCTCTTACTTCTTACATCCAATTTATTGTTAAGTCTTACTGATTCTACCTTCTTAATACTTCTCATATTCTCTGAAACTAAAGCACCTTGGTGCAAGCCTTCATCACCTCACTATGGATTACTGCAGTAGCCTTCTGGTTGGTCTCCATGCTTTTTTACTGGATGTCCCCTACACCTGGAATGCTTTCCTCACCTTTATCTCTTGGCTTCCCTGGCTTCTTTCAAGACTCAGATCAAATACCACCTTCTTCTTATTTCCCTCCCTTACCCTTCACCCCCACCACCATTGACAGTGTCTACCCTCTGAGATAATCATCCATTTACATCATATGTATCTTTCATGCATGTGATATATGATAAACATGTATATGTCATATCATATATTCAATTTTAATGTTGTCTTCCCTACTAGAATATGAGCTCTTTGAAGGTAGAGATAATGTTTTTTCCCTTTCTTTATATCTCCAGCACTTAGCACAGTGCCTGGCATGTAGTAAGTAAGCACTTAATAAGTGTTTGTTGACTGACTTACTCTGAAGACAATATATACCTGTCCTGTGTAACATACAGAAGTGATAGGAGAAACAGGTGAGATAATGTAGGTGAAAGCACTATGTAACTGTAGAAATTCAATAATAAGGCAGGTAGAGTGATGTAATGGAAATCACTGGTTATAGCTATGGCTCTGTCACTTGCTGGTTGGATAATTCATTTGACCTGTTAGCGACCTTAGAAAATTCTTACAGACTAGGAAAGTGGCCAAATAAGCATGAGAAAGATGATAACTCTATTGTGAGAAACGAATATAATCATTAAATATTATAACAGCATGTGTTTTTATTTTTATAGTTTTTTTTGTTATTTCAAAACACTTTCAAATACATTATCTCCTCAATGGCCACTCTATAAAATGATGAAGTTGCACTGAATTGTCGAAATTTTCTATCAGGTTATTTCCAACTCTAACATTGGATGATACTGATAGCTATCATTGGAATAAGGACTGGATCTTATTCCCTGGCCCCTTTCTACTATACCACAGTCTTCGTTCATTTCTTGATAAAAAAATAAAAAGCATTTGTGCTATTCATCTTACTAATTAAAAGATGTGTGCTTACTGTGAAATACAAGTATTTCCCAAAGTTATTTTCTAAGAGAATCAGTTTTCCGTTTCTTTTATAATCAAAACCACCTAGAAGCTGCAATAAAACCCTCCCCTGCTCTGGGTCTTCCGTAAAATGTTTGACTTTGGCACATGCTAAATTAAATGAAGCATTGCTCAGGGATTCATCATCCCAGGAACTTAATGAACGCAATTCGTCAGGACTACAGCGACTTTCTTTGGCCATTCCCAAACAAAGGCAGCAACTGAGCAGCCAACGAGGGGAAGGGGGCAAAATACAAAAACAGGCATTAAAGGGGGAAACAGATGATATTTAATTATAAAACTCTTCTCAACAATTCTCTTAGGAAAGGAATTATTACCTGGCTAAGCACACATACATTGGATCACGCTGCTGAGAAAGCATCCCTACAAGGTTCATTTTTTTTCTTCCCATGAGAGCCTATAATGCCTGTGTTTACAAATTGGGTGTCTGAAAGCCTGGTAGCAACATGCATTCACAATCTGAATCGATGATATGTGTCTATCTATCTGCATGACAGATCATATATGTGCATTCAATATTTCCTTTTTAAAGGCCCAGGTTTATTCACTCAATATTTATGTTTTATTATTACACATAATTATATCCAAAGAATTAGCAAAGTTCATTAACGCTACACTAATGCAGTCATAATTACTTTCATTTAAACTATAGCTGAATGAATCTAGAAGTATATTCATTTGTAATTCAAGGTGTTTTTTAGTTAATTTTTAAAATGTGAATCTGTGCTTGCCCTCCACTCCAGCAAGAGAAAAGGAGAATCTTTCAGGGAAGAAAAGTGGTCTAGGTTTTTACTTGACCAAGAACTTTCTTGTAAATGGAAGGTGGTGTGTATAGCAGGGTAGAAAGAGTAGTAGGCTAAGAGTTAGGAAGGAAATCCCGGCTCCAGTCCTGGCTTGGCCATCTTTGTGGCTTTGGGCAAGGTATTTCACTCCTCTGTGCCTTAGACTGCCCATCTGTAAAATGGGGATAATAATACCCACTACTCTGCCTTATTCACAGACTATTGATCCAGACTAGACTTTGCCATTAACTAAGTGACCCTGAACATGGTCATTTCAATTCTGTGTGATTTAGCTTCCCCAGATATAAAATGAGGGGCTTCAACTAGATTATCTCTAAGGTCCTCCTGAAGCTAACATTCCAAGATTCTCTAAAATAAAAGGAGTCATTTCCAGATTTAACATTTAGCCTGGCTTTGCATAATGATCTGCTTTTTGTCAGGCATGAGCCTAGCTTGTTCATGTCATTTGTATCCCATCTTCTTCCTGAAGAAGCTGAATGTATCACACAGAAAGAATTTAAAATGGTTTCCTTTTCACAGTTTCTAGTGACTGAGTAACAGTGAAAGAGAGAGAAGAAGAAAGAAATAGAAAGAAAGAAGAAAAAAGAAGGAAAGAGAAAAAGAGAGGAGAGAGAGAGGAGGAAAGGGGAGGGGAGGGGAAGAAAAAAGCAAGGGGAATTGAGTGCCATGCTGAGTGCTACATCTGTAATCATTTCTGAGAAAATGAAAAGGAATTGAAGTTGTAAAGGTCACTTTCTAAAGAAGGCTGAAAAAGAAAAAAAAGCAAAGCAAGCTCTTCCAGAGTCTACAAATTAAGTGAAGTCCCAAATTAGAAATAAAACAACTAGGAAAGCCTCTGCTGCAGCAATGGAATGGGAAAAGGCTCTCTCATTTCATTGGCTGTCATGGGAATCAAGAGTACTACAGCTTAAAAAAAAATGGAGATTGAGCCACTAAAATGCTATCCTGCATATACCTAGCAAAAATGGACAGGAAAAAAGCACCTGATCAATACATTGATTGGAATCTTTGTCAGATTACCACAATAAAGATATGAGATGGTCACCAATAAATGGAAGGAAAGAAGGCTCCTTTACTCAACAACTACAAGCAGGTAACAACAACAGCAAAAATAAGAACAGTCATTTCTACAATACTTTTCAAGGTTTACAATGTGCTTTCCTCATGTTCCTAGTGAACACCAAAATATGTCAAATCAATAATTATTTTAAAAAAAACACAACTTGAGATATAAAAATGAACCATACATCTTTTCTGTTGACCAGTGTAGAGAGCCTGAGCTATTTTTTTCCTATCCCCAGATGTCAACATAAAATCAAAGAAAAAACCAACACGAAAAAGACTCAAGAGTTTTTACCCATACCTTGTGGACTTATAATTTGAATGAAGAGGAGCTCTACCCATAGTTTTTGTTTTTTAATTGTATCCTATATCCCTAGGGGGCAATGAAAACTGTCACTACTTGTTTCTGAGAAGGGAACAGAATTGGTTATGTCAGCTTCTGCCTCCTCTGTATCTCCCAGCATTCCTCCTGATAGTGTCAAAGAGCATTTAAGCACCTTGTTCAAGGTCACACAACTACTATGATTTCCATGTGTATTAGTCTATATGACTTTGAAGAGAGAGCCTCCAAGCAGTCTCATTTGGACAAGACAACTCCAGAAGAAAACTCTTACTTTAGGCAGGCTTTGTCCTTCTCCCTTGGAGCAAAGGAGGGCTCCTTCATCTTCTGCTGAGGCAAGAGTACATTTATTTCCTTAAATTCTCTAGATCACTGGTTTGGGGAGAGGAAGATTACTGACGACGAAGTCCTGAGGGAGAAAAGGGAAGATCTATACCAGGCTCTGTTAATGATCCTCTCCCAGCATGAAACACTAGAAAAATTCAGAGATGGGATCATGGCAGCAGCCCATAATAATGACTGCAACAAGCATCATGACTGATTGGAAGGGTGGCCTTAAGCAAAATTTCAATATCTCACAAACAGCCTTTGGCATTTCCTTTTGTCATTATGTCTCATTTGATGTACTCCATGTCTTTAAAAATATTTGCAACAGTCCTTATGTACTGGGCATTGGGCCTCTGAAGGAAAGCATTTTTCTAAAACTATGTGACTATCTGTCATATGAACCAGATATACCTTCAAACTGATCTGAGAAAAAAAAAAATCTTAGCATTTAGTGCACTTGCGTACCTTGCCCTTCTTACTTTCTAGCCAGTTTTCTCCTACTTTCCTCCTCCATTGACCTCTCCCTTCACATGTCCACAAAAGGACATGTTATATGCATGAAAGTGCAGAAGAGTCAACTATTCCAACCTCTCATTTTACTCATTAGGATAATGACGCTAGGCGGGGAAACAAGATGACCTTGTCATCATTCCTTCAGACTTCCCTTTTTTTCCTCCTAATTTTTGCCTATCTTCCTTTCCAACCAGAAAACTACCAAAAAAGCAAAAAAAAAAAGACAAATTACCCAAATGTGTACGTATCAGTCAGCTTTGGCCATCCAATCCTAAAACAACATGTTTTATGTAAAAAGAATGCATTTAGGATTTAAAACTGCCCCCTCATATATTATTTCATTTTGCTCTATATTTCAGAATACTAAACCTGGATAATACATTCTTCCAAATAAGCCCTAGGGCTTAGCTATTTAAAGCCCTACAAAGGTGTGTCTAATTTTTGCTCATCTAATGAGGTTGCTCCCTTTAATTCCATCAAAGAAAGGTGTTCACACAGCATAAATGGATCAGAGATATACTCAGCTTTACAGTTATTCTAATACCTTGCTAACATCTGTTCATTACATTGAAGGTTATAAGGCTGGGGGTGGGGGGACTTCTCAAAATTAAACTCCTTTCACACCTTAAAACATAAACACAACAATCCTAGGAGGAAGACAATGCAAGTGTGATTTGTCTCCATTTAGATGAGGAAAAATGAGACTTAGAAAGGTTAAGTGCTTCTTCTCCCCAAAACTTGTCAGGTGGGGGCTCCACAAACATGGAACATCACATAAATTATTAGACTGTTTTACGTCTTGATTTGTCTGATTTTTTTTCACCTTTCTTCCTCTTTTTTCTTTTCAAAAAGTTTTTGTTATATAGGATGGTGCTCCAGAGAGAGGGAGAAGAATGGAAATGGGAAAGCATAGGTAATATAAAAACAAAAGATACCAAGAAAATTTCTTTTCAATGAAAAGATAAGTGCTTTGCTCAAGGTCACAGAACAATTGGAATTCAAATCCTGATTTTCTGCCTTCAAGTCAAGGTTTTCTGTCCGTATCATGCTGCCTCTCCAAAAACAAACATATGCCTTTTGTTTTCAGGGTAATGATTTCTCTATCTTTAGCTTAAAAAGCCTAGTTTCTTGTATGGCTCCATAGCTTCGGTAAGTAAAATATAAATTTTATCTTATTGATGCCTTTTTTTATATTGCATTCATTTCTAAACATATCCCTTTCTCTTCTATCCATCAAGGGTTCCCTTTTAACAAAGATTTACAAAGGGAAAGAAAAAAATAGTTGTGTAAAATCAACCAAAACATCAATCATGTCTGATAGTATATGCAATATTCTGCATCTGCAGTCCCACAACTCAGAAATGGAGGTGAATTTTCTCAACTCTTCTCCAGAACAAAGTTTAGAGAATATATATTTTCCTTTTTTAGTCATACATCTGAGATACCACTGAAATAGCAGGATCCTAGATTCAATCTTCATTTTGTACAATAAAGGGCACTCACTGCGAGACATATAATCCAAGGAGGTCAAAGATAAAAAGATAGGCCCCATACACACCAGATTATTTATAGCAATACTTCTTTTAGTAGCAAAGTAGATAGCCATAGTTTGGAGACTGGACAAACAAACCATGATTCATAAATAATTAAATATTGCTGTGCTGTAGGAAATACTGGAGGATATAGGTGATATAAAAACGAAAGATATCAATAAAATTCATTTTAAAATATGGTACAAGTCACTTACATCATATACCCATTTGCAACTAAATATAAAAATTCTTGGTAAGAAATAAAAATATGCTAAGTCTCTTAAGATGCTGGTGATGAAAGCCTCTTTGCAAAATCAAAACATTCTTATTAATACTCTAGAAATGATGCGTGGCTAAAATTTACAGCACCTAAAACATGGTCCAACAGCCTCTAAGACAACAGTTCATTTTTAAACAGCTTAAGTTTAAATGAAAAGCTCTTCAGAGGTGCAAAGTTGTATTTTATAAAGGTTTCATATCATAAGTGAGGAAACACAGTGAAACATTTTGCTTACTTACAAAACAAAAACAATAAAGGCATTCTCTTTTCCTCCACAAGAAATAGAAGCATCGTATAAAGACAAGGATAGGAAATAAGGGAGGTAAGTGAAGAGGGATCCTTTTGAAAAGGTAAAAAGAATAAATTAAAATAAACATATCCAAATTCTCTGACCCATAACTATTTGCAAATTTAAAAGTGGTGTATTAGAGAGGATACTGACAAAAACTCAGGACATCTGGATTTTAGTACCAGCTCTACCACTTACAACATGGGTGACCCTGGCAAATCATTTTAACCTCTCTCAGCCTCAGGATCTTCTATTAAAAGGGTACAATAACACTTGCACTGCTAGATTCATAGAGTTGTTGCAAGGAAAGGGGATTTTTAAATGCAAATCATAAATCTTAAACAATTCATTTCAATTACCTGAGTCTCAGTTTCTTCACCAGTAAACTGAGGAGACTGGACTACATGAAGTGTTAGTTCTATGGGCTGCTAAATGAAGCCATGGAAAGTGGAGAGGAGTGGGGCTAACAGCCTGCATTTGGAAGAAGCGCCATCTTTGATTTGCACCAAACACTGACTTTTCTACATACGTACCAGAAGCTATGGAGAGAGCTAACAGAGTTTGCAAAGCCTGTGGACTTTTCTTTTTCAGTTTTTAGAAGAAAAGATCTGTGACCTTTCTCAATTCCAAACGAGGTCTCATCAAATTCCCAAGTTCTATGATTCTATAAAGAGACACCAGAATCCTTAGTGGTCAGGATTTGAGAAACAGCTGGTCACAATCAAGGTCTTTCAAATAAAGTCATGCCTATCTCTGAGCTGTTGTTAAATCAAAGCTATCTGCAATTAAAGTAGGAAAAAGGTTTACCCCATCCTTTTCTGCACTTCTCACAGGATCATAAAATTAGATCTTAGAGGTCATTGAGCCCAACTCCCTCATTTTACAGATAAGAGAGTTGACAGCTTTAAGTCACCTGCCCAGGGTCACACAGCTAGTGAGTATTGAGGGAAATGAACCAAGCACTTCCTGATTCTAAGTGCCCTATTGCTATATGCTTCTCCTTGTTTGTTGGACCAATGCTGTGGTGAGTATTTTGCTTTTTGGCGAAGGAAAAAGAATGGGGAAGGGAATAGGGGGAAGGGGAAAGAAAAGGGGGAAGTAGGAAGGGGAAGGGGGAAGAAGGAAGGGGGAAGGGTTCACACAGTTAATAATTGTCTGCGGCCAAAACTGAACACTGATTCCAGGATCAATGCTTTATCTACTGTGCTACCACATGCCTCAATATTTCAAAATTTCTTGGAGCAACTGACACTTCTACAAGCTTCTCTTGAAATTTGTACTTCCCAAGGAGCCCTACCCTAGTTACAGCTCTGTACTTCATATAACCACACTTTATACACAAGATAACCTGAAATTCAGAGAGAAGTGACTTACCTAAAGTCACACTGCAAATGGCAAAGCCAGAAGTTGAACCCAGGACATTCTATTTCAGATCTAGGGCCTTTCAACGTGGATTTATTTCTAGATTCTAAGACTAAAGTATAATAGCACTATGGGAGGGGAAAAAAAGCAAATGATCTACAAGAACAAGCCTGTGAGCCAAAGCGAATCTGCTTCTGGGAGGGAAAAAAAGAGTTCAACACGACCTTTAAGTTGTACTCCTGCTACAGACTAAATGAGAAATACATTCAAATACTATCTAAGAAAACAATGGGATTTTCAACTTAGAAATGGTTTGCTGAGAGAGCACGGTATAGTGAAGAGAGAGCTAGCCTCACAGGCAGTAAGACCTGGGCTCAAGTCGCACTCTGACACATACTGACTGTCATCTTGGGCACGTTAATGAACTTCTCCGGGCTCGAGGCAGTTCTCTAACACCATACGTTGAGGAGAAGGTGTTGCTCTGCATCAGTAGAGGGGGTTTCCTCTCACTTAGGAGTTCCTATACCAACTAAAATCACAGGTCTAGTCACCATCCCTTATCTTATAAATGGCTTAAAGCTTAAGACTAAATTTATACTTCTGGCATGCCTTGTTCACCACAGAGTGTGGAAGTCCCACCCAGAGTCACTAGATTAATTTTGCTGTAACACCACTTGCAACATGGATCCTTCTCACTCCAATGGTTCCACATTGGCAAAAGGATAAAATTCAAACTCCATAATTGCCATTCAATTCCCTTTATAATCTGGCCCCAACCTAACTTTCCAGTCTTATTTCCTACTATCTCCTAAAGACAAATCCTATATTTCATTTAGGAACATCTCTACCACGTCACATAAAACAGGATACATGCATTCTCAGCTTGGTGCTGTTTCCTTTGATTAGAATACCTTCCTACCTATTCCGCCAAGTGCTAACCATCTGTAAAGGCCTAGCCTACATTCTGACTCCTCCATGAAGCATTCTCTGACCAACCTAGCCCACTAATCTCATATACCACTGAACAACGATAGCAAACATATATTGCAACTACTATTACAAACTTAGATTCATAACTAGACCCTCAGAGACCACCTAGTCTAACCCACACCTATAGAATCCCTGTTCTTACAAGATGCCCAGAATTGGGCATTTTTAAATGCCTTATTTAGCCAAGTCAGTAATCATTAAGCATCTACAATATGCCAGGCACTATGCTAAGCACTAAAGATACAAAAAGAAAAAAAAAAAGGCAAAAGGCAGTCCCTGCCCTTAAAGATTTCACAACCTAAGAGAGAAGGCAACATTCAAACAGCTACGCAGAACAATCAACTGAGGCAAGACACTTGTTAGGAAGTTTCTCCCCGTGTCGTTCCCCCCCCCATGCACACACACTTGTACCCACATGCACACACACTTGCACCCTCATCAAGCCTGTATTTCTTTGCCACTTCCACCTTCAACCAATCTGATTCTGTCCCCTACGGTCAAGAAGAACAAGTCTAATCCCTTTTCCACTTAAGATAGCACAGGGATAGGGACAGGGACTGAACCTGTGATTTCACTAGTAAAAGGAATTTCCAGATGAGGAAAATCCTTCTATCAATGCAGGTCAACATCTACTCTATAACTTAAAATCTTAGTATAAACTGAGGGATTAAGCAATTTGCCGAAGGTCACACATCCTTGATGCCAGGTCCTTCTTAATTAGAAGTGGTTTTTCTATCCATTAGGCTACACTGCCTCTCTTCTCTAGGCTAATTAACCCCACTTCCTCCAACCAATCTATTTGTAAAGGTCGCTCGTCTGCCCACTATACAGGTTACCTTCCTCAGCATTTTCTCAAGTTGATCAATCTCCTTCCTAAAATGTGGCATCACAGACTGAACGCAATGCTCCAGGGATGATCTGACTCAGGTAGAGTACAGTGGGACTTACAGTCTTAGTCCTGAACACTCTCTCTCTCTTAATGAAGCCTAAGGCATTCATTTGTATGGTTTCCATATTACATTGTGGACTCAAATTGTCCTAGCAATTTATGTAAAATCCCTAGATCTGTTTTAAGCTGTTGCCCAGCCGCACCTCTCCATCCTGTACTTATGAAGTTGTTTTTTGAGCCCAAATGTAAGACTGAAATTTCATCTACGTAGATTCAGTCCATTGTTCCAGCCTGACAAGATCCTCTTAGATCTCAACTAGGACCATCCCTGTAAGTTTCAGGAGCAAAATGCCCCTCCCTGGCTACCACTCCACCACAGTACGCTCCTCGAAGGCTTGTCATCGCTCTTGTATTTGTTTCCCAAGCACAGTCTTAGGCACATATTAAATATTTGACAAATGCTTTTTCATTCATTAATTCATCCTTTCATTTTTGATCCTCTTCTTCAATATGGTTAAAAAAAAATCCTTTTCTGTCCTTAGTTTTTCTCACTAGACTCATCCCATCCTGAGCTTTAGCTATTATTCATCCATATATTCTGGCATTCCATCACATACTATTTTGTACTTTATTTAAATGCTACATGTATATATGCCTTAACCACCCAATAAAATGGTAATGCTCTTGAAAGCAGTGATAATACCTTATACTTCTTTTCCATCCCTCAGAGTGCCTCACACAATGCCTTGTACAAAGCAGGTGCTAGATAAATATTTGGTGAAATAAACTGAACTGAAAATAAATTCAGTAAAAGGAAAAAACAGTTGAAAATGGAAGTTGGGTATGCAAACAAATCTTCTGATTTCGCTTAGTACCCAAACTAATATCCTCAATCCAAATTCACCACTCCCCTTCCCCCTACTCATGCCAACTCACACACTCTTTGCCCATTTTACTGGGGTACTTAATCAGGTAATTACTGTCTTAAGACTATCACACAATTCTGAACATTATTTCTATGCTAAATCCATCTTAGTCAGCTAAACTGAATCACATAGATGATGACTTTTAGTATGCAAATGGAGATAGACTCTTGAATATTTAGCCCATATATTATATAACTGATTCAACTGCCTGAGTTAAATCAAAATCCAGGTGACTGCTATAGCTGGCAATTACTCAAGGTGGTTAAATTGACAAATGAAGAAATCCAACCACCAAAAACTTATTAACTACAATAACTACTTGCAGACAAATATTATTATAATTTATATTTTCTGAAGAGTAAACCGTCTGTTCTTGCAATTCCTCCGATTCTAAATAAAGTATGATCATAACACTAGGTAAGCTCTCATCTAGTTAGTCAGTAAACAAACATTTGTTAAATGTCTACCACGTATCAAGCACAGTTTTATGCATGACAGATACAACGACAAAAATAAACAGTGCCTGCCCTCAAGGAGCTTACATTCTCTTCCAATAACCACATTTTACAGCTAAAATAAGTGAGATCCAGATACGTGACTTGTCCAACTTTTGGTAACAGAGCTAGGCCCAAATTTCTGAATACAAGGTTCTTTTCACTATATCATGCTATCTCTCTGGCATGAATGAATGAAAAAAAATTATTAAGCATTTACTATGTGTCAGATACTATATAAGTCCTGGGGATACAATTACAACCAAGCAAGACAGTCCCTGCCCTAAAGGAAGTTCCATTCTAACAGATGTTTTACTAGACATTATATATGGAGGTGAAATTTCAAATACTTTGCATTCAGTAAAGTAGTGGCCTTATTGTTGACATCACTTTACCACTATGAATTTCTGCAAAGAACACAGTCATTATTTTTATTTGGGGGAAATATTTCAGGTATAGAATAAAATCAAGTCCACATTGTAATTTTTTAAAAATTTTCTTACAGTACACTGTGATGAACCTAAAATCCTTTTTGCCTTAATACGTATAGATCTCATTCAATTCTTATGAAGCTAAAATTATTAATATAGAACCAGACAAAAATGTACTTCAATTCACTGCTTCACTGGCTGATTTTGTTATACTTCTACTGTTCAACAGAAATAGATCAGCATCCTGGTAACTTGAATAAAGAGAAAGTTTTTCTTGGTATTTTATTTCCCAGGCAACCGCCCAAACATACATCTTTATGTTGCCATATTAAAAGCCAAATTATAGGTTGGATAGAGGTTAATGTGGGCACAAATTTTCTTTTTACATGCAAAAGTCTTTGGCAAGCTTAAGAAAAAGTTGTTTTTTTTTAAATTATCCCATTACTCCTAAAATTGATTGGTTCCCCAAAGAGTGAATGTAAGACAACACCAGAGTGTATAAGAATCGGAATATAGCTATTATGAAAGTATAACCATCATATAAAAATACTGAAAATTCTGAGTGATTTTTAACAGGGGCTGTTCAGCTTTAGTATGTTAAGCTGCTATAAACCTCCATTTGAAGTCTTTCATAAGCACAGTTCCAATTTCCATAGAAACAGTAGATGGCAGTTTCTAAGATAAATGTAAAACCTTTTTCAACACATTTTATAATAATTTTTGTTTAAAATTATGTCTAAATAATTAAATAATGGGTTGACCCCTACATTAATACTCTTTACTAAGAAACAAGTGAAACTTCCTTTTAAAATAGGAATCTATTGTTGGAAGGAAGGGAGGGAGGAAGGAAGGAAGGAAAGAAGGAAGGGAGGGAAGGAGGGAAAGAGAGAGGAAGAAAATGCCCTTAGAACTATTTTTTTTCAAAAGTAGCTTTGATACCTTTTTCTCACTAATATTCTGTTTGAAGTCACACATCTACTCTAATCTTTTTAAGAACCATGCTCACCAACACCTTCTAGCTCTCTGAAAAGTTAGCAAGCAGTTGGCTGGATGTCCTAATGAGGCAGACGGTGACACAGTGGATAAAGCACTAAGCCTGGAATCAGAAATACCTAAGTTCAAATCTAGACTGAGACACTTGTTAGCTATGTGACCCTGGGCAAGGAACTTACCTCAGTTTCCTCAACTGTAAAACAGAGATAATATAGCACCTAATTCCCAGGGTTTTTGTGAAGATAAAATGAGATATTTGTTTTCTTTTTGGTGGGTTTTTTTGCTTTTGTTTTTTAGTGCCTGGCACTAAAAATGCTTACTCCTCCCTCCCTTCTAATGCACCCAAATACACCATGAGTTACCATAGTTTGACACTTTCTTTTTCAGCTCACAGAAACTTGTGATATCTCTCCTTAAATCTATTTTTGATTTATCAAAACATCCTAAGGTATGTTTTGTGAAACTCAAAGTTTATCATGTTTCTTTCTAGAGTCTTAGAGCTGGAAAGGTCCTTAAAGATCCCTAGTTCGACCCCCTCATTTTCAAGGCAAGAAAACAGGGAACAAGAGAAATTAAGTTAAATGACACTGACTACTACAAATGAAAGCTATTTGTTCATCACATCTAAGCTAAAATGATTTGACCTTTCACTGTATCGGTAAAGAATCAAAACTCATACCAGAGACCAAATTTAGCATCATGATGACAAAACAGTCGCATGTTTTAATGAAATTTTCAATTTTCATCTAGATTTTTGGTCTCTTGTATGAATTCATACTTGATGACTTCTAAATCTCTCTTCAGCTCCAGCATTTTTAAATTCTGAGATAATGCACAGAAAATCTATGTCATCGTGATCTGAATATAAAGGATACATCATTTTCATTCTCAGTACTCATTTCTCTTGGTTCTTATTACCTTATCTGGAAAATGAAAGGATTGAACTACAGGATCTCTAACATCCTTTTCAGCTCTATGTCTTTAAGAGAAAACATAGTAAAACTCTTTAGTACCTTTTCCTGCACTGACAAAACAAAAATATATCAAAAACAAAAAAATTAGGATGGTTTTTACTGACTTTTTCAATTTTATCCATAATACAACAAAACCTTAAGACTGAATATTAGTTTACAATATGTTGCATAAAATGTCAAGAGAAGTAAACAATTCTATTTCGATATTTTAGTCTAGCCCTGCAATTTCATTGCATAGTGAGCTCCCTAGTGAGGAAGCTCCTTCTACCAACGCAAATGGGTGACTAGTCTGCATCTTACAGTCCTGAAGAACTGACTGAGGCACTGAGATGCTGAGCAATTTGCCTAAGCTTACACAGCCAGTTTATGTCAGAGATAAGACCTGAACTTGGTCTTCTTGACTCCAAGGCTGGCCCTCTACCCACTGTGTTATAATGCTTGTAGTTAGATGATACTAAAGATTAAACAAAAAATAAGTAATTATTTATTACCTCTGTTCGTGTTACTTCTGTACCCAGAATCTTTCACTGGTTTTCCATTTTCTACAAAAATTCTTCAGCCCTCTCAGTTGTGACCAAAGCTGGCTTACCCCTACTTAGGCAGAGTGGTAGCCCTCTACTCCGTATGGGCTCACCAAATGGGCTCACCATATGGATTCTCTAATTAGACCTCTTAATTAAGACCCTCTAAAACATGATCCCAATTTCTCTTTTTAGCCTTATATTTTACTACTGCCTCATCTATGTGGCATGCTACAGTGGAACAAGACGAGTAATTTTTCCTTACATATGTCTCTAAAGCTAGAATGTACCCTTACCTCCATCTCTGCTTATTGAAATCTTATCTATCCTTCAAGACCACTTTTCAGGGGGGTTATAAAGACAATTCATGACTTAAGTAGGAATTGGACTAAATGTCCTCAAAGTTTCCTCCCAGTGTGAAATTATATGATTCTATGATTATGTGGCAAGTTTCTAGAGCTGCTACTCTCCCAACCCACACTTGGACTAACAGGTCAGATCCCTAAAGCCGGACTGGCTCTGTAATCTTGAGAGTTCTAGGGGTAACTCTCAGGGGTTTGAGGGTGCTTGTTCTAATACTATGGTTCACAAGCTCCCCACCTGATATATTTTCATCAACAGTTAATATTTTCCCAATATCAGTCTCTAGTTATTACCTCCTCAATATCATCTTAGTTACCAACACCTAAATATTAATTTAACTAATATCAATTTGCTTACTGGAAAAGATATAATGAGGTCACAAAACACAAAACCCTCTGAAGCCCTGGGCACAAAGGCCTTGAGGTCACAACTTATCTCTGACCCTTACTGCCTATGTGGCCTAATGGAAATCACTTAAGTTCCCTAGACCTCAATTTCTTCAACCAGAAAATAAGGGGGCTTCTTAATCCCCTTCTAATTCTAGATCTTGCATCTACTTAGCTAAGAATTCTAGAATTTTGGAGTTGGAAGGGCTTCATAAACTGACTTCCCACCACCTTTCCAGCGTTTTTACACTTTACAACAAACAATATACTCTTTGATCCAGTGATACTGAGCTCCTGGCTACAAAAAATGGCACTCCATCTCTCAGCTCTGGCCATTTTTTTCTGCCTGTCCCCCATGCCTGGAATGTTCTCCCTCTTCATCTGTACCACCTGGCTTTCCTGGCTTCCTTCAAAGTCCAGCTAAAATCCTCTCTTCCAGGAAAACTACCAAACCCTCTTAGTTCTAGTATCTTCCCACTGTTAATTATTCCTTATTTATCCTGTATATAGCTTGTTTGTACATATTTTTCTGCATGTTTTCTCCCCAATTAGATTGTGAGCTCCTCAAGGGCAGGGACTGTCTTTTCCTTTCTTCATATCCCTAGCACTTAGCAAAGTGCCTGGCACACATTAGGTGCTTAATAAATGCTTACTGATTGACTAACTCAAAATCCTCACTTTGCAGAGAGAAACCAAGGATCAGAGAATTGATACAATTTAACCAAGGCCACATAGATACTCAGGACTAAAACCCCAGGATGTTTTTATCCCAATATTCTTTATACAGCACTATTCCTATCTCCAGAGAACACAAGAATATACTTTTAGTAGGTATACTGAGGTAATCGGGCATGGTGGCATACAAAGAACTTGCTTCTGGGGAAGCCAAGACTGGTAGATCACCTGAGTTTGGGAGTTCTGAGCTGCATTACTGCAATCAGGTATCTGTACTAAGCTCCCACACCAATATGGTGGGCCCCGGGAGTGAAGGGTCACCAGGCTGCCTAAGGAAGAGGCAACACAGCCCCAGTCACAAAAATGGAGCACGTTAAAGTTTCTGTGCCAATTAGTATTGGGATTAGGCCTATGACTGGCCGCTAAACTTTCAGCTTGAGTGACAGGGAAACTCAGTTTCAAAAAAAAAAAAAGCAAGGATATTTAGGCTAAATGAATGAATAAATGAATGAAAAATTACTTATTAGACATTTACCATGTGCCAAATACAATGCTAAGTACTAGGATACAAACAAAAAAGAGTCTCTGTCTTCAAGGAACTCACATTATTTAGGGAATGTCTAAACAATATGTCATATATAAATATATTGGAATATTACTGTACTATTAAAGATGAGGACAATGAAAAATACAGAAAAGTAAAGGAAGTCATGAACTGATTTTAAGTGAAGTAAGCAGAACCAGGTAAACAATACATTAATGACTACAACAGCACAAGGGATGAATGAGAACAGCAAAACAATCAAAATCGAATACTATGAAATTATAATGACCAAGCTTGGTCCCAAAGAAGAAATCTAAAAAGCTCTTTGCAGAGAGGACTATAAGCGTGGAAGACTACATGTAATGGCAGACTTTCTAGATCTGTTGGTCAGTTTTGATGGACTTTTTTTTCCTCTTTTTGTTTTATTCTTTGTTATAAGGGGTAGCTCTTCGGGGGGGGCAATGTATTTTGCAATGCAGGTTATATAAGAACAAAATATATTAATAACTTAAAAATAAAAATCAAATGAATGATCAAACCACATGACCTAAGTACACTCATCAAAAATATAACATGCAGTTAATTCCCATCACGGGTCCTCCCTACCTGTATGTGAACTGACTGGCATATTTGTTATGTTGCTGCTACAGAAGATATTAAATGTAAGAATCACATGAAGTGTTCTTTTTAGACAAACTCACCAGTTTACTAGTGTTATACCATACTAATTTAATAAATGTTTAGAGTATAAATTAAGAGAGTACCATTTCTTCATTCCATACCTTCCTACACAATCTTGTTTGGAGGCCTCTGTCATGAGAATTTTAGTGTATGTTAATGGTTGGGTAATCATTACTTAACTGCTTAGACAAATATTTGTAGATATTAATTGATATCATCTCATTCTCTTAAATATTTCTGGAGCATTTATAATGGTCAAGGCCCTTTAGAAGATAGCCTTTAAAGAGCTTACATCCTATTAGGAGAGAGGGTCTTAAATAACCAAGAAGGTAAGTGCGACTTTGTTAATGATTTTTGAAATAATTCAATTATTTTAGCAACATCCTCCAGAGCAAAGTACTAAGGAATCATTATGTGCAAGAAACTGGAGAAATATTTTAATATCTAATCATTCATTTAGTCATCGTATCAAATTATCTAGCCTGAAAGAGTTTATCCCATGATTCCTGTGAAGGCCTTTAAATTCAGAATCCTGGGATTCATCCTCCAGTGTACTGGTAAGGAAATCAGACTAACAGAATTGACACATATTATATATTTCTTTGTCTTGAAAATACCTCCATGTTATTCCTCCCTTCTGAGTCAGGAAAACTATTAACTCTCTAATGGATTTTGTGCATGTTCTATTTATTCTCTGACTCAGACTGTCTACATGCATGCAAACCCATATACACACAAGTGCTCAGTGGCACAGTGGGTAGGGTTAAGCAGACTTGGAGTCAGGAAGATGTGAGTTCAAATCCTGCCTCAGACACTTACTTGTGTGACCATAAGCAAGTCACTTAACCTCTGTCTGCTTCAGTTTCCTCCCTGATAAAATGGGAATATTTATAGCACTTACCTCACAGGGTTTTTCTAATGACTGATTCAAGCGATACATATTAAAGCACTTTGCTAAACCTTAAAGCATTACATAAATGCTAGCAATTATTGTTGCTATTATTGTTATTATTAACTTCTGATTATATTTTCCAAAATAAAATCCAATTTAACAAATTTTCAAAGGATTTCAACAAGATTTTCCTTTGGAATCTACAAAAAAAAATTTGACAAACTCAATTCAATTGCTCATGATAAAATTGTCGATCCAGTTAAGTAAGCTATATTCACAAACACCAGGCATCATTTCAGAGTGGAATCGTGCTCACATAAAAGTTGTTTGGGTTTTTTTAAATAAATAACTTGTTTGGGAAATGCAGCAGCTTCCTTTTGAATAAAACTGAATCATCCTCCAAATTGGCCACAACATGGTAAGAAAATTAGGGCCAGCTGATGATACGGAGCAGTGCTAAGTATTTCAATTCAGAAAAGGGCAAGCTAACCTTTTAAAATGGCCTTATTCTCTATTTAAGGGCGAAAGCAAGTCTTCTTCATTGACTTGCATTTCCCTATAGAATTAAACTTGAATTTTTAGTAGGTAGTTATCTCCCTGGATAGATAACAGTTATGCAGAGCAATCCAGGGAACGATATTCCACTATTTCTGGCACATCTACCAGTGGGTCCCCATTGCTACCTACTCATGAAGGGTTTGACTCTTAGAATGTTATGATTTCTTCAGGTGCTGTTGATGTGAGGAAGCAAAAAATGTTAAAACCAGGGAATGTGTGCCTGTGTTTTGTTGTTGCTGTTGTTTTTGTCAGTCAGTCAATACTAAGCATCTGCTGTGTGCCAGGCACTGTACTAAGCACTAGGGATACAAAATGAAAAAGCAATAGCCAGTCCCTGTTCTCAAGATGCTCATAATCAAATGGGGAGTTAAAGGGGAAAACATGCAAACAACTATTACAAACAAGCCATCAATAGTACAAATTGGAAAAGATCAACAGAGGGAAGGCATTAGAATTAAGAGGGATTGGGAACGGCTTCTTATAGAAGGTGGGATTTTAGCTGGGACTTGAAAGAAGCCAAGAAGCAGAAATGAGAAGCAAAAGAATTCAAGGTATAGGGGATAGCCAGAGAAAATGCTTCGATATAAGAGATGGAGTATCTTGTTCCAGGAAAAGCAAAGAGGCAAGTGTCACTGGATGAAAGAGTATGTAAGGGGCAGGGTGTAAGATGTAAGATGACTGGAAAGTGGGTGGAGGAAGGCTAAGTTGTGAAGGGCTTTGGATGCCAAACAGAATATTTTTAAAAATTTGATCCTGGAAGTAATAGGGATAATAAATATTAAAAATAATGAACTCCAGAAAGCTAGATTTTATTGAGTAGGGGGTGACATGGTTGGACACGGATCTATAGCAGGATCGTGACAATATGAGAGGAGAGAAGGGAGTATATTCAAGAGATGGTACAAAGGTGAAATTGACAGGCCTTGGCAACAGATAGGATATGAGGGATGAGAGATGGTGAGGAGGTGAGGATGATACCTAGATTGCAAGTGAGGAACTGGCAGAATGGTGGTGCCCTTGACAGTAACAGGGAAATTTGGAAGGAGGGAGGTTTGGGGGGGAAATATAACAAGTTCAGTTTTGGACATGTTGGGTTTAAGATACTTCTCAGACTTCCAATTTGAGATATCTAATAAACGTTAGAAATGTGAGCCTAGAGGTCAGCAGTTGAAGCTTAAAACTGCAGTAGGCATTTTAGGACAATGTATTCCAAAGGGCCTAGTGCAGTTTTAAGCTTTAATAGTTCAGCGCAGTTTTAAGCTTTAATGGCTTTTATTTAGATAGATCAAAGAGTAGTGGGATACATAAAAAAGCAAATCTAACATAGAATATATAGCTATATAAGTGTCATAAATACATATACATTCATTATTTCTATACATATATGTGTATGTGTATATGTATACATATTACATATATATATATACACATATATACAATGTCATTATGTAACTTATCATTTCTTCTTTGTAAAATCTGAGTTCCCTGAGAGCAGAGACTGTTTTGTGCACCTATGACAGTGTAATACCTGCATCCATTCTCTCTGCTTTCTAAATTCAACAAATGTTGGACCTGGAGTGAAAGACCTAAAATTGAAATCACTACTTTGAAACTGACTAGCTATGCGAATCTTGGCAAGATACTCAATCATTAGAAGCCTCAGTTCCCACATCTGTAAAATGGAAAATAGTCATACCTGTGGTTCTTACCTCATCAGGTTATTCTGAGCATGAAATGAGATAACATAGGTAAAGTGTTATATAAGTATCAGAAATTATAATTATGTTATAGTGGGGCATAGTGCCAAAAGATTGACCAGGTTGGAGACACACAAAACTGGAAACCATACTAGCTGAGGCTTTGTTGAAGGGATCTAGGGTGCTGAAGTTAAAGAATAGTGGACTTGGGCAGGGGTCCAGGTGGGAATGGTGACAATCTTCAATTACTTGAAGTACTATTATGTGAAAAGGAGGGGAAAAGCAACTGTTTATTGCTAAGATTTACCAACTCCTTTGATATACATAAATCCCCCAAGTCAAGGCACAAAAACAAATTCACAGATATCTGCCAATCAAAATAGCCCATAATTACTATATGCATTAGTACTGAATTATTTTTCTGTTTCTGTGAATTTGAGGTAATATATTAACACATTAATTGATATTTGGTCATAATTAGCATGTGTTAAAGCTGTTGATTACATGTTTGCATTTCGAACATTTTAATTGGTTCATTTCAATTGATAAAATGTAAACTCTTAGGATATTTAGACTTGTATATTTAATTATCATTGATTAGATAATTAATAGTATTGTCAAAATGGCAGACAATGAATGGTAATTACAACTGATATACATATATCTGTTAAGATATGACAAGCTGGTTTTACTCTTGGAGGGAGGTTTTATAGTTTTGTTATGAGCAGGCTCACTGTAAATGTAAGGTTTCACTTCTACTACATATGAAAAACTTCCATTTCAGCTACTCCCTTCATTTTGAAAAATGTTTTCTAAAATTTGGGGCATGAAATGAAGTACATAAAACCATGTTTCATCCCATGCAACTTTTTTGCAGATTACACTCTTCAAGCAGCTTTCAGTATTTTCATTCTTTCTTTTCTCATAATTTCTTACAATACTCAAACTAAAAATTCTTGTTAAATTTTTCCTATTTCATTTAGAGTAATCTTGCATAAACCCAAAATTGTATTCTGAATTCAAATGTGGTAAAAAATATTCTTTAATGGCTTAAATTCTACAGGAAAAAAAAATAAAGGACTTATTAATGAATTAGATATCATTTGGCTTGGAAAGTGTCAACTAAAGTGAAGCAAAGGCTGCATGGAGGAGTTGTTTTAACTACAGAGGCTTCCAACATAGTTATGGAGGAACAAAGACTTACTCTTTCATATCACATTTGTGATACCACCAATAATCATTCAATCAAAAAATATATATTAAGCACCTATGTCATGCATTGTGCTAAGCATTGGAGATACAAAAAGAGGCAAAAGACAATTCCCTGCCCTCAAGGAGTTCACAATCTAATGATAAAACTGGAAAACTGAGCTGTCAATCAAAATCAGGTCAGCCAGCATGGTTTTAACTGGCCGTTCCTAACTGACAGCTTGGCAAACTTGTGACAAGATGATGAATGAGTCCTCTGCTCCCATTTCTTTGTCTCATGTAATAGAAAAAGAGGAATTCAGGCAGCAATCTGAGCAAAGTACCCACTACCATTCTAGAAAGAGCCTAAAGGCAACCACTACATAGTGTCCCCCTCCCTGCTCTTGACTTCATAAAAAGATATGGTGGTATAGTTGTCCTCAAGATGGTAGGTAGAGTGAGAGGAAGCAGAAAAGTCCAACTTCCTCAAACCTAAACCACCAAGGAGATATCGATATCTATATCAATATTGAGAGAGACGGAGACAGAGAGAGAGAGAGAGAGAGAGAGGGAAGGACAGAGGGAGAGGGAAAGAGGGAGAAAAAGAAAGAAAAGGAGAAAAGGAAAGAGGGAGAGAGGGAGAAGGAAGGAAGTAAGGGAGAGAGGGAGGAAGAGAAAAAGCCAGAGTACTCAAAAGAAAATTGAAGGAAAAATTACAGTGTATTTTACCAGGCCAGATCCACACAAAAAGACAGCAGAATCCTGTGGGTACTAGAGATGGGGTACAGCCAGAAAAGCCCAGCCTGAAGCAAAGGACACTAAAGCCTTCCAGGGCATGGACCAGGGATGAACCAGAGAGGCCTGAAGCTGTGTATTTATGGTGGAAAGGGAGAAGAAGATGATAATTCATACCAGGGATTAGCCAAAGAAGCCTGGAGATTGCAAGTGCGTCATTCTGACTCCAAATCACGGTTAAAAGCCCAGAGACCTAGGCCTGAGAGGGCAGTGATCAGTGTCCATTCTGGATGCGACACCCACACCACCATAATTAGATTACATAAGAAGATTATATAAGCATGGAGGGTGTGAGAACAGACTACACATAGGCTTTCATCTGAACTGAATAAATGAGAGGCAAACACACGAAGAGAGAGAGAGAGAGGCAGAGAGAGAGAGAGAGAGAGAGAGAGAGTTTGTTATAGAAATGTATTAAGCTCAACAGGGAATCAGGAGAGGCCCAGGGAAAAGGGAGAAAGGATTAAGAGGGATGGCAGCTTCAGGGAGGTATTAGTAACAAACGAAACAAACTGCATCTAGACGGATGGAGTATAAAGGGGGTAAAAAGGAAAAAAGAGAGTGAAAGAACATGTTCTGAGGGATAAGATGACAGATACGATAGATCTCTGTTGACCAGTGAATAGGAACAGAAAGAAGTATACTTATCAGCTGAGCACAGCACTTTTACAAAAACTGACCGTGTGTTAGGGTATAATAACCTCACAAACAAGTGTAGAAAACCAGAAATTAAATAAATCTTTCATTGGTTAAAGCATGATAAAATCATATACAGAGAAAGGTCTTTGAAGAAAGGGTTAAAAATTAATTGGAAAGGAGGAAGAAGGATTCTGCGTCCTATGGAGGCAAAAAGGCAACAATACCTCAAAGCATGTGGGACACAACGTAGAGCAGCCAGGGACATGCCCTCCTAAAGATTCCATATCACCCTCAACATCTGGGTATCCTGGAAGTACTGACCCTGTCCACCTACCATCAATCAACCCTGCACACCCTCTAACATTCTTCTATCTCTTTTTCCTCTTTTAGCAGTGACTTTGACTGAAACTCTTCCAAATCGCACCACTCCAGTCACATCCTCAGCCCAGCTTCATTCACCTCTTTGCCCAAATTAGCTGGTGAAGGTGAAGAAAGGATCCCTACTGGCCTAAGGAAGTCCATTTCCCCACTACTAGACTGAATCCTTGGGGAGCACTCCTTTCTGAGCATGTATATGCTTTGAACACACACTGAAGACCATTTTAAATCTGTAAAATAAAATTTTAAAAATTCCTTTTGAAACTAGTTTGCGAGAAAGAAAAGAAAGGACGGGTGACATTATCATGGAAGTTCCTCTGGTTAGTCTTAAGATAATGGAAGACTTCATGAGATATGAGAACTACATTTCCAAGCAAACTTTGCAATCTATTTATCCTTTTGCCAGCTGGGAAAGAGAGTTCCTTTGATTAGAATAATGAAGGTGCCATTTTGGAATCTCCTATCTTGGTGAGCTCTTCTCCCACAGTCTTTCTCAGGTCTTACTCTGTTTTTCTCATAATACTACCGAATAAAGCTTTTTATTCCCTAAAACATTAATTGGAGGCTTACTCACTTTAGGATTAAGAATTTGTGAGTCAAAGGAGAAATCTCAGAAACCACAAAACATCAAATCAATTTTGATTTACATAACATGAGACAACATATCAAAATTTATGTGGTGTAACCAAAGCAATCCTGAGGAGAAAATGTATATCTCTAAGTACTTCTTCATTAACAGAAAGGAAGGAAGGAAGGAAGAAAGGAAGGAAGGAAGGAAGGAAGGAAGGAA
>NW_020949997.1:2830294-2892098 GCF_900497805.2 Vombatus ursinus
GAAGGAAGGAAGGAAGGAAGGAAGGAAGGAAGGAAGGAAGGAAGGAAGGAAGAGAATAGATCAACAAACTGGAAATGCAACTACAAAATACAGAAAACCAGCTAAAACACAACTAAATGCCAAAATAGAAATTCTAAAAAAAAAGAGATGTCAACAAAACTGAAAGCAAAAAAATCAATGAATTGATCAATAAAATTAGAAGTTTTTTTTAAAAAATGAAAAATAAATAAACCATTTTAAAAATATAAAAAAAAGAAATCAAAGCAATAAGCATAGGCAAAAAAGGTAACATAGGGATGATTTTTGCGCATGAAATGATTGTCTATATAAAGAACCCTAGGGAGTCAACTAAAAATTTAACTGAAATCATTGATTACTTCATCAAAGTATCAGAATATAAAAAAACCCACACAAATCATCAGACTTTCTAGGCATTACCACCAAATCCTGCAGGAAAAAGAAAAAAAATCCCATTCATAAACAACTACAAAACATATGAAATACTTACAAATCTACCTAACAAGACATATACTAGAACTTTATGAATATCACTAAAAACATTCTTCACAGAATTAAACACAGCCACAAATAATTGGAGAAATATTAATTGATCACACAGAGGGCTTTTCAATATAATAAAAATGATAATACTATCTAATGAATTTATTTATTCAATGTCCTACCAATCCAGTTACTAAAAGATTATTTTATAGAGCTAGAAAAAAAGTAAAAGTTCATCTGGAGGAACAGAAGACAAAGCTTTTGAAAGGAAATAATGGGAGGAAAAAGTAGGAATGAGGGAGTTGGATTTTACCACACAACAAAGAATTATGAAAGTATTCAATACGGGGTAAAAAATACAAAGGTCAATTAATGGAACTGTTTAGATACCCTACACACAGAAGTAAATGAATACAGATGCATAGTGTAGACTAAACCTAAAGACCACAATTACTTAGGTAAGAACTCATTATTCAACAAAAACTAGTGGGAAAACTGGAAAATAGACTGGAAGAAATTAGGTTTAGACCAAGATGTCACACCAAATAACAATATTTTCCAAATGAATTCATGATGTAGATACAAAAGGTCACATTACAAAAAATTAGAGAAAAAAAAGAAAATACTGTTCACAATTAGACATAAGAGTATCCTTGAATTTCTGAGTTCCTTCTACTCCATTCTTTTTTTCAGGGCATCAGTTTCTCTTCTAAACCATGAATTCCACTTTCAAGTTTTTCTATTAAAGTCCAATTTCACTCATATTTTCCTTCAATTTCTTTATTATGCCTTCTGATCACTTACAAAGGTCACTCATTCAATTCTCATTTCTGGTATTTGTTGTCTTCTAGAGTTTCATTCTAGAATTATCTTAGCCCACAATATTCCTTCCTCAATTAGGAGCTTTTCATCAGTCTCTCTTTTGGTGTTTTCTGTGGGAAGCTTTCTTATATGGATTCCTTTCTTTTTCTCTTTTAGTTGTTGTTGCTTTTAACTTTATTTTGACATTTCTAGTTATTTTGGAGTGATAGGGAGTGGGTATATATACATTTTCTCACTTGGCCATCTTAGAAGTTCTCAAAGGACTGTTCAGTCATTTGAAAACTTTTAACAGACTCTATATGGGTGGAATTAATTTTATTTCCTAAATTTATCACCTTTCCCAAAATTATCCTCAAACTGGAAAGCCCTTACTCCTCCAGAGTCCACACAAGTTCAAAGATAATTATTAAATTTCAAAATGATTAACCTATAATTCACCAAAGTTCTACTCCTCACATAGAGATGTCAATAAGATAAAGTGAGTATAAACTAGGGGTAAGGAAGAGCTCGCACCAGAAAAGAGATCAGGTCAATCCAAGATTATTAACAACGAGCTGTGAAGTGAACATACATTCTTGGTCAATAAGAGACTCTAGAGATAAATCCAAGAGAGAGCTTTCAGTAGGGTGATTTAGGAACATGGTAGCTAGGATTTCGAGTGTCTGCATCCACGGGAGTATTTTTTTCAGTAGGTTATAGTCTTTAAGAAAAGTTCCATTTGTTTCTATGTTCTCTAGTGGTGTAGGAATGAGTGCTGTATTTTGTCAAAAGCTTTTTCTGCATCTATTGAGATAATCATATGATTTCTGTTGCTTTTGTTATTGATATAGTCAATTATGCTGATAGTTTTCCTAACACTGAATCAGCTCTACAATCCTGGTATAAATCCCACCTGGTCATAGTATATTATCCTAGTAATAAATTGCCGTAATCTCTTTGCTGATATTTTATTTTAAAATTTTGCATCAACATTCATTAGGGAAATTGGCCTATAATTTTCTTTTTCTGGTTTGGCTCTTCCTGGTTTAGGTATCAGCACCATATTTGTATCAGAAAAAGAAATTTGGCAGGACTCCTTCTTCACTTATTTTTCCAAATAGTTTATATAATACGGGAATTAATTGTTCTTTAAATGTTTGGTAGAATTCACTTGCAAATCCATCTGGCCCTGGAGAGTTTTCTTAGGAAGTTCACTGATGGTTTGTTCAATTTCTTTTTATAAAATGGGGTTAAGTGTTTTATTTCCTCTTTTGTTAATCTGGGTAATTTATATTTTAATCAATATGCATCGATTTTGCTCAGGTTGTCAAATTTATTGGCATATAATTGGGTAAAATATTTCCTAATGATTGCTTTAATTTCTTCTTCATTGGTAGTGATCTCATCCTTTTCACTTTTGCTGCTGGTTATTTGGTTTTCTTCATTTTTTTAATCAAATTAACCAAAGGTTGATCTATTTTATTGTGAGGTTTTTGGTTTGGTTTGGTTTTTTTTTCATAAAACCAGCTCTTAGTTTTATTTATTAGTTCAAAAGTTTTCTTATTTTCAATTTTATTACTCTTTCCTTTGCTTTTCAGAATTTCTAACTTGGATTTAATTGGGGATTTTAAAATTGTTCTTTTTCTAGTTTTTTAATTGCATGTCCAATTCATTGATCTGTTCTTTCTCTATTTTATTCATGTAAGCATTAAGAGATATAAAATTTGCCCTAAGTACTACTTTGGCTGCATCCTATAAATTTTGGTATGTTGTCTCTTTCATGAAATTATTGATTGTTTCTATGATTTTTTTTTCCTTTGATCCACTCATTCTTTAGGATTAGATTATTTAGTTTCCAATTGATTTTTAATCTATCTCTCCATGGCCCTTTGTTACAGGTAATTTTATTGCATCATGATCTAAAAAGGATGCATTTAATATTTCTGCCTTTCTGCATCTGAATGCGAGGTTTTAATGCCTGGATATATGGTCAATTTTTGTGTAGATACCATGTACCTCTGAGAAAAAGGTATATTCCTTTCTATCCCCATTCAATTTTCTCCAGAGGTCTATAATATCTAACTTTTCTAAAATTCAATTCACTTTTTTAACTTCTTTCTTGTTTGTTTTGTGGTTAGATTTATCTAGTTCTGAGAAGGGGAAGTTGATGTCCTGCATGAATATAGTTATGCTAAGAATGTGGATGCTATACTACTTGGTGCATATATGCTTAGTATTGCTATCATTTCATTGTCTATGGTACCTTTTGGCAAGATGTAGTTTCCTTCCTTGTCTCTTTAATTAGATCTATTTTTGCTTTTACTTTGTCTGAGATCAGGATTGCTACCCCTGTTTTTTTCACTTTAGCTGAAGCATAATATATTCTGCCCCAGCCTTTTACCTTTATTCTGTGTGTGTCTCTCTGCTTCAGATGTGTTTCTTGTAAACAACATATTATAGGATTTTGATAGTTAATCCACTCTGCTATCCACTTTCATTTTATGGGCGCATTCATCCTATTCACATTCACAGTTATGATTACTGTGTATTTCCCTCCAACCTATTTTCCCCTGTTTATACTTTTCTGTCTCTCTCTCTCCCCTCACCCTGTCCCTCCTCACCAGTGTTATGTTTCTGACCATCACCTCCCTCAATCTGTCCTCCCTTCTATTATCCCCCCTTTTCTTTTCCCCTTTCCCTCCTACTTCCCTATGGGGTAAGATAGATTTCTTTACCCAACTGAGTGTGTATGTTATTCCCTCTTTGATTCCAATACAATGAGAATAAGGTTCAAACAAAGTTCACCCCCTCCCTTATTTCCCTCTACTGTAAAAGATCTTTTATGTGATATCACATGATATCTCTTCATGTGATATAATTTACCCCCATTCTGCCTCCCCATTTCTTCTTCTCCTAGTATAACCGTTTTTTCACCCTTTAATAAATGTTTTTATCATCAGATCAAAGTCAATTTATACCCACACTCTCTGTCTAAGTATACTTCTAACTGCCCTAATAGAGATACACAGTTCTTTTTTTCTTTTTTGTTTTTTGGTTTGTTTTTTTTTTGGCCAGGCAATGGGGTTAAGTGACTTGCCCAGGGTCACGCAGCTAGTAAGTGTTATGTGTCTGAGGCTGGATTTGAACTTAGGTCCTCCTGAATCCAGGGCTGAAGCTCTATCCACTGTGCCATCTAGCTGCCGCAAGATACAGTTCTTAAGAGTTACAAGTATCACCTTCCTGTGCAGGAATAAACAGTTTAACTTTATTGAATACCATGGTTTGTTTGGGTTTTTTCACTTCCCTGTTTACCTTGTTATGCTTCTCTTGAGTCTTCTATTTGAAGATCAAATTTTCTGTTCAACTCTGGTCTTTTCACTAGCAAAGTTTCAAAGTCCCCTGTTTCATTGAATATCCATCTTTTACCTTGAAAGATTATGCTCAATTTTGCTGCGTAGTTGATTCTTGGTTGTAATTAGAGCTCCTTTGCCTTTCTGACCCTTTAATGTAGAAGCTGCTAAGTCCTGTGTAATCCTGACTGTGGCTCCTTGATATCTGAATTGTTTCTTTTTCACTGCTTGCAGCAGTTTCTCCTTAACCTAATAGTTCTGAAATTTGGCTACACTATTCCTTGGAGTTTTCATTTGGGGATCTCTTTCAGGAGGTGATTAGTGGATTCTTTCAATGACTATTTTAGGTTCTAGGTTCTAGGATATGAGAGCAGTTTTACTTGATAATTTCTTGAAAGATGCTGTCCAGGCTCTTATTTTTTTATCATGGCTTTTGAGTAGTCCAATAATTCTTAAATTATCTATTTTGGATCGATTTTCCAAATCAGTTATTTTTCCAATGAGGTATTTTACATTTTTTTTAATTTTTTTTCATCCTTTTCATTTTGTTTGACTGATTCTTAATGTCTCATACAGTCATTAGCTTCTACTTGCCCAATTATAATTTTCAATGCATCATTTTCTTCAATTAGCTTTTGTAAATCCTTTTCCATTTGGCCAATTCTACTCTTAAAGGAGCTGTCTTCTTCAGTAGATTTTTTTTTCATTTGGCCAATTCCATTTTTTAAGGAGATGTTTTCTTCAGTCAATTTTTGTGCTTTCTTTTCCAAGCTGTTGACTCCTTTTCCATAACTTTCATAACTTGCATAACTCTCATTTCCCAATTTTTCTTCTATCTCTCTTACTTGATTTTCTAAATCCTTTTTGAGCACTTCAAAGAGGACTTTTTGGGCTTGAGACTAATTCATATTCCCCTTTGAGGCTTCACATGTAGGCATTTTGACATTGTCGTCCTCTTCTGACTTTGTGTTTGGGTCTTCCTCGTCATCATAGTAGGTTTCTACGATCAGGGCTCTTTTTTGGTTTTTGCTCAGTTTTAAAATTTGAGCTCTGCTCCTGGGACATAGGGGGCACTGGCCCAAGCTTGTTGAATTGGGGGCCAGGAGCCTGGTCATTGGCTTTCTGTACTGGGGCCTTTAGGGTTGGTGGCTTGACTATTGCACTAAGGTGGCCAGGCCTAGTCGTGCCTGTTGTGCCCTGGGTTCTAGTGCTGGCAGTTTGCCTGACGTGCTGGCTCTGGAGGCCTCACAGCTGGCCAGCTCTACCACTGGCCTGTTGAGCCAGGATGGCAGGGCCGTGGGTGCTGATCTGTGCTGTGACTGAGAACCTCCCCTGGGCTTGCGCAGACTCCACCTGTGCTGGGCTCTGCTCCCCTTTAACCTAAGTGAGACAGACCTTTCCTGAAGTCCTTCTAAGTTATTTTGGACTGAAAAATTGTTTCACTCTTTTTGTGTATTCTGTCACTCCAGAATTCTTTTAGAGGCTTGATTTAACATTATTTCTGAGGGAAACTGGGGAAAGCTCAGGCCACCTTCTGGCTTTTCTCTGCCATCTTGGCTCCACCCCTCTCCACTACCTCTTAAAGTCTGTCCAAGTTCACATTCATTGTTTCCACAACATCATCTATACACCCTCTGATGTCCTTTTTCCTTTTGCCTTCAATCTTTCCCAACATCAGGGCCTTTTCCAATGAGACTTGTCTTCTCATTATGTGGCCAAAGTATTTAAGCTTCAGCTTCAGTATTTGACCTTCCAATGAATAGCCTGAATTAATTTCTTTATGTATTGACTGACTGATTTCCTTGCTGTCCAAGGGACTCTCAAAAGTCTTCTCTAGCATCACAATTTGAAAGCATCAATTCTGTGGTGCTCAGCTTTCCTTATAGTCCAAATCTCACAGTCATACGTTGCTACTGGAAAAGCCATAGTCTTGACTATATGGACCTTTGTGGCAAGGTGATATCACTGCTTTATAGTATAGTGTTCAGATTTTCCATAGTTTTCCTTCCAAGGAGCAAGCATACTTTAATTTCATGGCTGTAGTTGCCATCTGCAGTGATCTTTGAGCCCAAGAATATAAAATCGGACACTCCTTCCATTTCATCTCCCTCTATTTTGCCAGGAAATGATGGGACCAGTTGCCAAGATCTTAGTTTTTTTTTTGTTTGTTTTTTTTTTTGGTGTTAAGCTTCAAGCCATCTTTTACACTCTCCTCTTTCATTCTCGTCAAGAGGCTTCTTAATCCCTCTTCACTTTCTGTCAGAGTTGTACTATCCACACATCTGAGATTGTTGATATTTCTCCTGGCAATCTTAATTTGAGCTTTTGATTCATCCATCCTGGCATTTTACATGATGTACTCTGCATATAAGTTAAATAAATGAGGTGAAAATATATAGTCCTGTCATACTCCTTTTCTAATCTTAAACCACTCAGTCGTTCTATGTTAAGTTCTAATTGTTGCTTCTCGGTCCACATACAGGTTCCTCAGAAGACAAGTAAGTAGATCTGGTACTCCCATTTCTTTGAGAACTTGTCACACTTTGTTGTGATCCATAACATAGGTGATAATCCCATTATACTCTATCCCAATCAGACCATATATAGAAAGTATTATTTCCACTTCTGGGTTTTGCATTTTAGAATGGACACTGACAAACTGGAAAAAAATCAGAATAGATCAACAAGATGATAAGGAACACCAAAAATTGGTTGAAAGCAGGGATGTATCTTGTCTACATCCCTATCTCCCTCAGAGCTTGGCACATGCTCTCTAAAGAGTAGGACATAAATATTTGTTGAATGAATTACTTAATAGTATAGAATAAGTCAATTCCATGTTGCATCTCTCATTGTCCCACTGTGTAAATGCTCATTCTCCTCAAAACTCTGGCAATCTGAAAATTTGCCCACATAACAATCCTCAATAAAACTCTGCTCTTAAGATTCAATTGATACTATCCCCAAGTTACTAGTAGCAATTCACCATATCCTCTATTACATGATTGATCCCAAAGAACAAAATCTGTCCAGATAAGAACATTTTGCTCAAATGACCGTAACTTTGAAGGGAAATCTGATATTGAGGAGGTCAGGTGAACAGTCCTTTTCCCAGTGCTTATACCTGCCATATGCATCATCCTATCTGGTTCCTGTTTGACCCCAAGAATACAAATTAAAATAACTCAAAGAGTTTTGCAACTCACAAGATACTTTCACAGGCTTTAACACACTTAACACTCACAACTTAACTCTCAAAGTGAAGTAAAAGAGGCAGATATTCCTTTTGCAGGTGAGAATACTAAAGCTCAGAGAGATTAAATAATGTCTCCAAGTTCATCTACTTGGCAAATGATGAATCTGAGCCTGGTCCAGTGCTCCCTTATTATATCAGGATGCCTGAGGACCTGGAAAATCTACACAAGTTACTATCAACAGTTAACGTCAACATTTACAGTGTCCATGATATCATGGCTTTTGGTATTCCCTCCACTGATGGATGGATGGAATAAGCATTTATTAAGTGCCTACCATGCACCAGACATTGTGCCAAACACTTTATAAATATCTTATCTGACCTACATGACAACCCTTGGAGGTATTATCCCTATTTTGTAGTTGAGGAAATTGAGGTAGAAAGAGGTTAAGTAAGTTGCCCAGGGTCATCCAGCTAGTAAGTGTATGAGGCCAGATTTGAACACAGATTTTCCTGACTCCAACACCAGTGCTCTGTCCACTACGCCACCCAGCTGCCTCAATAGCAGACTTCTTCCAAACCTCTGGCACCTGGGATTTCATGATACTTTACTCTCCGTATTACTGTCTGTTTGGCTATTCCACAAGGTACAATGGAAAGAGAACTAGCTTTGGAGTGAGAGCCCTTGAGGCGTATAAGGAAAATCAAGGCCAATTTGGTTCAACCACAGAGTGCACATAAAGGGGCAACATGCAGTAGGTTAGAAAGGTGACTGGAGCCAGATTACATCTAAAGGGTTCTAAATATGAAACAAAGAAAACTCTATTTGATGCTACAGGTAACAGGGAATAACTGAAGTTTATTGATAGTGACATAGCCAATGCACACGGCTAGTAAGGGTCAAACAGGGACTCAAATACAGGTCTTCAGCCTCCAATGGTGCTGAATGATCTTTCCCATCCACTAGCTACTTCTCGAATATTCCAGCAATCTTATGAATACAAAATGCAGAAAACAAAAGTGGTGACCACTGCTGCTAGGTGTGAGCGACGCTGGTTAACATGATGGAAACAAAAAGTTACCCAGCAATAATAGCAAATTACATAATGATCTAATATCAAGTAGTCTCTTTACTGAAGCACTCCTTTCAGAGAATCATAAATCTGGAACTGAAAGGAGAGCAGGATCTAGAACTAGAAAGAGACTTAGGTGTCATCTAATACAACCTCTTCATTTTACAGATGAAGAAACTGAGGTCCACAGAGGTTAAGTAATTTGACCAAGGTCACACTTCTTTCAAGGTATACTTAGTAATCTTACAAAGAACCATACCTAACTTGAATGTCACGTTTCATATTCTATTTCTAGGAACTATATTCTAAAGCACTCATTCTTTTAATTTATTACTGCTTTCAACAGGTCAAAAACTTTACTGTGTTAGGCATTTGAGGGAGAGGAAAAAAAAAGATTTTAAAAAAATCAAAGGCTTGCCCTCAGAGTGGTTACAATCTGGAATCAGAGAAAACACATATACAAAATTATGATGCAAATTAAACAGTAAATTCAAAAGAGAGGTCTATACAAGGTACTATAAGAAAATGAAGGGGAAAGTGAGCATTTCCAGCTGGGGATATCAGGGACTACTTCAGAGAGCAGGTGGTTCTTCAATTAGATGATAAAGAGATAGATTTCAGTAGGCAAAGATGTGGGGGTGAGGGTGGGGGTTAGAGCACGGAGTCTATTCCAGGAACGGCTTTAGCAAAGAGGCAAAGGATATTAGATAGTGCAGGTTTAAAATTGAGTGGAGGTCTCCGGAGAAAGAACTGATGGAATCTGAATGCAGATCAAACCATGCTGTTTTTGTTTACTTTCTTTATTTTTCTTGAGGTTTTTTTCCCTGTTTTCTTTCACAACATGACTAATATGGAAATATGTCTTGCATGACTGCACATGTATAATCTTTATCAAATTCCCTGCCTTCTCAATGATGAGGAAGGGAGGGAGCAGGGGAGAGAATTTAGAATTCAAAATTGTAAAAAAACAAAGGTTGAAAATAAGTTTTTACATGTAATTGGGAAAAAAGAAAATATTGAAATTAAAAATAAATAAATAAATGAAATTGAGTGGAGGAGTGAGTAATACAATTTAGCTGGAACCATGTAGCAGAGAAATATGAGATGTTTCTGGGAAGCCAGGCTAGAGCCTGATTGCAGATGACCTTGAATGTCAAATATTTATCTGACAGATGATAGGGTAGTACAAAAGATCTTCATTCAAACAGAAGAGAATACTGTAAAAGATATTTCCCTAGTTCTGCCACTTGCTACTTGGATAAGCTTGGCAAAGGCAGTAATTGTGACCTCGTTTTCCTCATTTATAAAATGAAGAGTCTAAACTAGTTGACATCTAATATTCCTTCCAGCTCTTTATCAGTGATCTTAAAGTGACTAGGTTGCCTGTATACACATAACCCCTACCTCACACATCTTCACAAAATTATCCACAGAATCACAGAATTTTGGAGATAGAAGGGACTTTTTACATCATCTGGTTGAACCCACTCATTTTACAGAAGGGCAAACTAAGGCCCATCTCTACATTGTGACCTTCCTATATACATATAGACATCTAGTGACAGAACCAGGATTAGAAGCCAAGTCCTAAAGCATTCCAAATCTAGGATTCTTTTACTGTATTACTCTCATATTCTTCCTTTCAAAATCACCAGTCAAAATAAAAATCAATTTCCATGTGGTTTAAATACTTCCAAGGCCAACATTTGTAGCCGAATTTCCCCCTCCCTTAGCCCCCGCCTCAGTAGAACAAGGATATTTAATGTAACACACATATGCCTAATAAAACTGTCACCATAGGGGGCATCATATCCTTAAAACATTGAAAGGAGAGTATACTCCCAGAATATAAAATTAAAGATTTTCAAAATGAACAGGCAATGTGTTCATATCATCAGAATTTGTAAACAATAAAAACACAACCAGGGTACTTGCCCTGCAGATTAGATGATAATCAGCATGCATCTTCAGAGGATACATGCTTGGGGAATTGGGCGATAGAAAATGAATTATGCAAACACTGAGAGAGAAAAAAAAACCTACAGTCCATTTTCCAGCCATGGAACACAAATGTAATAAACAAATGGGAAGTTGTAATAAAATGGATTAAATACACTTGAAATTTCTTTTCAAAGTATACTCAGTAATTTCACAAAGAACCATATCTAACTTGAATGTCTTGTTTCATACTCTACCAATTTATCTTCCATTTCCAGCCACTATACTCTAAAGCATTCATTCTTTTATTTTATTATCTGCTTTAAATAACTAAAAACTGACTCAGACTATAGAACAGGTGCTCATATTACAGCTTTCTTTTCTTATAGCTGATATCCCCTGCCAGTGTCACTCGAGTTTTGACTCAGCTCCGTCAGTGAAAAATTAGACTTCATTTCAGTATGCTAATAGCAATCTATCCAAAACAATGTAATCAAGGCCCCATGTGCACCTATAATTTCATCCTTGACATCAGCCTGACAGCTATTTATTGTCTGAAGGGAAAGGGAGGATGGTAGAGAAAAATCTTACCATCTTCCCTCCCCCCAACAAATACGACAGCTTTATATTTATAAGAAGAATCTTTGTGAAATCCACCAAAATGGCAATAATCATCGGGTTTACATATGTCTTGTCTTCAGCAATCAAGGCAGGGAGTTAACGGAGAGGCACATTCAGTGCCAATTCCCAAACTGCCCACCTCTGATGAGCCAGCTGTGAGCTGCAATTGTCACATTATAATTTAAGCAAAGGGGGGAAAAAAGGCATCAGAATACACACTGGATCAACATAATTATTCACAGCAGGATACTGCAGAATTAATTTAGCCAATCAGAATTATACATGGGGGTTGGGCATATGCAAGGATGAAGAGGAGAAAAAAAGCAGAAAGGGAAAACATAGTGGGGGTGGGGAAAGATGGAGAGGGTGGGAACAAGCACTATTTCCAACACTAATGTTTGAATAATGCATCTCCTAAATATATTTTGAATACATAAAAATTAAATGTAACTCTTATATTATTTTAAAATTTTTGCCTTAAACAGAGATAATTAGAAACTAGGGCATGGATTGACTATTGTTAGTGATCTATCCACACTCATTCTGTATCATGTAGCAAAAGTTTGAACACTTATTCATTTACTCAGTCAACAAATTTTGTTAAGCAATTACTATGTGCAAGGCATTATTTTTGGTGCTAGAGATGCAAGGTAAATATGACACAATCCTCATTCTTTTTTTTTTTTTTAAAGACTGGATCTCTCTATCTCACCCAGGGTAGAAGTGCAGCAGCCACAGAAACTTGACCCAATTCCAATACTCATTGGCATAGAAGCTTTAACCTGCATGGCTCTTTCAACATGGACTAGTTTGTCCCTCCTTAGGCAGCCTAGTGGCCTTCAGCACTGCGGGGCTCACCATATTGATGCTGGATTTAGTGGAAACACTCAATCAGCTTTAGTCCTTTGCAGCTCAGAATCCCAAACTCAAGTGATTGACCAACTTCAGCCCCTACTAGCAGCTACTCCCACCCAAATATGAATCAAGGGAAAGTGCCATAAGCTTAAAGGAGAGATCCAGATTAAAAAAAAATGTATCTATATGTGTGTGTGTGTGTGTGTGTGTGTGTGTGTGTGTGTGTGTGTGTGTGTGTGTATGAGAAATGTGAGAAGAAAGATATCGCTGGCACTTGGGAAATGAGGGGTCATGAAGATGATGACCCCTGGGATTAGATCCTGAAGCAAGGCAATATGAGCAAAGTCACAAAAATGGGAAAAGCAGAATGAGAACAGGGTATTCCAGTTGAACTTGAACACAATACCTAAAAAAGAGTAATTTGAGATAAGGTCTTTATAGATTACATATCTTTAATATAATCTTCTCAAAATCATTCATAAGTTAAATCTCTGTCAATAATCTAAAGGTCCTTAACTTTCTAATGCCAGCATGGCCAAAAGGTGTTTTCACTCTTAAGGAAGTTGGGATGAGTAAATAATTATGAATATCTCCATACTTTCTGGAATGACATTAGTATCCAATAGACAGAGAGGTAGCTGGGGACCTCCTCAATCAATCAACTGGCATCTATTAAGTGCCTGAAATTGGGGTTCATCCAGGAAGGTTGCAGGTTAGAATTTGGGTAAATCTATTAAAGAGAAAGAAGGAATTTTGCTACTCATAAAGGGTTTCGTTAAATAACTAGAGTTAAAATACAAACAAGAGTATTGATGAGAGACAGATTAGAGGTTATACTTAAATAACTTATTACCTGTATTTATTTTTTTCAAGAGATCATTTGTGACAATATAAAAAAAGGGGCGCCCTTTTCATACACATGGAAGGTTATTTTTAAGGTAATAATCCTTTCTCCCCAAGTATTCTAATACTGCAGAATTAGAAACAGCAGAAGAGCTAAGAAAAACCTTGATTTCCTTGTAAAAGTTAGTTTGGGGCTTGAATTTGCTACTTCTGGTAATAGTGGGGAAAATGACAGGAAGCTTGGCAGGATTTTATTTCTGGCAATAATGTTTGATCTATGCCATTGTCAATGAGAACTGTGATTTAATCCATAAGGATATAGAGCCTACTGATGAAAGGGGTCTGCAAATCCTGATTAACAATCACCGCCACAACTAAAGCAAGTTCCCATAGTAACAGAACTGAAATTACACAACAAACTGGGATGCCAAACCAGACAAATTATTCCATGAAGTGTCCCTTTTCTGAAAGCGTTTGGCTTTCTGATGTGCTTTTCCAATTAAGACTCAAACAATCTTCCTTTCCACTTCTCCCAGCTTTCCCCACTCCTCCCCTCTCTGCATACAACACTCCATTTGCTTTCAGGCAATCTGATTAATAAATACATATGTATAGATGGGGGTATCAAAGAGTTAACCACACTCCAGTTTCTCTTCTCTTGTAAGAAAGAATGAAACAACAAGGAAGAAAGTCTCCCTTCTTAGAATTATTTTGTAAAACTGAGAGCTATTCAGAATTGCAACATGATTTTGCTAGCATAGATTTTACAATTAGAAAAAATGTTTAATGTTGCCTTTGTAAAACCACATAGGTAATGAAAATAAACAGAGCTTGCTTTAAAAAAAACACACTAGATTTGTGTTTTGGCAGAATATTTATAAGAATTTTTCTACCTAAATACATAAAAATATAAAAATCAAGTTATCCAAAGCCTTAAACACTGAAAATAATGTTAGAAATGGAAGCGTAAGGACTTACACCATTACTGTCAACCAGCACAGCAAGGAGAAGGCATGCCTAGCATACTGATGCCCTAAAAGAATGACTTCGGTGAAGCGGTTGTGGAACACACTGTCACTTCAGTGTAGCCTACTCCTTACCTTCCTGGCTTGTTCTTTCTAACTCTCGGCTCACTCCCCTGACCTCTGACACATGCCCAATCCCCCTCTGCCTGAGCTCTGCTTCTCACCTTGAGATTAGGAATCCTGCTATAAAATAAACACTGGCTTGATTTAGCCCAGCTTCTGGTTTACTCTCCCTGACCACAACTTGGACCATGCTATTTGTCCAACAGTGTACTTTCTCTTGGGTGCCTTTGATCATTAGTGAACCTAAGATCCTTCTGCCATGCTAGGTGACTTAATGGGTATTTCAAAGACTTAACTTTGAGGAGTTAACCATCCCCATATGACAAAAGAGTTAAAAATAAAGCGGAATCAGTGATTTGGTGGCTCAAATGGATGAGACTTTGAATTTCATCCTTAACCAATTCCACAAACCACCATCTTTTTATATATTAGATAGGCATAACCAAACACCTTTAATAAGCCCCACTGCTCTTCTACCCTTAGTTATTTACGTACTTAAGCTTTCTATCTGATTGGCTAGAGATTGGAACTGATAGATAAAGCAATCCAAATCCAAATTCTATGTAAACCACCTTCCTCTTCTCTCTCTCTCTCTCCATATATAGTGTATATATATAGATGTGTGTGTAAATATATTATTTGTCCTGTGTATATTATTTAATAGCATGTAATTACAAGTATTTCCACTATTTTCATGGATCCCACATGTACCTGAAGCCCAAAAAGGCAGGACCCCTGAATAGTAAATAAATAGTTTTTTAAAAATAGTTTAAAAAAAAGTAAATAAAGCTGTCGATTATCTTCTAAGACTATTTTTGATCAAACTGTTTGATTCTGTGAGCCCTATGGAAATTCTGCAAATAACTTTAGCTTCTGTTAAAAAATAAATTTTATGGGAGAAAAACTTTAATCTTCTAGAACTATACTCAATAGAAAAATATTTGTGCTGCCCAGTGCCAAGATAATTTTAAAACAACCAGGAGAACGTCTTAAGAGTGTTGAGGAACTCTCTACGGTGGATTTAAGAAAAGACATAGACCACTGGCTTCCAAGATCAAAGTGCCACTAGGATAAAGCCTACTAGCTGTTTACTGCACTGAGTTTCCTAAGGAAACAGAAATAAAGCTAACCAAGAAGTAAAGGAAAACTGAGACTTCAAGGTTTCAGGCAAAAATTGCCCAATTGATATTTTTAATCATGAATTAATAAAGGGAACTGTGTTTTTCTTTGTATACCCAGGAATTAGCCCAGTGCCTGGCACACCGTAAGCACTTAATAAATGCTTACTTGACTAACTTCTTGGCAGGCCATGGTGGACTAGGTAATGCAGTAAAGGACTAGGACTGATGCAGTAAAACTATGGGCCCTGGTTCAGAGGCATCCCTGCATATGAAAGAACAAACTGATCATTTAGAAGAAAGAAGAATGAAGGAACTGTGAAGAATACTCTATTGTTGATAACCCACACATTGGTTATCAAATAAGATTTTTGTGGTAAAACAGAAAGATAAAGAACTCAATGATTATGAGGCAGGAGAACAGAAATGTGAAAAGGAAAAAGAAAAACATCATTTGAAGATAAATCAGAGATAAGAAATGTTGTCTCTAACAACGATGACAGAAAAAAATTGGTGACATGAAAAAAAAGATTCAAGAAAATTACACTAATCAAAAAGAATTTTTAAAAAATTAGGGGATTAGACTAGATAATCACTAAGATTCCTCCCAAACTCTCCGTCTTTGATCATGACATCCTGTGACCTTAGTGACTGTAACCAGAAGTGTTAGAGTGTCCTGGAAGTTGCCAAGGGGGAAAAAAAACAGGAGGATGATAAAAGCAACATTTGAAAACTCTGAAAAATTATGAAAGTCACCTTAGAAAACCAAGTTTATAAGGTAGCTGTATCAAATTGATACTGACTCAGCCTACAATGTCCCACTGGATCAGCAGCAAACATGGAAAGAATTATAAAGGCCCAAATATTAAGCAATAACTTGTCATAGGGTCCAACAACAACAACAAAATACTTGGAGTTAAGCCCCCTGACCATTCTATTATCTACAGTCTAAAGACTGACAAGAATGACAAATCAGTGAAGGCTCTGGTTATCTTATTGTATAGGAATACACTTTTGTTTCTGTGCAGACTGGAAAGCCCCTAGACATAAGTCAAGTGGTTCAACAAGATGATAACATTTGGTCCTGGAACTGATGAAGATTATGTCACTACTGCAGCTCTTTAACGAAACGCCACATCACACCTAGAAGAAGTAAAATGAAGAATTCTACTACGTGAAAATATATATAATAGATACGTGGTTTGTGTGCATGGGATGAGTGAGCATATAAATAACTATAATAGGTTTTTAACGTCTAAACAAGTTATTTTGTATAAGATGCTAAGAAAATATTTTATGGCTTCATTGCCTCTAATGTATATTTTCCAAAATATTCTTATTTTTGTCAAATTACTTTAAAAACTGTATGGAATGAATATTCCATTTAAGGAGAGGTTTAGACTTCTTTTTCATTCTAAGTATAATTGACATTGTGATATCTTAGGCATTTAAGCAAGAACTAGTAATCACTGTAGTTTACGTTGTTTTTATTTTAGGGAGGGAAAATAATATGTCCAAACATTGTAACCAAATGTTAGTTAGCCTAATAATAATACTCTGTTATTTAATACAGTATATAGCAATGTTTTAAAATTTTGAACACTGTAATGAATACACTATAGTCTCTAAAATACACTGCTTGGGGATATCTCAAAATGTTTGTAAACCTACCTAAAAGAAAGAATCTTTCATACGTTTAACAGAATGAGTTTCATTCTATGCTATCAGTTTTTGCAAGTATAAATATCAGAACGTCTATGAATAAAAATGTCAACAAAATAAAGACATAGAAAATATTAAGAAGATGAGATTGGCATGAATGGGTCCCAAACTGCACAAAGGAGAAGGAAAACTATTTTATTCTCATCATATGAAGAGATGAAAAGAATGATGACCAGTGATCTACCAAATACTCAATTTAAAAAAAAATCAAGGACAAAGGCTGATGGAGGTTTAGAATACAGAGAAAAGTTACTGAATTCCCATCTCCAGAGATCTTTAAGGAGAAAAAAAAAGGCAGCCATCTGACCTAGACAATTTGTCATTGCTATGCTTAAGTGTATGGGGTTGATCAAGATCATTTGATCCACGTCAATTTTAGCCTTTGAGGCCATTAAGGATGGTACTAGACAGAGAGATAGATAGATAGATGATGTCCTCTATAAATATTATAGTATTAACTTAGAATAAAAAAGTTGATACTAATCTGATGTATTAGAATATCCTTGAGTTAAATAAAATGAACCTTATCCTGTAATAAGAAGTTGGTCATCTTTGATAAATTATTTCAGTACTCTGGAATCAATGTAGAAGATTTCTGTTTTCTGTGTGTAAGAATGGGGGTAGGTGGAATCAGTCAGTCACCCTATTATCTCAAGGAGGTGAGAACACCTCTGGTGAATCAATTAACCAATCAAAGGCATTAGACAAGGTATGAAAAGTCCTTTAAAGCCACTGGGTATAATGGAGTAATACTCTCCAAAGTGTATTACCGTCAAGTCCTCTAGGTCATCTGTAAAGGAGCAAGCAGCTAAGAACCTGAGCATTTCAGTGTCTGAAGACCGTTAATTTAACTAAGTTCTTGACACAGGAATGCTAGGAGATGGGGTGGGGGGGGGGTGCGCAGAGAAGCCTCACTCTCCTCCCCCTCCCCCTCTTCCCTCCCTCCTCCACCACCAGCACCATTTTGGCTATCTTAGGAGTTTCAAAAAGTCTGGATGGTTTTGGAATCCCATTAGCCTCTTATCAGAATACCTGGAACAGCTGAAAACCCCAAGAACTCTACTAGGAGTCCAGCAAAAAAGCTACACAATGCCTTTGGGCACTTCATAAGTATTCTACGAAGAGAAGTAAAGGAATTCTATCAACCTGGAGCCATGAATTACTCTTTTGCTACAAACAATCCAAAATTAAGACCACTTTCCCCTGTATTGTATATGTATTGTTGGAAGAGTATATCACAAACTTCTAGATGGATTTTTTTGTTGTTGTTACTCAACCACTTTAGTAAATATTCCTTTCTAAAAGCTAAGGAAATATGGCTGATTAAGTAATATCAACCGATAATCAATGGGGATTGCTTTGGGGCTAGTGAGCTACAGCATTAGAACAATATACTCAGATACTCAGAGTCCTCTAGAACACTCAGGGTCCTCTGGGGTACCAGCCTGCTAGTGTGAGTGGAGGTTGAGAGAGAAGTTCTAGAGTATGTGCTACAAATTTTTATCCCTTCCACATGACAGGGGTTAGGGCTACACCACCCCCATGATCTAGAAAATCTGCGTAATTTTTTGGCCCTCCCTTCATACCAGAGAAGAAGTCTGAATTTTTTTCTGTTTCTTTTATGGGGTGTTTACAGTACCTTATTGTAAATTTGGGTTAAGTATTTGGTGATAGGCTCTGTATCATCTGCTGGCTTCACATGTCATCTGCAGCTTCCACAAAAATTCCTCCAAAATTCCCATTTACTTTCTTATGCCAACCTGTGATATATCGAAACTACAATGGGGAAAACTGCAATGTGGAAGGGATAACTGTATATTAAGTCTGGGTTTCCTTATAAGCTTTATTTCTTTAATCATGCGTAGCTTGCTTCTGGTTGCCACAGGTTTAGATGTTAGAAAGCAATTTCAGTGTGTGTTTAATTGTCCAGGGTATTTTTTTTTTGTTTTGAGGTGTTTTTGTTCAAAATGTGAATACTTGATCATTCTCACCGACAGAGAATATAAAAGACAACAACAACAACAACAACAACAAAAAAAAAACCAAGTCTGAGAGTGTTTAATAGACTGCAAACTCAATATAAAGGACAGTGTTATATGGCAGCCAAAACAAAAGCTTAATGCAATCCTCAACTTTATTAAGAGAGCCATAGTGTCCAAGAGGGAGGTGACAGTCCTTTTGTTCTCTGCTCTGGTCAGTCTGCAGCTGGTGGTGCTTAGCCTTGGGCACCAGATTTTAGAAAGAAAGAAGTTTATGAAATTACTTTTCTTTCCCTCTTTACCTATCCTGTTTCTTCTGAATAAAGGTTATCCTTTCAGAGTCATATTACAATCATGAGTCTTATCTCATTAAGTCTCAGTGAGAAGACCTATGTCAAATCTGTTTCCTTACACTAGGATTTCTAGTTCACTTTGTTTGATACCAATATTTAGTGTATTTATGTATAGAAATCTGAAGTCATAGGTTTCATTGATGACTCTTTCTTGGATCCTTTTGTCTTCTTTGAATTTCTTGACATCTTTACTGCTATTCTCCTTTTTACATTGTAGCTACTCTCTTTTTTGTCTCATGAGCACCTTTGGAAATGTGGACCCCTCCTCAGAATAACATTTTTAAATGCATAAAATACATAGGATTCCAAAGGAAACCAGTTACATGTTAGATAAACATAGGCAGATTTTTCCTGCTTTCCTGCTCAGTCCACATGTATAGAGCTGTATTCACTTGTGAATACCACATATCAAGGACAATGACACTTACTGGGGAACAGACCTTAATAAGAGGGTTGCTAGGTTGGTGAGGGGTCTGGAGATCAGAATGTAAAAGGACCAGTTAAAGGAATTGAGGATATTTAGCCTGAGCAGACTTGCAGGTGGAATGTTGCTTCTAAAATATCTGAAGGACTGTGATGTGGAAGAATTATTAGACTTGTTCTATTTGGCCCCAGTGGACAAAACAAGGATTACAGTGAGGGAAAGTGTCAGAGAAGTAGAATTAGATTTAATTAAGGAAAAAAAGAGTCTGACTTTAGGGCAGTCCAAAAGTAGAAGAGACTACCTAGGACAGTCTGTGAGTCTGAGACGTATTTAAGTTTTGGAGAATAGCTGAAATCCCCTCTTACTATTCCAAATTTGTCAGATTTCTCTCTAAAAAAGAGGTGGCTTGGTGGATAGAGCACTGGAGTTGAAGTCAAGAAGACCTCAATTCTAATCCCATGCCTCCTGGGCAAGTAACTTCATTTGTCAGCCTCAGTTTACTCATTTGTAGAATAAGAATAATACAACTTAACCCACGGGGTTGTTTGGAGGATCAAATGAGCTAATATATTTAAAGTGCTTTGCAAACCAAAAAAAAAATGTTATTTATTCTTACTATTTACATAATATTTATATGATTCATATAATTATTTATATAACAATAATATTATTATTTAAGTTTCTTGAGAGCAGGGGCTTTGGCTTATATATTTTTGTAATCCCAATCTATTTTATATTGTTGCTATTTAGTAAATGTTAGAACTGAATCAAATTGTTTCGAAGACTTTCCTTGACACAATATTCACAAATTACTAGACCACTTCAAAAAGAGACAGACTATTAGGGAGGGAACAGAAATCAAGTAAGGGGTCATAGACAATACATATTTTGAGGACTTCATATTAAACCTTAGGTTGACACCACTTAGCATCATCTGTCAGAACAAAGGTATTCTGTGTTCCGTATGATTTTACAGGTGTGCATCCTAGTGGAAACTACACTGTTAGGGTTTCCCAACAAAGGAAGGTGCTGCCAAGTAAACTTGTGAGTTCCTGTCACTGGAAATATTCAAGTAGAGATAGATTGACAGTATTTTAGGGGAGTCATAGAATAGATTATAGTTCTGGGTGTGAAAACTTTGCTCTATCAACAGCCCCCGGCTCACATAAAAGTTGAAGGGCTCATGAGTAAAAATTAATTTAGGGTTTTTTTTTTCCTTTTAGTGAAAGGAATAGAAAATACTCCATCTCTTATGTTTAAACTTACAGGCTATTCCTCTTATTATTTTTAAATTAAGGACACAGCTATAACATAAAGTTCTTCACTAAACACTGCAGATGAAAAATAGATTTCAGTTGTATATTATGGACAATTAAGGGAGACAGGGAAAAGAAAATGAAAATGAGGTCTAAAAGAGAGACTCACAGGGACACAGAAAGAAAGATGGGCAAAGAAGGAAAGACAGACACATGCATCAATATACACAGATGTAGAGAGACAGAAATACAGAGAGACCCACACATAGACTCACAGAAAGTGACAAGTACAAAGATAGACTTTAGTGGAATAACATCATTATCTTGTGGCTTTTAAAGGTTTTCCAGTTAAGACTTGTAAAGCCAGGTTGTATTTTTACAATTATAGGCATACATTCCAATGAAAGGGTTATCAACCTCAATGGTCATTCACCCTTGCTCTACAGGCTAGATGAAATTGTGTGAAAGATAAATGTCTCATATTGGTACAAAAGCAATGAGGAGCCCTTAAGTGCTCTTGAACAAAAGAGTGACAAAATAAAGGTGGTGTTTTAGAGGGATAAATTTGGCATCAGTGTAAAGTATGCATTGGATTGGAATATGGATAGATTAGAATCAAGAATGCCAATGGGATGTTAATATAACAGTCCAGACATTAAGTGAGGAGAATTTGGAGCAGAGTGGTAGTTGTAGAAATGGAGAGGGGACAAATACAAGACAATGTATGAAGTAAGAATTATTTGATGATTGATTAGATTTAAGAAATGGAGAGGGAAACAAAAAAGATGATTTCTAGGTTTTCAGAGAACGAGGGTGTCACAAGTAGAAACCAGAAATTGTGGGATATAATTTTATAAGGAAAATTATAAATAGGGTTTTGATTATGTTCACTTTGAGGTAATGGTGGGATATACAATTGCATAAATCCCATAGGGAGTTGGAGATACGATGATGGAGATTGGATAAGAGATGAAAGCTAGAGATACAGTTTCAGGATTTGTCAGTGTAAAAGTGATAGTTGAAGAATTGAGAGCACAGGATTAGCCTCTGAGGAAGACTGAGAGAAGCAAGGAAGGAGAGTCAATGAAGAGGAGGTAGAAGTATTTAGAAATATATGAGGAAGAACAATTAGTTTTCAAACCAGGATAATGAAGTATCATGGGAGCTAAAGAAGAAAAGAATTCCAAGAAAGAAGAAATGGTCAACAACATAAAATGCTACATTGAGTCAAGGAGAGTAAAGACTGAGAAAAATTCACTGGATATGGCAGTATTAGATATTTTGTAGAGAACAGTTAGGTAGAGAAATAAAGATAAAAGCCAGCTTGCATATAGTAGGCAAATAGTTGTCAACAAGGCAACAGTAAAAAATAGATATAACTAAAAGAGAAAAACAGGAAAAAATATATAAGGAAGAAAAATTAGTTTTCAAACCAAGATAATGAAGTATCACGGGAGCTAAAAAAGAGAACAATTGTTGATTGTCCAGTCTTAAGAAAGTAATAGAGAAAAAAGGTGGAGAGAGAGGGGGAGAAAAATTTAAAACTCAAAAGCTTATGGAAATAATTCATCATATCAACACCAAAACTAACAGAAACCACATGATCATCTCAATAGATGCAGAAAAAGCTTTTAACAAAATACAACACCCATTCCTATTAAAAACACTACAGAGCATAGGTATAAATGGAGTCTTCCTTAAAATAATAAACAGCATCTATCTAAAACCTTCAGCAAGCATAATATGTAATGCGGACAAGCTAGAAGCGTTTCCAATAAGATCGGGGGTGAAACAAGGATGTCCATTACCACCACTGTTATTCAACATCGTACTGGAAACATTAGCTTTAGCAATAAGAGAAGAAAAAGACATTGAAGGCATTAGAATAGGCAAAGAAGAAACAAAGCTATCACTCTTTGCAGATGACATGATGTTGTACTTAGAGAATCCCAGAGAATCAAGTAAAAAACTACTTGAAATAATAAACAACTTTAGCAAAGTTGCAGGCTATAAAATAAACCCACATAAATCATTGGCATTTCTATATATTACCAACAAAGCCCAACAGCAAGAGATAGAAAGAGAAATTCCATTTAAACTTAATGTAGACATTATAAAATATTTAGGAGTCTACCTCACGAAACAAACCCAGGAACTCTATGAACACAATTACAAAACACTTTTCACGCAAATAAAATCAGATCTAAATAATTGGAAAAACATCAGTCGCTCATGGTTAGGCGGAGCTAATATAATAAAAATGACAATTCTACCCAAGCTAATTTACTTATTCAGTGCCATACCAATCAAACTACCAAAAAACTATTTTATAGAGTTAGAAAAAATAGTAACAAGATTCATTTGGAAGAACAAAAAGTCCAGAACATCAAGAGAACTAATGAAAAGAAATGCAGGGGAAGGTGGCCTAGCCATTCCAGATCTTAAATTGTATTATAAAGCAGCAATCATCAAAACTGCTTGGTACTGGCTAAGAAATAGAGTGGTGGATCAATGGAATAGGTTAAATATGCAACACACAGTAGTCGATGACTATTGTAATCTGTTATTTGATAAACCCAAAGACCCCAGCTTCTGGGATAAGAACCCACTCTTTGTAAAAAACTGCTGGGAAAACTGGAAAAGAGTATGGCAGAAACTAGGCATAGACCAAAATCTCACACCATATACCAAAATAAAGTCAAAACGGGTTCATGATTTAGATATAACAGCTGATACTATAAGCAAACTGAGAGAGCAAGGAATAGTTTACCTGTCAGATCTACGGAGAACAGAAGAATTCACGACCAAACAGGAGACAGAGAACATTACAAAAAGCAAAATAGATAATTTTGATCACATTAAATTGAAAAGTTTTTGCACAAACAAAGCCAATGCAACTAAGATTAGAAAGAAGATAGAAAATTGGGAAAGAATTTTTACAACCAGTCTCTCTGATAAGGGCCTCATTTCTAAAATATATAGATAATTAAGTCAAATTTATAAGAATACAAGCCATTCCCCAATTGATAAATGGTCAAAGGATTTGAACAGACAGTTCTTAGATGAAGAAATTAAAGCCATCTATAGTCATATGAAAAAATGCTCTAAATCACTATTGATTAGAGAAATGCAAATCAAAACAACTCTGAGGTACCACATCACACCTATCAGAATGGCCAACATGACAAAACGGGAAAATGATGAATGTTGGAGAAGATGTGGGAAAATAGAACACTAATGCATTGTTGGTGGAGTTGTGAAATGATCTAACCATTCTGGAGAGCAATTTGGAACTATGCCCAAAGGGCTATAAAAATGTGCATACCCTTTTACCCAGCAATAGCGCTTCTAGGGCTATATCCCAAAGAGATCACACAAATGGGAAAAGGACCTACATATACAAAAATATTCATAGCAGCTCTTTTTGTGGTGGCAAAGAATTGGAAATTGAGAGGATGCCCGTCAACTGGAGAATGGCTGAGCAAGTTGTGGTATATGAATGTGACGGAATACTATTGTGCTATAAGAAATGATGAACAGGCTGACTTCAGAAAAACCTAGAAAGACTTGTATGGTCTGATGCTGAGTGAAGTGAGCAGAACCAAGAAAACGTTGTACACAATAACAGCCACGTTGCGTGATGACTAATACTGATAAACTTAACCCTTCCTGGCAATACAAGGATCTAAGACATCTCCAGAGGCCCTGTGATGGAAAATGCTATCCACACCCAAAGAAAGAACTATGGGAGCCAAATTGCTAATTTTTTTTTCTCTTCGGTTGAGTTTTGTTTCCCCTTTCTGATGGCTCCTCCTATTGGTTTTAATTTCTACTTACAACATCACTAATGTGAAAATATGTTTAATATGAATGTAAATGTATAGCTTATATCAGATTATGAGCCATCTTGGGGAGGGTGGTGGGGAGGAAGGGGGAGAAAAAATTTAATCTCAAAAGCATATGGAAGTGATTATTGATAAATCAAAATAAATTAATAAAAAAAGAAAAAAGAAGATAAAAAAAGCTTATGGAAGTGATTGTTGATAATTCAAAATACATTAATTTTAAAAAATGTAGCTATACTGTTTCTATATCAATTTCTTGTCTTATCTGCCTGATTAATGCCCACCTCCTGCCCCTCCAAAAAAAGTTAGCATTGAAACTATTCCTTCAAATACACAAAGTCTGTAATTTCATGACAAAATAAAACTTTATTTTAAAATAAACTCTGACATTAAGTTTAAATTTAATAAATCGCATGCTGTTCCCCCAAGCTGGTGTTAAACCTATGTAGAAAGGCCTATTTCTGTAAAAGTAAACTGCTAGAGAGCTGATCAGCCTTGCCAAAGGACAGTGAAAGCCTGAAATAATTTATGCTGATGCCCCACTGCCCAAAAAAACCCAAACAGTTTATCCCAGACTAACACATTCACATCAACACCTACTATAAGATTTTTGAAAAAACATTTTCAAATATGTCAAATGGGAAAATATTAGTTTTAGGAATTCACTTGAATATATAGGAACGCTCAACTGAGCTGTTATGCTGGTCTGATCTCAGAAAAACATAGAAGAGTGGCTTCAAATAGATTATTGGCCTGCTGCTGCCACCAGTGGTAACTCAACAGGGTAGAAATTAAGTGGAAGGAAAAAAATATCTTTTTTCTGTAAAATTGGTGGTAGAGAGAGCTTAAGGAATATTCAAAGTATGAAACAAGAAGCCAATATTATGCAAGTACCGTATCAACAGTCAAATAGTAAACTGAATGTTGCTTCTGTATGGTGTTTCCAGTTTTTGAAATAAATGAGTCTATGTTTATTTTTATTATATGATGCTCAAGAAAGATACATATTCATGTCCAGAAAAAAATAGTATTCTTTTAAAGCATTTTTTTTTACACTAAGGAAAATAAAATATTCTGCACATATAGTATGCAAGCATGATTGGGGGCTGGGGAGAGACAGGTGATTAAGAGAGTCCCTGATTAATATAAGCTCCCAAATTTAATTATTATAGGGTCTAAGTCTTTATTCAGAGGCATCTGAAAGGCACCTCTATGTCACAGAAGTTCATAGTTTCTTATATCATCCTCTTCCTTCTTTTTCATGTCTTAAAATATTTGTAACTGTTGGTAATTTAATTTTTTAAAAAAATTTAATGACATCTTAAAAAAATTCAAAAGCCTCTCTATTTAAAAAAAAAAAAAAAACAACAACCTCATAGAATTGATTTTCATCCAGAGAGATTAAAGGAGTACCCAAAGATCCTATGGCAGCCTAATGGTAGTCACAACAACAAATGGGCACTTATCCTGGTCTGTACCAGTAACCAAAAAGACCAATACCCCGAGGATCCAAAAAGATATTTGGAAAAGAACCAAATAAAAAGATGTACCTGGCCCTCCCCCACTGGAACTCTTGAGGTAAGTAATAGGTTACCAAGGAATTCTTACAGATCAACACAAAGTAAAGAACATATTGTAACGAAGGCACCTCTATTTGTAGCTCTTCAGGTAAATATTTGCCTTTTCATAGCAGATCATCCCTCCTCAGAAGGGCAAAGAGAGCACAGTAGCCTAAAACCCAAAACAATATCTACAGTGCTATACTTCCTATCAATGGGCTAGACAACTGCCTTCTATGTAATTCTATTACAACTTGGTCCATTCTCCCACCAAAAACACAGTTCTCTATGTGGTTTCTACCCAGGGTTTTTTCCCTACACTCAATTATTACCCTATAGTTCCCAGAGTCAACTATTACCATGGAAAGTTAGATGCTCCCCAGGCTATCTTTTAGCATACCCATGACCAACCAAAGTATCTATAGATATGGAGATGGTTGGCATTATACCCCCATGGAGTGTAGGAGAATGAGGTCTGGTTATAATCCCACAACTTCCTCAATATTAGATCCCCAAAGAAATTGATGGAAAGTAGTAGACTCATTCTCTTCTCACCCAAGTAGTCAATCTGGAGACCTACCAAGAAGGCACTTTAGTATTGCCTTCCCTAGCCTGTACCCTGAATTTTACTCACCTTGACCAAGCCTTCTAGTCACCAAGTCCTCATCTACCCTTACTGGTTGGACAGGAAAATAGACTTTGTTCAGGAAATCTTCAACTCATAGAAGAAACTTGATGCCCCCTGGTATCTAGTGAATTGGCAGGGTTACAGGCCTTGAACAAGGACATGGGAACTAGAACCAAATATGTATGCCAAATATACAAGATGTTCTGAAGGAGAGAAGGCATAATTGTCCATTGTCTAGTAGCGGCAGTGAGTCAAAAGGTAGTACAATAAACCCTACCACGACTATGTAGGCATGTCAGTACAATTATGAGCACAGCTTGCAAGCCATTGATTTAAAAAAAATAAAAATAAAAAAGGTTTAGGAAATCAGGTTGTTAGGCAAATCATCACTGCTCTACGACTCTCTACATTTTGATTTTTCAACTCTCCTACAGGGTCCCTCAAGTGCACACTTTATTTGACGGCTAGCTGCTACAGCTGCTTCTCCACCTAGTAACCAGTCTGGCCTGGTCTTTAGGCTTGTTCTCTTCTCACCTGCTCTTAATTTCCCTACTTACTGAGGGGGATTGTTTTTCAGATCATTGGCCTGACTCAGAACAGTCTGGGACTGGGTGGAATAAAGAGGATTATCAGGTGGTGTCTATGTGCCAGGCACTGGGGTTTAGATAAAAGAGCCAAAAAAAAAGAAAAAGAAAAAAAAAAGACAGACACAGTCCCTGTCCTCAATAAGCCCACAATTTAATGAGGGAGACAACAAGCAAAAATAAGTAAATTAATAATATAGGATTATAGGAAGTTATCAACAGAGGGAAGTCACTAGAAATAAGAGGGGTTGGGAAAGGTTTTCTGTAGAATGGGTGGGTTTTAGTTGGGACCTGAAGGAAGTCAGAAGGAGAAAATGAGGAAAAAGACTATTCCAGAAATTGGGAGACAGCCAGAGAAAATACCCACAGTCAAGAAATGGCACAAAAAGTCCAGTTTAACTGGATGGAAGAGTATATGGCAGGGAAGAAGGTGTAGGAAGACTGGAAAGATAGGAGGTGGCTAGGTTATAGAGGGCTTTGAATGTCCATTTTATTTCTGATCCTAGAGGTAATAGGAAGCCACCAGAGTTTATTGAGTGAGATGGGAGTAGGGGGGCATCACATGATCAGATTCACACCTTAAGAAAATCATTGGTGGCTGAATGGAGGATGGATTGGAGTGGGGACACACATAAGGCAAGATACTATGAGGACCTGAGCCAGGGTGGTAGCCCACCAGCAGGCCACTGCAGCAATTAACAGGTGGGGTGATAAGAACCTGCGTCAGTGCCACAAAAACCTATTTAAGCGTCAAACGTTGCAAAGAGGCCCATGAAAGAAAGAAGACTGAGAAAAGTCCATTGGACTTAACAATTAAAAGACCATTATTAACTTTAGAAAGAAAAGTTCCAACCAAATAGTGAGATCAGAAGCCAAATTGTTAAGGGGCTGAGAAGTGAGTAGGATATGGGAAAGTAGAGGAGAAGGCCTTTTTTAGGAGTTTTCTAGGAACTGTTAAAGACCTCCAGTGACCAGTGACAAGATAGCCAATTCTGGTATTGGATAATACTACTTATCAAGAAGATATCCCTTATAAAGAGCTATAATTATTTTCCCTGTGGTTTCCTATTAGTCTTGGTTCTGCCCTTGGAGGCCAAGGAGAAGGTGTAATCCTTCCATCATGAGTGTCCTTCAAATATTTAGAGACAGTAATTATACACCCTCCCTAAAGGTCTTCTCCAAAGCCCCAGTTATTTCAGCCAGTACTTGTAGGGCAGGGTTTGACTTCCTTCACTATCCTAGCCACTGTCTTTTGGAGATATTATGGCAAATCATCAAGCAAAAGGTTTATTTCAGTCTCATGCATCAGAATTCAATTCTCTGTATGTAATGACCAAGCACTTATGTGTCTACTGTTGACAGTCATATGGAGAAGAGTATTAAGAATTCAACTCAAGGTCTGGTCAGGAAATCCAATCAGCATTTGTTATTGTTCTTTCCCCTCCCATTAGCCCACACAGGGCTAATGACCCTCAGTAGACAAGGTATTAGACTTTGAGACAGGAAGAACTGGAATCAGATTCCCATCTTAAACACCAACCAGCTTCATGACCCTGGGCAAACCATTCATCTCACTGTGCCTCAGTTTCCTCATCTGTAAAATTAAGGAGTCAAGTTGATTCTTCATCAATGTAAATCCATCCTTTTTAAAATTCTTTCAGTTTTGCCTAAGGTCCAAACTCTCGGTATCATTGTGATAATTTGGACTTTTGTTTTTCTGAACAAAAATCTTCGTTTTTAAGATCCTTTCCAGACTTTTGTCATTGCTTTACCAGTATTTTCTACACTAAAGTGTTTGTAATTTTTCTAAATCCCTACTAAAATCCATATTTAAGAATATTTACTATCACTGGAAAAATATTTAAGGTTCTTATAGGTTAAACACAGGAATATGATGCTTACATTATTTTGCCTAATGTTATTTTCACTCTATAACTGTAAGAGAGAAGAAGAGTATTAAGAATCCAGCTCAAAGTCTTAACAGTACTGGTCCAAGGTCCAAGGTCCATGATAGTATAGTTGAGAGAATATTGGATTAAGAGGCACTAACTAGCTGGGTGACCTTGTGCATTTCCTGTCACTTATCTGAGCCTCAGTTTCTGCATTTGTAAAATGAGAGGACTGGACTAAAATTATCCTTAAGATATAATGCTAATATAATTGCGTTTTCTTTTTAATTTATGTATTACCTCAGGACATTCATATATTTCTTGATACAAATGGAACCAGTCAGAGCTATTGCAATTATATTAAAACTTTAAATCTGTGTTTATATAACAAATGAAACAAAAACAATTTAAGTGTGGAAATAATGCACACAGGCATGGGCAGTAGATCTTACTAGATGTAAGTTGAGAAAAGAGTGCTAAATGTGGAGTTGAAATGCTCTAACACTAGCTTTGGAATTTACTATTTGCCACGTTACATGTTAGTGCAGCTAGGAGGCCTAGTAGATAGAGCCCTGGACCAAAAGTCAGGAAGACTCATCTTCCTGAGTTCAAATCTGGCATCAGACACTTAACTAGCTACGTGACCCTGGGCAAATCACTTAACCCTGTTTGCCTCAGTTTCCTCATCTGTAAAATAAGCTGGAAAAAGAAATGGCAAACCACTCTAGTTTCTTTGCCAAGAAAACCCCAAATGGGATCACAAAGACTCTCACAAAGAGTAGGACATGACTGAGACAACTGAACATTTGTTCATGTTACATGTTTTTCTGGTGTCTAAGCAACATCAAGAAAATTGAAGGATGCAAACACGTGATATGGATACTCTGGGGCAGATTTGCAAATGGAGGTGGACAAGATTATACAAGAATGGATAGTCAATGGAAGACTTTTGATATGCACCATTATAGGGAGTGCCCACACAAAGAGATTAGATGGGGGGGAAGGGGTGACAATCTACTAGGCAATTAGTTAACCTCACAAAGTCTCAGTTCCTCCACCTATAAAATGGAGATAATATTTACATGCTCTCAGGATTTTTGTAAGGATAGTGCTTTCAACAACTATTTAAATGTGAATAATTACTTTCTCAATAGCAAAACTGTCTGGCCAATGAAACTAATATTAATATTGTCACTTGATCAATTATGGTATTTAGCTTTGATGTTCAAGAGGTTATTAGTTGTTCCTGATCTCTTGTCTGCTACTAGAAGAAGCTGCCACCAAATAACAATAGTGTTTTGGCCACAGCCACCTGATCTCAATAAATGGCTTTTTGCTGTCCTTGTAGTTTATCCAAGATTGAGATACTAGTATGTCTTAAAATACACACACACACACACACACACACACACACACACACACACTAATTTATTAACATAGCTAAATGCTAAATAGCAAAGTAGTCCTAAAGAGCAAATTGTAGAGATAAACACCAAAACAGAAGCAGGTTCAGGTTTCTTTAGTCCTTAACTTCTATGACTCCTAATCCTTTGTTTCTTTGAAGCCTCAGGGCTTCAAAGACAGAAATGTTTAGTTCTTTTCTCTAACCTACTGGATTTGGCATCCCAAACACCAGGCTTGCACATGATCTAAGCTCTGTATGTTAAGTCTCCACTAGCTTCCTTCGTGGCTCCTAGTTATGTCTACTTTGTCACAATCTGGCCTCCCAAAGGTACCAGAGAAGAAATGGTAGGCTAGGGAGACACTGTGTCCCCTTCTCCAGCAAGGTTCTCTAAGGCTCTTTCCTTCCCTCTATTTCATTTAGCAGAAAGAGAAAGATTAGTCGGTAGGTTCATCTCTAAAGCCCAGAGAGGATGAACGGTCCTGACTATCTTTTTCCAAGTTATAAGGGAGTAATTTTCCCCTCTCCTATATTCAAAAGAGAGAGAGAGAGAGAGAGAGAGAGAGAGAGAGAGCTTCCCTTTCCCAATAGTAATCTCTAGCAGAGTTGCTGGATTAGGTGTTTGATGAAATTTAAACACAATACCAAGGTTTATACATTAAAATTTCTCAGATGGTTACCTTAGCAACAGATCTACCTTTTACAGCCTGCCTTGGGTACAGATCACTCTAGCAAAAGAGTTCCTTAGAATTTATTTCTGAAAGCACTTGGACCCCAGCCAGAATATAACTTGCTAAAACAACACCTAAACGAAAACTTAACAAGTTTTTTAAACAGATAAAATGATTTCATCACGAATGTTTCAAGCAAACATTTGCTATCAGTTGATCTTCTCTGCCACAAAAAAGGGAGATTTCTAATCTAAACACCTAATTAGTGCTTAACTAAAGGCAGTCAAGTCGTTTTACTGTCTTTGAGCAAGCCTCAGAATTGCTGAGAGACATGCACAAGCCTTGACAAGCTGAAATGGATCAAATTATCGCAGTAGCAGTGTGGTGTAGTGGGAAGACTACTGGGATGGGAGTCAAAAGATCTGGCTAACTGTCCTGGCTTTGTCACAATCTAGATGTGTGATGTGGGGGAATTTCTTCCTCTGTCCAGGCCTCAGTTGCCTCATCTGCAAAATGATACACTGGATTGAATGATTTCTATGATCTCTTCTAGCTCTAACTCCTATGGGCCTTTCCCCCCCCAGCTCTTTCAGTAGGAAGAGCACTAGACTATTAATCAGGATGCGTAGATTCTAATTCCAGTTCTAGATCTGACACTAACTCAAATAAGACAATTGAACTCTCTGGACCTCAATTTCCTCATCTGCAAATGGGGATATTCAACAAGCTGATCCCTAAGGTTCTTTCCTACTCTGATGTTCTAGGAATCTGTGACCTAAAACCACATTCTTTTCCTTTTAGTCTATGATGGTTTGAACTTAGTGGTGATCTTCTTACTTCAAAGGGCAAAGTATTCTTGCTACAAAAATTACAGGTTTGATCCTCCTGTTAGCCAGTTAGTTCTTCCGGTGGTGGAGAGGGAGTAAAGAGGAATTTTATGGGTTATAAATGGTATTCACATACTTTGGCCATTTCTCAGCCTACGAGAAGGTCAAGCAAGAACAAGTGTGCACAAAATCTCGTAAAAATAAATGCTAAAAATTGTATTGACATATAATTGGAAAGAAATAAAATACTATTTTTAAAAAGTGTGCAAGATTCAATGTAAATTGGTCACCACTAGTAGAAAGACAGTTCTGAACACCTGTTCTACCATCAGTGGACTTGTGGTTCTATGGCAGGACTTCTTGACTTTTGTGTCATGAATCTTTTTCCTTTGGCAGTTGGGTAAAGCCTATGAACTCCTCCTCAGAAACATTGTTAAATGTATAAAATAAAGTACATAGACATACAATGAAAACCAACTATTTTCAAATATAGTTATTTAAAAAAATTTAAGTTCACAAACCTAGAGGACTGTTTTTAATTTTTTTAAGTTCACATTTCTGGAGAATTATTTAGGGGTTTCAATCTAAGGTTGGGAACCAATGTCTATCTTCAATCCAATTATATAGAAATAAATATGAATTTTTTTCTATCCAAGTTCTACCCATGTATAATCCATGGGTCCCCCAGTTAAGAGTGCCTACTTATGCAAATCTGGGTTCCAGTGTGTTTCAACAGATCCCATTTTTCATCAAACAGATTTAGTCTGAGCCCTTAAAAGTCATCACTTAAAAGTTGACCCCAGCTCAACTGAAAGGCAGAATGCCATAGTAGAAACAGTGATGAACATGGAGTAAAAAAGGCCGGGACTCTGCTGCTTCTGACATCTGTTAGTTATGTTACTATAGGCAAGTCAATTTCTCCATTTGTAAAATAACTGCAGTATTTTACAGGGTACCAATTTCTCTACTTCATAAATTCTGACTCACTTTTTCTTAAAAACAGTATTTATGAAGTACCTACTATATGCTATATAATATACTAAAAAGCCTTATAAACATTATCTCATTTGATATTCACAACTGTGAAGGGTAAATGCTATTATTATTCCCATTTTACAGAAGAGGAAACTGAGGCAATCAGAAGTTAAGTGACTTGTTCAGGGTCACATAGCCAATAGGTATAAGAAGCTTTTGCCTGATCATTCCAACTCCTGATGTATTCCTTCCTTAGCTACTTTGCAAAAGTTTTATATTCATATGTACATATTTTTTCCCCAATAAAATACAAGCTCCCACAAAGTAGTGATTGTTACCTTTTTTTTTTTGTATTTGCATCCCTAGTCTCCAGCACTAGGCATGACACATAGTAAGTGCCCAAGAAATGCTTGTTGATTGATTACTGTAAAGATCAAATGATATTATGTATATAAAACACTTTACAAACATTAAAACACCCTGTAAATGTTTGCTATAATTATTACTGTCACACACTCTTGGCGGAATGCAGTATCTTGAAGTGGTAGTGCTTAAAGGCAAACTCAAAACCCCACAATGGAAACCATGAGTCCTTCTCCTGCTCACCCAAGAGCTGCTATTCCTGAGGTACCAGGTAGTGTAAAAATTAATGACAACAGCCCTCATTTCCATAGCTACTCCATTTACAAAACAGTTTCCTCATTACTCTGTATGACAGTATAAGGATTATAAGTGACTTTTCCCCATTTAGGAGAAGGTTATATTTCTATGACTCCCACAACTCAAACCTTGACAGAGATGGATCTAGTTTTAGGCAGTGATAGAACTGTAATGGAAGGGACGAAGACTGGTGGGTGGTACTAAGCCTAGCATATCCTCTCTGCCCTGTAAAATTGGTAGGGAGAATTGGATGGCAGCCTTGACCTCAGTAAGGAAAAAAGAGTATAACATTTGATACCAGAACAAAAATTGAGAGGTGGCAGAAGCAACTGGGTATGATGACAGGGTAGAGGCAGACCTCAAAGAAAATCATAGGCAATTTTCAAATAGAGTAAATGGAAGTGTAGTCCATGATACAAACATCTGCTTTATAGTCAAATTAGCTAGGAAAAAATCCTTCCACATATCAGGGGTCTATGATTGCTGCCATACATTGCTAGATCCAGTGACACGAATCAGCAGTCCAAGAAAGAGACAGAAATGCTACTGTCCCATCTGCTAACAGACCAGAAGTAAGTTAGACCCTGACTGAAGTAATTTTACTGGGCTATACATTATCTATGCCTGGAAAGGGTGATTTAAAGGACTTTCTCTACTTCTACCTACCCTGCTGTCTTGCTACCAAAAGGAAAGGGAAGTGGAAGGAGAGACGCTTCCCAGAATATTAAAAGTAAAGTACTATTTTTATACAATGAGTAGAAACCAAGGATAAGTCATTGAAATGCATTTTTTCAGAAACATTAATTCAGCTACTTACCCTAAGAATTTTATGGGAAAAAGTCAATCCTATTTGACTAATGATCGAAGATAAAACATGTCTATTTTTCTTTTTGCCTTTACTAATGAATTAGAAGGAAAAAAAACTCAATAAAATCATATGAAAGGCTCATAAATATCATTCAAATCTTCTTTATCAGTCATTCACTTTCATTCAATAAAACTGGCATTTCCATTAAAATGGCATTATATAAAAATGGAATTTTACTGTAGTTACTAGAGAGAATATTAGGTGGTTGTACTTCTTATGAAAAACAAGTTTAGCTTCTCACCCTGCTCTCCCTATAAGACCTCTTGCCTATCTGTCAGATTTAGCACCTACATCTTTTCAGGCTAGTTAACTGAGGCATAACTTCAGGAAGGCTATACTCATCCTAATAAACATTATAAAACAGTATGGGCAGGTGATGCCTTACATTCCAGACCCTACCTAGTGGGTCTCCTAAAGCTTTCTTCTCTAGTAATGATATGTTCCCTCTCTTAAGAATCAAAGTTACATCAAAATTAATGGGTTACAGTTTGGACATCTCTTATGCTCTCATTTGCAAAAAGCAAGGTGTGAGTGTGCTCCTTAACCCCGTTAAAATGTCTATAGACACATGTTCACTGCTATAAAAATCAATTAATAAGCATTTAAGTACTCACTGCATACCAGGCACTGTGCTAAGCACTGGGAACACAAAGGAAAAGCAAAAATAGTCCCTGTCCTCAAGGAGCTTATATTCCAATGGAAGAAACAGATAATGGAAGGTAACCTCAAATGAGAAGGCATTAGAAGCTAGGAGGCTTCTAATTAGGAGTGAGAACGGCTTCTTACAAGATATGGGTTTAAAAAATAAAAACAAGGATTCTATAACAAGATTGTTGTTTGTCATTTGGTAGTTTGTCAGTTGTGCCCAACTCTTCATGACCCCATTTGGGACTTTCTTGTCAAAGATCCTGGAGTGGTTTGCCATTTCCTTCTTCAGCTCTATTATAGATGAGGAAACTGTGGCCCAACAGGATTAAGTGATGTGCCCAGGGTCACAAAAGTGACTGAGGCAGGATTTGAACTTAACAAGGTAAGTTTTCCTGACTCCAAGCCCAACATTCTATCCACTGCACTACCAAGCTGCCCAAATGAGATTAGGAGACAGATTATTCTAGGCCTGGGGTACAGTCTGTGTAAAGGCACGGTTGTAAGAGATGGGGTGGTAAGGGTATAGAATCACACGAAGTCTAGTAGATAGATCACAGAGTACATAATGGGCAATAATGTGGTTTTTGGTTTTTCACAAAAAAAAAGAAAAAAAAGGAAATATGGGAAGAAGAAAGGTTGTAAAGGGCTTTACATGCCAAACAGATCCTAAAGTTAATAATAAGCAGCTAACATTAGCTGGGAAGAAAGATGAGATGGCCAGACCTACACTTCAAGAAAAATCACTTTGTCAGCTATGTGGAGAATGGATTGCAACAGGCAGAGACACACGGTAAGACATGATGACAGCCCGAACTGGGGTAGTGGCTGTATGAGCAAGGAGCATGAGAGATATGTGAGGGATATTATAGAGAAAGAAATTATAGGGTTTGACAACTAATTAGTTATGCAGGGTGAGGAGTCAAGGATTACACCAATACTGTGTGTCCCTTCCAATCTGGAAACCTAGAGAAGAGGGAAAGAAGGTGAGTCCTGGCTTCTTCACATCAACCGGAGCAGAGATTTGCCTCAAAATACTGTGAATCCTAGGAAGGAGTTGAGAAAGATGATATTTCCTGGGTTAGTCCCAAAGCCTATATAGGAGGTAAAAAATGGTGACAAGAGATGGTATGTCCCAGCCCTCTCACATCAGAACAGCTAATGGTCTAATAATAAAATGACACTTAGAATTCTTAGGGACATTATAAGAATTATGTTACAAACTAAAATTATGAGGTTTTCTCTCCCCAAATTCTTCACCAATGTCTCCTCATTACATGGAACCACTACATGGTTCTTGATCTTGAAGGTAATGACAAGGCAGCAGAATCTCTTGCTGGTCCTATTAATCTGGAAAGGATTTGGGTATTCACCTGGCAACGGACCGTGTCCATCATCAGAGGACCAGCCTAGCTAAGCACTGAGAAAGTCATCACCACAAGGCTGCCTGCTAAGTAATGATTTTTTTTTGCCACATCAAGTTGTGAATTACTGTCTACTGAAGTGTGGAGAAGGGGTTGCAATGCCAGTGGCTAGAGTATCTACAGCCATGAAATAATGAATCTTCTGGATTATATCCAAACTTCAGTATCACAAGCATCTCTATATCACTGAAAAACTGAAAACTATTCCTTTATGTGATCATTAGCTTTCCATGTACCTTCAAAGGCTCTGAAATTAATCCCAACAATACCAAAAGAATAGCAGTTTCCTCTCAGTCACTGGAAAATACTACTTAGCTACCACATTGTCAGTTGCTCTCTAAGCCTTCAAAAGCATTACATCCCTAGGCTATTTATTGGCACTTTCAGTTCCCCTGCATAATATCAGAAAAAAGGCTCCAAAGCTTCATTTGGTGAGCCACCTTCGTGCACATACACAGAAATTCTGAGGTTCTTCTTCACTAACCCAGGTTCTATCTCATATCTTCTATCTATTATCTTTGGTAAAAAAAAAAAAACAAAAAACTTTCAACAGAACAATTCTTTTGGCAAAGCCTTAAAATGCATATTCATATATTCAAATAACCATTTATAAGCATTTAGTGCTATGAGAGATACAAATAAGAACAAGACATTATCCTTGTGTTCATGGAGCTTGCATTCTAATTCTAATGCAGGAGAGACATCACAAATAATACAAAATAAAATAATATAAATACATGTATGTATAAAATAAAAATATTATATCATATAACAGTATATTATACATACATAGACATATATGCATATACATATGTATGTATATACTCACACACATACACACACACACACACACACTACAACTTAAGGCAGAAAATGAACATTTAGGAATGAAAAGTACAAAGTATTGTGTTAGTTCACTTCTGTCTAGGGGAAGGACTATTTAGAGTTGCCATTAACTGGGGCAGAGAGTACGTGAAAGGGAATAGTTTGAGTGGGAGATAAAATTAAAATGGCTATATTAAGGTCAAATCATGGCAGAACTTAAGTCTCAAAAGGATTTGTGTCTCTAACCTGTAGGTAAGGCAGCCACTGAAGGTTTCTAAGCAAGGTACTAAGCAAAGTGGGGTATGTGTGTGTGTGTGTGTTTGTGTGTGTGTGAAAGAGAGAAACAGAGAGAGAGAGAGAGAGAGAGAGAGAGAGAGAGAGAGAGAATATTACAGATGTATATAGTACTATTCCATCTTGGAGTAGCCAAAACTATATCAAAATTGGTGAGGTATCCACTGGACATCTCTTGAAGTAGATTGCAAAAAGCAGGCTGTGTGCCTCTTTTCTCCACTAAAATGTCTACAGACACATTTTCACTATATAATATTGATTCACTACTATAATAATCGATCAATCAACAAACATTTATTAAGTACTTACTATGTGCCAGGCACTATACTAACCACTAAGGATACAAAAGAAAAGCAAAAACAGTCCCTGTCCTCAAGAAGCTCATACTCGAATGGAGGAAATTACGCGCGCACACACACACACACACACACACACACACACACATACACACGCATACATGTACATACATATATACACATATAAGTACAGAGTAAATGGAAGGTAGCCTCGGGCATTGGCAGCTGGGGGAACTGGGAAAGGCCTCCTCCAAGAGATGAGCTTGAGATGAGTCTTAAAAATTAGAGATTCCATAAGGAGGTGCTGCAAAGGATAAAAGAAAAAAGAGCAAGATGCACTCCTTACTTTTAGGAAGCTTATAATCTCATTAGAGAGATAATATATATACACATAAAGCAGTTAAAGAATAGTGGGACATATGAGATGTTAGATTGTTATAAACAATAAATGCAAGAAAATTTCAGAGAAGAATGTATAATACTAGCTCTTACAAGAGCTATGTGAGTTCCAAGTGAAATAATGTATATAAACCTAACTGATGCCATCATAGTTGTGGCTCAATACAAGGAATGAGAGTGTTCATGTCTAGTGCCACATTCTTTATTTGAAAAGGGTAGTGGTATATGCCTTCAAATTATGTGAAGAATATTGCCCTAAGATCACTTGCCTTTGATGCTGCATTTTGCTTATCAATCCCTAACGAGTTGAACTAACACTCTGATGAAAGTTAAGCCGTCATCAGATATATTTCTTTAACGGTGACCTCTAGGATTCAACTCTAATTTAGCATAAACCCTTCTTGGATTCTGTTGTGCTTCCTTTTCACACCCCTTTGGGCATCTCTGGCTATGTAAATAAGATTAATTGCGACCTAAATGTGATGTCTGTATACAGTGGGGTGGAACAGTAGAAAGAACCATAGATCTTTGGTGAAAGAACTGGCCCAGATCTGCTTTCTGAATAACATTAGGCAAATCATTTCTCCAGGTCACAATGTTTTTATCTGTAAAATTAGAGGGTTAACTCCCCACCTCACTCTTCATGGCAATGTTTCCATAATTTTCTTCAACTTTCCAACACTAATTCTTCCTTCATCCCTGTCTCACATGAAAAGGTGGTCCTTCTCCTTGTCAAACTCTTCTACACGCACAAGTGATCTCATTCCATCCCATCTTCTTCAGTCGATGGCCCCCTCTATCACCCCTACTCTCTCAATAATCTTCAAACTCTATCTGCCCATGTTTCCACCATCCTCACTTGATCCATCTATCCCTACTAGGTATTGTCCTCTCTATCTTTCCTCTATTTTGTGGCCAAAGTTCTTGAGAAAGCCATTTATAATAAATAATCCCTCTTCCTTTCCGCTTTCTACTTCTTAAATCTCTGGGGTCTACAATCCAACCTCATTATTCACCTAAAACAGCTTTGCCCAAATTTACCATTGAGCTCTTAATTGCAAATCTAATGGTCTTTTCTCAATCCTCATCCTTCTTGAACTCTCTGCAGACGCTGACTCTGTCAATCACCTTCTTCTCCTTGGTATCCACACTTATTTAGGTTTCTGTGACCTGCTCTCTCCTTGTTCTCCTCCTATCTGTCTGACCATTCTTCAGTCTCCAGTAATTCATCATTCTTCTTGTCATCCAGGTTCACAAGTTGTGCTGAACTCCTCAGTCTCTCTCAGTTGCCAAGGTCTGTTGATTTTATTTTCATAATATCTTTCACATACACCCACTTCTTCCCTCTGATAGCCACTACCTTGGTGCAAGTCCTTATTACCTCATGTTTGGATCATTGAGATAGCCTTTTGGTTGGTCTACCTACCTCAAGTCTCTCTCCACTGCAAGTCCATCCTCCACTCAGCTGCCAAAATGATCTTCTTAAAGTACAGGTCTGACCATATCATCCTCCTCTCTTTAGGGTGTCCTTATCATTCAGCATTATATTCCCTGCTTCTTTGCCAGCATCAGGAGTTCTTAACCTGGGGTCATAAACTTCTTTAAAAACATATTTCAATAAACATACTTCAACATAATTGGTTTCCTTTGTAATCCTGTGTGTTTCATTTTATACATTTAAACATATTATTCTGAGAAGAGGTCCATAGCCTTCACTTTAAAGTATAAAGGGGTCTGAGATCAAAGAGCTTAAGGGCACCTGTACTAAGGTCCATGGTAGCGGAGATACCCACCCATACTGATGACACCACAGATCTATTAGAGACAACCTGGTGCCACACAAAAAGTTAAGGAATCTGGACTCAAATTCCAGTTCTGACATCTAATAACTTAGTGGGCATGGACAAGTCATTTATTTTCCTTAAGCCTCAGTTTCTTTATCTGTCCAGGAGACATAATAATACTTAGAATACCTATTTCAAAAATCTCAGAGTTCCATATAAAGAGTATCAATACAGTCATTTCAAAAACTTTCTCTTATATTTTTTAAAGCATGGCTTCCTGTCTCTCCTGCTTCCTGATTCAACAGAGGTAAAATGAGAGGAGGAAAAAAGTAATAGCAAAATACACAGAAAAGTCAGATTGAGGTGACTGCCTACTGTTCCCTTCTATGACTGGAATTTGAACTCCTCACCAATGAGAGTAGGAATCAATGCAAGTCACAAATTTAATAATGATCCCTTAATGGATTAACAAAGTCTGGTCTATAGAGAATATTGCTGATATTGACAAAGAAGCACGGAACACATTGCGGAGTCTGGTCTAACAAGGAAAAGCACTCAGTCCTCACAAAAGGGAGTCAGGTGGTACTATGGATATCTTTGGAGCACTACAAGTTTAATTAGTTCTCTGTTGTCTTAAGCTTGAGCATCATGGGAGCTAAGGACTAATTTTCAATATCTGGGAAAGGCTACCACTCTGTAACTTCAAAAATCACTAATCACATATGCACACATGTACATGCATACATAACATTCAAGGATTTTACCAAGTAGACAGAGATGGTTATGTATATATCAAGTCCTCAGAGTTAGAACTTTAGATTTTCATTCAATCTTAGACTTTCATATCTCTATTTAATCATAAAGTGAATTATCTACCAAAATAATAAATGTTCTACCTTTCAAATAATAAAATGCATTTTTCCTGGCACATAAACCAAGAGCTTTATTTTTATGCTAGCACTGATGTGAAATTACATGTCATGAATTATTCATGCCATCCAATTTAATTCAATTATTTGTACTGAATTCACATCTAATCCATAACAAAATTTAACTCAACCAAAAAAAAACCCTCCTCTGCACCCTTGAATAATAGATTTCTTGCAATATTTCAAGGAAGATAAGTGGTTATTTGGGTTGAAATGGCAATGCATATTATAGTTGTAATGATGAAAATGATAAAAATAATTTTAACTATTTAACTATACATTTTTATTCTATTTACTGATGGATGTCTCATAATGGAAAGCATACTTAGTGTTTAACTAGAACCAAAGTAGCAAAAAGTCAGGTTTAACTACACGAATGGGGCCAAAGTTACCATTCAGAGCAGAGTAAAAACTGCACAAGACTGGCTCAAGTCGAATCGATGGACATTAGGGCTAGGAATAACCTCTACATCTAACCTCTCTCCCATTCATGTTAGAGAAGAAACAGAAGCCCGGAGAGGCAAAGTGATAAACAGAATTACTAATGAAGCTGAGACTGAAACTTGAGGCTCTCTTGACTCCATTCAAACTGGAAGCAAGCATTTCCACATAATTATAAGCATGAATTCTGTGGTTATGGGGGGGGAGAATATGAAATACTACTTAGAAATCTGGAGATAGATGATAGAAAAACAGAAGAAAGAGACGAGACCGTTCAAATTTGATATGGGGATGATGCCTTGCATACACATAAACAAAACTGCCAAGAGAAACAAGAACTGTAAATTGGAAGCAGTGTGCATAGCAGAAAACTCAATGGATGTGGAATAAGAGGACCTGGGTTCTCAGAGTCAGAGAAGCTGAGAGTTGGAAAGACTCCCCAGGCTCTCTAGTTTAACCCATGCCCCACTGCAATACTCCCACAAAACAGCTTCTTCAGCCTCCATTTGAAGACCTACAAGGAGTGGGAATTTGACATACCTTAAGGCAGCCCATTCTATCTTTGCACAGCCCTCATTACTCGAGAGTTTTCCCTGATATCAAGCCTAAATTTGCGTCTTTACACCTCTCTCTCTCACTCCATATTCTGTCCTCTCAGGCCAAACAGGACAAGGATAATCCCTCCTCCAACAAACAGCCCTTCAAATACTTGAAGACATTGTCATGCCCTCCCCTAAGTCTCCTTTTTTGCAAGCTAAACATGTCCAGTTCTTTTAACTAATCCTCATAAGGCACAGACGCAAGGCCTCATCATCCTGGCTGCCTTCCTCTGCATGCTCCCTTCCAGCTTCTCTAAGTTCTGCCACATACTAATTGTCCAAGTCACTTAACTAAAACTTTCTCAGCTCTAAACTGAGTAGGGATGGTCCAGATTAGCTATAAGGCCCCTTCGGCTCTAGATCATAACATCTTTTCTACTAAGTATAGCATGTAATAGAATTACCCTGACCTCTCAGCAAGATGTGTATTTGCTAATTTTAAGATTAGTACGTGGGGCAGCTAGGTGGCATAGTGGATAGAGCACCAGCCCTGAAGTCAGGAGGACCTGAGTTCAAATCCGGCCTCAGACCAAGCACTTGACACTTCCTAGCTTGTGTGATCCTGGGCAAGTCACTTAACCCCAATTGCCTTAAAAATAAATAAATAAAATAAAAAAGATTAGTACTTTATTTGGTGCGAGACAGTGGGGCACAGTAACACAGAGAGAGCTAGCCTTAATGTCAGGAAGATGTGGGTTCAAGACCTGCCTGTGACAAATATTAGCTTTATGACCATGAGAAAATCACTGACTTTTCCAGTGCTTCAGGCAACACACAAAGGCTGAGGTAAAGACTCGTTGTGCATCTTCACTAGTAGAGGGAGGTCCCTTTACCAATGATATCACAGGACTACACCCAAATAATGCATGTATATGCGTGTGCGTGCGTGTGTGTGTGTGTGTGTGTGTGTGTGTGTGTGTGTGTGTGTGTAATGGGCTTCTGGTATCTATTCCCTCACTATTCTCACTAGTTTCTAAAGTATGGTGGGGCTAATAGAAATACAAAATTTCCTTAAAAAAAATTTTTTTTAAAGAAATGCAAAATTTCCTCTAAAAGATGCTAATGAAACCTTGCTATACTCTATAGGCAAATGAGTATAAATTTCATTTTAGCCTTTAGGAAATAACTTAGGCCAAAAGCATCTAAATTCTTAACTCATTTACTTTGATTCCTCTACTAAAGTTTTACTCCAAGACCTCAGTGTGGCAATGGTGGTAACTCTGGATTTTTTAAAGTTATGCTGTAGAATTACTTGGATGGCTAGATGGCACAATGGACAGAGCATTAGGCCTAGAGTCAGAAAGACTCACTTTCCTGAGTTCAAATCTGGTGTGACCCTGGGCAAGTCCCTTAACCCTGTTTGCCTCAGTTTCCTCATCTGTAAAATGAGCTGGAGAAGGAAATGGCAAACCACTCCAGAATCTTTGCCAAGAAAACCCCAAATGGGTTCATGAAGAGTCAGATGTGAGGGATCGTCTGATGTTGGCTACAGGCCACGTGGTGAAGTGGGGTAGGGACAAGATAATTAGGAAGTAAACAGAGCTCACACTCCCGAGGCAGGGGGCTATGCCACGTAGGAGTTAGGCGGCAGGGAGCAATCTTCCTTTGCCACGTCCCCTCCTTTGGTGCAGCGCCCACCCCAGAAGTCTCCTTCCGATATCTGGACCTATTACCAATCACTGAAGGCGGACTCAGGAGATAAGGAGATAGTAAAGTATATAAGGGGCAGTAGGAGCTGGGGCCCTCTCTCTTGTTTTTTCCTGCTTGGTTTGCTGTGATGGTCTCTGAATAAAGTCCGAGTGCTTGCACCTCCCGATCAGCTCGTCTCTACGTTTATCTGGGTAGGCTCCGAAGACTGGTAAGTATGACCCTAGCAGCCTGCTCCTGTTAGGAGGAGAGTGCACGGCATGGCTGGCACAGTCAGACACAATTGAAGTGACTGAAAAACAGTAACAACACAGAATTACTTCTTATTATACTCAAAGAATTAAAATCTGGCAGGTCCTACTAAATTGGAAAGCCTTCAAAGACCAGACTGTCTTCTCACCTAAGTTGTCAGAGGTTCATCAGAGGCTGACAGTCAGATGGTGATTTGAGGGATGAGAGGGGAGAGTGCCATGGCAAGTCTCTAGGGCCATGGACTTCAAGGTGAGAAAAAAACTCTATTTTAAGATCCATCAGGCAGTAGCCAACCTAATGAGGAGTATTTTAGGGTAATCTCGTTTAATCTATCACTCTGCCTATTTGCTGATAATAAAATTTTCTTTGAAGATACCAAAAAATAGAAGTTCTCTGAAGATTCAATCAGTGGAACCATGATCATTGTTAAGAAGGGGTATCTACATCTGTGAAGTATCAGGGTTGAGCCCCATTTAACACATGAACCAAGAGGGCAAGGATGACCACCATTAAGAAAAAAGGAAGCAGCTTCCCACAGTCACCCCTATTCACAAACTGTGTGGTACCCTGTATCACAGGCCTTCTTCAACAAAGGCCTCTCCCTATCACCAGTGTCACTGGTTCTTTTAACACATATCCTTCTCGGTCATTACTGCCGTCAACTCTCCTATCAACCCTCCCAATCAATTTAGTACTCCAATCAGCCGGCATTTTCCTTGTCTCAAGATTAGCAACTTCGACCTATTGTCCTAATCCCCGTGGCTGAGGCCAGAGCTGTAAAAACCCTTTTGTCCTGCTACCTCTCTCCATACTCTCATGTTCAGTCCAATTTCTTCCCAGGCATTCTTCTCGTCCTTCTCTTTCCACTACTTCCTTTGCAATGTCCATTTGATCATGAACAGATTGCTACTCAATCAACCCACAAACATTTGTTAAGTGTCTACTATTGCAAGGCATCTTGCTAGGCTCTGGTGATACAAAGGAGTGAAACAAATCCTGACCTAAAGGAGTTTACATTATATTGGAGAAGACAATATGTACATAGGCATTTTAAAATATACAAAAATAAAAAAACAAGCAAATTTGAGGGAAGGAGGCTTTAGCAGCTGGGGCACAAGGACTCAGGAAAGGCTTATGTAGTGATTAAATTCAGTTTTGAAACTAACTAGGGATTTTAAGAAGTAGAGGTGAGAAGATAGCTAATTTTAGGTATTAGGTAATTTTAGGGGAACCTCCAATAAACGCACTGAGACTAGGAATGGACTCATGGGTGCAACAGCAAGAATAGCAATTTGAACAGAATGTGTACAGGGGAGTAATATATAATAAGGTTGGAAATGTAGATTGAAACCAGGTTGTGAAGGGCTTTGAATCCTAAATAGAAGAGTCTGTATTTGATCCTAGAGGCTTTAGGGAACCAATGGGATTTATTGAGTTGGGAAGTTACTTTGTCTAATGAATGATTTAGGATAATCATGTTGGCAGCTTTCTGGAGGGCAGATTAGCAAAGGGAAAGAAGCATGTAAAAGGGCCTAAAGTAGGATAGTGGCCAAATGAATGGAGACAGGGCATGGATGTGAGAAATTCAGCAGAGGTAGAATATAAAAGACTTGACAGCTGATTGGTTATGTGGTATGAGTGATAGGGAGGAGTTGAGGATGACTGAATGACTAGAAGAATGGTGGTACCTCCAACAGTAATATGCAAGTTTGGAAGAGGGGTGAATTTAGGGTGAGGAGAGAAGGAAGCTGAAGACACTGAGTTATGTTTTGGACAGACTGAGATCGAGATGACTACAGGAAAACTAATTCAAAATGTCCATTAGGCAATCCAACATGGGACTGGAACTCAGAAGAAAGACTAACACTGGTGATACAGATCTGGAATCATCTGCATAGGGATGATAATTGAGCCCATGGACTTATGGAGTTATAAAAAGAGAACATATAGAGAGAAGAGATGACGGCTCAAGACAGAACCTTCAGCTGTATTCACAGTACAGGGACACAATACAGATGACAATCCAACAAAGGAGACAGGATCAGCCAAACAGATAGGAAGAGAACCAAGAGAGAGCAGTGTCACTGAAACCAAGAAGGATGAGAGTATCTAGAAGAAAAGAGTGGTTAAGAGTTTAAATCATTCCATTGATGTAAAATAGAATGAAGAGTGAGAAACAGTCATCAGCACTGACAACCTAAAAAGCACTGATAACTCAGGAAAGAGTAATCTCATTTTACTGATAGTTTAAGAAGTCAGATTCCAAAGGTTTAAGAAAAGAGAAGTGGAAGCAAAAAGAGTGGACAGCGTTTTTCTAGCAATGTGGCCAACAAAGGGAGAAGAGATATGAGATAATTGTTTTAGGAGATGGTAGGATCGAGTAAGGGGATTTTTTGGTGGGTGAGGGAGACTTGGGTATGTTTGTAGACTTCTGGGAAGGAACCAATATACAGAGAAGAACTGAAGATTGTAGAAGATAGGAAGAAATGTGATCAAGTGTATGTATAAAAGAAGTTGACCTCATAGCATGGGTAGGTGCTTAATATAAGTTTGTTGAACTGAAATGAGATTCATATTCCTAAATTAGTCTTTGAAATGAAAAAGTATAAGGAGCTTTATCAAAGATTGGCAAATATGCAGCCTACTCTAAACCTAACTGACAAACTCAATATAAATAAAAACCAGGACCATTTCTGGCATTCATTTAAAGATTCTGAAGAAATACATGAAATTGTAGAATCAGTTCAAATGTGTGACTCATTGCTACTAATGGTCACTGAGCGAGAAGATGGTAGCACCTGTCTCCCAACCAGCAAATCTCATTCATTCAAGGTAAACTGAAAAAATCTATAATAAAAGGTAAGATCCTCAAACATTTAGGTAAGGAGAGAGAGACACAGAGAGAGAGAGACAGAGACAGAGACAGAGAGAGAAGTTGTTACGTGCCAGGTATTATGTTAAGCACTAGGGATACCAATACAAGCAAAACAGACCCTGTCCTCCAGTAACTTACATTCTAATGGAAGAAGACAACACACAAAGGGGACCTGAAAATGTTTGGGTAGGGATACAGTCTGGCATCATGGCTTGGAGTAGATCAGGAAGTGCTTGGTAGCCTGGATTTAGGCAAGATAAGTTAAAAGCAGGCCTATCAAAGCCCAGGATCATTCCAGGAATGGAATTCGATTTTCTGGTAGGGAGAAGATAGAGATGATGGCCCAAGTATAAACAATATGGAATGTAAAAAAAACCACTTGGCTTTTTAAATGGAAAATAACTAATCTTATTAGAATTTTCTGTGAAGGGTAAGTATTTGGGCATGCATGTTGATTTAGTATGCTTACTGATTAAGAGCAAAAATTGATTTAATGTGAGCAGATTTCAAAAAGTCTTTTACAAGATTTCATGCCAAAGTCTTTTTTTTTTTTTCAATTTGAGTCACTATGACATCGATAGTACTGCTTTATCAAGAATAAAGGTTTGGCTTAGAGACGGAAAAAAAAACGTAGAAATAAACAAGCACTTTTCTCTTTAGAAGATTGTTGTTTTATTTGGCCTCATGGCTCAGTTTAAAGCAAAGACCTGAGGTTAGGAATTTCTAGAAAATTAGTACTCAGGAAGCTAACACAATCAAGAGCTTTACTATTATGCACCATAGCACTCAGGCAAGCAAAAGCATACACACACCACATGACAATATAAACAGAGAGATTTGTACCCATGGATGCAAGAAACTCATCCCAGTGCAAGGGTGAGGGAGATGTGCTGGGGTGGGTTTCACACTCAAAGTTGGGGTCCAGATGGTAAAATTATATACCCTAAGGATGGGCTTGATTTAGAATAAATCATCAGTGTCAGATGTGGGAAGGGGCAATTCCTAATTTCTAAATCCATACATGGTAGAAAAGCTCTTGGGGTCATTTCTCCAGTACCAGGCTTAGGTGAAACTTGGGAAAGAAGAATCTTTTTATTGTGATCTGAAGATCTAGTGTTAACGATCTCAGACAGTGGAAGAATGGCTCAAGAATTTGCAGCCAGTCAAGAGTTCATCCAATCAAAAGCTGTGAGTCTTATCTGCCTGACACAAGGGTTAACCATGAAAAAGTACATATTGTTGATCTTTGCCTATTTGCTTTTATGGACATTAGGACCACTTAGCCTAAGTGACTCCACACTGAAGGCTTATCATTATAATCATAACATTGAAGTATAACTATGTCATCAAACAATATAAAGTTTACAATTCCCACAATTATTAACAGTGAGATCCCCCTCCATGGATTGATCTTATAACTAGCTTTATTTATTTATATTCTGGTAAATGAATTAGAAGCGGGAATAATGAAATTTATAAATCTACAGATGGCCAGATTGTAGGTAAATCATCAAGACTATTTTTAGCTCTCACTTAAAAATTCTGAAAGAATTTAAGGGTGATATTGTGAACTTGTGATCAAAAATACATAAACTGCTATAGCCAAGTTCATTTGCAAAACAAAATATAAAGTTTTTGTGAGTGTGGGAGGAAAAACAGTATAGAGGAAATTCATGGGGGCCAGTGCAAGGTAATGTATTTAATGGAAAACAAGAAGTTTTATATAATTATGACTTCCAAACTATCATTCACAACTCAATAAAGAACATGGGGATCACTAAAGATTATTTCTGTAAACAAGTCTTTGTTGTTCAGTTATTTCAGTCGTGTCCTGCTCTTCATAATCCCATTTGGGGTTTTCTTGGCAGAAATATTTGAATGGTTTTCCATTTCCTTCTCCAGCTCATTTTATGCATAAAGAACCAAGGCAAACAGGGTTAAGTGACTTGCCAAGGTCACACAGCTAGTAAGTGTCAGAGGGCAGATTCAAACTCATGAAAATGAGTCTTCCTGACTTCCGGAAGACTATCCACTACACCACCTAGCTGCCCATCCAATGTGCGCCTGCAACCAAAAATGATTCTCCAAAATGATAAACAATGAAACAAATATATATATATATACAAATATATATATATATACACACACATATATGTATGTATACATATATATATATTCCATATCATTTTGAGTAGCAAGACAATGCAATATTTGCATCTGTAATTCTGTGTGCAATTCTAGTCAACACACCTCAAAAAAAAAGTCTACTAAAATTGAAGGAATTTCAGAAATGGGTAGTTAATTTTTAAAATTAAGAAACTGCATTACTATGACACATTTTAAAATAGCACTCTTCACACTGGAAATCTAAAGACTAAAGCCAGATCTGCTCACAATGGATGCAACCCAGTATGGTAATCCTTAAGTTTTTCCTAGCTTAGGAAAAGCTACCCTATTTGTCTGCCAAGATTCTACTGCCCTTACTGGTTTCAAGGGCTGCAGTCACTATATGTTTAACTAATCACCCCACTGCCTACCACCCCTATGGGGCTGTCGCCCTGCTCTCTGAGCTAGTAACAGAAACCATATTAACAAAGCAGCCGCTTCTGCTGCCATCTCAGATCATAATGACCTTGACATAACAGAGGCTTAAATAACAGGGTCATATTGTACTGTGTCATCAGTTTGCTACATTTAAAGCCTTTACTTTCAGCTCAGTCTCCTTCACATTTCATTATAAACCCATGCATTTTTATGGGCAAATTATATAGCAATATTAACACATTCCAGAGATAATATAGAAGATAACAGATCACATGGAGTTAATAGCTGTAATTCACTAGAGTGCTCTTCTGGAGGTATACATCAGTGTGGCTCATCCAGGCAGGAGCGTGAATGGCAGCATGTCCTGATGAATGAACTACAGCTATGTACAATCACAACCTGAAGAAGTACGCTGGTAGTTAAAAATACATATTGGAAGCTCTCAGCACTCATGGTAAAGTTTCTAGAGGTCCTCTCCAATAAAGCAATCCTTGAGTTCTCAGAACAGATATGGAGAGGGAAAAGATAAGGACAGCAGTGGAGGGAGCACTCAGACACTTAGTATCTGTGTAACTCTGAGCAAGTCACTTATGGCCTTTTTTGGACCTGGTGACCTCTAGGGTCCCTTTCAGTTCTGAAGCTATGATCCTATGATCACGACCTGGAACCAGGAGAAGGAGGACCTTCTAAAACTAAGAACCAAAATGACCTTCCCCCAGTTTCTGGTAGTTGGCTCACAATTATTTCTCTTCTTCTTCTTCTCCCCCTTTCTTCTTCAGAACTGGAAGGTAGCTTAGAGATCATCTGGTCCAACTCCCTCATTTTGCTGATAAGCAAACAGAAACCCAGAGAGTTTTAGTGACTTGCCAAGGTCATAGAGCTAATCCCTTGGCTGAGCTACAACCAGAGTATAGGGTTCCCAGCTCCTAGTACAGGGCACTTTCCCCTACACTAACCACCAGGACACCACTACACAAAATTACAAAGAAATAAAAAAAAAGTTTCTCCTCTCCCTTCTCCATCTCTCATTTTCCCCCTAGACTTTCAGATATCCAGAATGCTCAAGCAGTCCTTTCTTGTCCCAAATCCCCCAAGCAGACCTAATTTCCACCTTCAAAGTGTCCACTCCTCCAAACTGCCCTTCTCCTTTCATCCTTTCACCTAAATCTCCCACTCATCATGATTCTTGCTAGATACTGATTCCATTAAAGCATTGAAACTACGCAAAAAAAAAGCACCTTCTGAGTTAAGTAAATAAGTTTAAATTTGTATCCCAAAAGAGGAAGTTAAAATACAAATTAATTTCTAACTGGTAGTCCAAAGACATTTTTTTACCATATAGTCTTTGATGATTACATGACTGAACCACAGTCCAAATTTGTTTACCAAGAAATAAATTACATGGAATTTTCATTATTTAGTAGATTGTAGCAACCTGTACTTTCCCCTCCAGGCACCTCCTCAAAGGCTAGGTCCACAGCATCATTGGAACTTGCACAGGGCCTCACAGGTGCCATTCATACAACATGATCAATAAATAGTTGTTGAATGAGTAAAATGAATCAATATCAATCTTACAATTTCATATGAAAGGAGCTTACAATTTCATATGAAAAATTACCTGGCATTACAAAAGTAGCAAACATAAAAACAATAGAATTTTTAAAATACAGACAAAAATGAACTGATATGTGACAGTTAATATCAGCAACAATGATGAATTGACATGTATTTGATGCCTGATAAATTAATGAAAAAAGAATTTATTAAGCACTCACTATGTGCTAAGAACTAAGGATAAAAATATGAAAACAAAGATAGTCTCTGCCTCAAAGACATTATATTTTAATAGAGTGAGATGATGTACATATATATGTATATATATGTACATATGTGTGTACAGGAATGGTGGCCAAGGAGGGGTATTTTTGTCTGCAAGATCAATGAAATATTGATCTCTGTAGAATGATACCCTCCTTCCCAATCATGATGGCAGTATTGATTTGATTATGGTTCCAGAAATGGAAAAGGGGAAGAGGGGACAAGAAGGTAGCCAGGACATAAGGTAAAGCATGGCTGGGAACACCTGACCAACAACTAACAGGACAAGCAGGGCCTCAAGGGGGGAATTCCAGTGCTAAAAGTATGAAGTCCTATAGGGTATATAGTCTATGGTGCAACAGCAGAGAAGCTGGTGAGAAGATGAATGAGACAAAAGTTGATGCATGTCTAGATCCATATGGATATAGAGGGCCCTGTGAGGCACTGACCAATCATGAAGGAAGAGCCCTCAGGCAAGCATTCCAATGACCAGTCTTAGCCCAAGGAGTTAGTTCAGTGGGAGTAAAAAGACTAACAAGCACTTGAGAGCTAACAGGGCCTTTCATTTCAAAAAAGTATCTTTCTTGCTGAAGCTAAATTAAACTATTCTCATCTCAAATGGATAGACTGGTTTACTTTTAAAAAAATGACATCTTCTCATCAAGATAAGCAATACACTCCTCTGCCAGTTCTGGCAAAGATGTAGGATACAGGGTTTTTTTTTTCTTTTTTATAGCAATTACAGGTTCACCTATGACTGAAAATTAAAGCAAATTTAGAATTTCTTTGTCAATACCTTACAACTACTTCAATTGAGCCAATGGAGTACCAAGTTTTTTAATGATATGAAAGAAAAGCAAAACACAGTGACAGATTACTATTCTGTAACCGTCACAAGATGGGATCTGAGTTTTAGCTAATTATGTTTTAACTTTGCAATGAAGCACATTTTTTTGGATCATTAACATCAAAACACCTACAACCTATCATGTATAAGACACTTCACTGAATCAGCACATTTTAATTAACATTATCTTTATCATACAGTTCATAATCTAAAACAGAGATCTGATCAAACTAGCTGGAACCAGATTAAAATGTAATTGGGAAATGTTTAACAAAATAAACAAAAATGCAATACAACACAGATAATGTTAATTTGTAATTTTCTAAGTCAGCATGTAGCCCATCAGAATCCTTTTTTTTTTTTTTGAGTTTGACACAGCTGGTCTAAAATACAGAACACAGAAATACATACACGTCTACTAAGATTGTCTCTTCACCAAAGAGGTACATAATGTAATAGTATAAGCAAATGAAGCATCTGTGCTCAATGCTTCCCCATTGTCTTTCTATTCCAAGGCCTTCTCCTTCCTCTCGATGGCTCCTGTATCTGAGTGATCAGTTCTTTCATGTTGAACCTGACCACTCAGAATCCCTTTACTCCAGAACTGAACCTTGCTCTCCTGTATGTAAGAACTCTAGACATCTTCCTCCTTCCTTCACATATCACATATCACAAAGATCCCACATCTTTGCCAGAACTGGCAGAGGAGTATATTGCCTGTCTTGATGAGACAACAAAACTCATTTGTCCTGTGCTCATTCTTTTTCAACTAGCTATGACATTAGAAAAATCTAATCAACCAATCCTCAATAAAGGGTTAATGATTAATAACAATGACATAACATAGCCCTCCAAAGGCATATTTATACAAACACACAATTCCTACAAACATATGTTAACGAAATAAAATGCATGCCTAATGGTGATAGGTCAAATATTGGCACGTCAGTGACAAAGATGCTTGGAGCAGGGAATATTTCTAGTCTTCATCTTGCACAGGAATAAAAGAATTTCAGAATGAGAAGGGAACTGAGCTCTGTGAAATTAATTACCTCGATTTCTCACTAAAACCACTCATACTGTAAAACCAATCCTCCCTCACTTTCAACCACAACACTGAATCAAAACTGTATGATTCTTGCTCCTGCGCATTTAAAGAAATGTTCTAATACTAAAGAAAATGTTCTAATACTAAAGAAAATCTAATATTAAAGAAAATCCTCCAAAAGAAATGTTTGTAGGTTGAGCACTTAGAGGTCATAGTTTAGATAAATTGATAGAGATAAGAATTAAACCTGTGATTTCACAGGTATGGAAACACCCAGATGAGGACTCTTCCTATTCTAATGTAAGTCAGCATCATAGAGTGTAGTCCAGAAGAATGAGAAGTTAAGTGGCTTGCCAAGGGTCACAAAGTTAGTACTTGCCACAGAAAGTATATGAACCTGAGTCTTCCTGGCTCTGAGATCAGCTCTCTACCCACTCTGCCATGCCGCCTCTCAGACCCACTGATGTAAAGGAACATTATCTTAAAAATAAGAATTTGCGATAAAAGGGTTAAAACCAACTTTCCACAGTACAAAATCAAGCTGTGTAGATCTAACTAGCAACAAAACTAAACTGTGGTTTTTAAAGTCCAAACCTGCATGCTTTTTTTTCTCCTGGTCTTAATTTGTGTTTTGCTGTGCTCAACAATTTTAATGCCAAGAGGAAAGAAAAAAGTCAGAAAAGAGAACACATTGGTCTGAACCTGGAGAGTTGATCTAATTGAACTGAAAAATTAAAACCCTTCTCCATCTGTTCAGTACACCTGCTGATGGAGCACCACCACAGGTAGGGAGGAAATCCATCAGAGACATGTTATAAATAGATTTTTATTTCATCTGCTCAAAGCCTGGCAGTCAGGGGGAGAACTGCTGCCTGTTCAAGTAGCAAAGCAATAATTGCAGTGCTTTTATGTTTAGGTGGAAAGTGTAAAGAAACAAAGGACTTGAGAGGAAAAATAGGATCCTGTGGACTGAAATATTATAGGGGAAGTCAGCCCAGGAGGGGATGGAAAACTCTCCAGAACAAAAATTCTAAAGATGCAAAGAGAAACAAGTCCAAATGTAGATGAAAAATGGGAATTGTCTGAAAAGACAGATGTGTATGCCAACCAACCAACTAATACTCTGAAAATGATATATACAGAAGATAGATGCAATGTGGTACATAACCCTTCCCTCCTCTCCTCCCTTCTCACTTAAATCTATGATTCTAAGTATGATCTATGATGAAAGGAAGGGCAGGTAGCAGAGCATGAATACAAAAGTGTGGCATTATCCTATAAACAGGAACAGCAAAACTTAAGGCTAAGACTGAGTTGAGGCTGGGGGTGGGGGTGGGGAAAGCTAATAATAACAAAGAGATTTTAAAAAACAAAACACTGTTGGTTAAAAAAAGGGGGGATCAGAAAAGGGATAGCATGACTGCTTAGGGTGGATGGGATGCTATTTGACAACGAAGACAAGGCACAGCTGCTAAATACTTCTTTTGGTTCAGTTTTCACTACCAACTTTTTGGTTGGTAGAAAAGCCACCTAAGACAAACAAGGAGATGGTAAGAAAGCATCTAACCATCCTTGATGAATTCAAGTTAACTGGCCCTTATTTATTTATAACCTTATAAATAACCTTATTTATTCTCAGTAAATACAAGAACTGGAGGCTGAGACTGCTGTGCCAGAGCTGGTGATATGTGAAAGACTGGGGAGAACAGTAAAAGTCCTAAAGGACCGAAAAAAAAGGGCAGAGGTTCTGATTTTCAAAATGGAGCAGACTGGGGTTTTTAAACCCTAGGCCATGAGCCTGACTTTGATGGTTGCAAAGAACATCTAGAGAAGCATGCAGTCATCAAGGAGAGACAGCACAGCTTAAATACCCACAGGTCTGACTGCCAGACCCACTTCATTTCCTTTTTGGACAAGGTTACAAAAATTGTAGATCAGGGCAATGCCATACACATAGCTTACCTAGATTTCAGCTAAGTAATTAATAAGGTGTCTCATACTATTCTTGTGGTAGGAAAAAATGGAGAAATATCACCAAGATGATAGTAAAAGTAGATGAATTTAGAACTGGCTAACTGGCCAGAATCAAAGAGCAGTCATTAATGGTGTGATGCCAACTTAGCAGGTAGTCCTCAGTAGAATGTCCTCAGGATCTGTGTTTGGCCCAGGCTGTTTTAACAATTTTATCAAAGACTTGAATAAAGACATAGACAGTATCATTGTCAAATCTGCAGATCATGTAAAACTGGGAAGGACAGCTTAAAAAATCAGGATCCAAAAAGATATTAACAATCTAGACCACTGGGTCAAATCCAATAAGATGATATTTGATAACTCTTATACATGGGTTCAAAACAGCTACTTTAAAAGTACAAGATGGGAGAGGATTGCTTAGAGTACTTTGTTTGAAAAAGATCTGGGGGTTTTGTGAACTAGACACTCAATATGACTCAACAGTGCATTATCAAAGCCAAAAAAAACTGAAATGCAAGCTTGGGGCTACATTAAGAGTATGGATAGCTACCAGGAACAATGCAGTGATGGTGTCGTTGGACTCTGTCCTGGTCAGATAAAATCTGGAATATTATGTCCAGTTCTGGTCATCGCACTTTAGCTACAACACTGATAAGCTGCAGAACATGCTAAGGAAGGCAACCAGAATGGTAAAAGGCCATGAGATCATGCCCCATGAGGATAGCTTGAAGGAATTGGGAATGTTTAGCTTGGAAAAGAAAAGATTCAAGGGAGACATGATATCTCTTTTCAGGTATCTGAAGGCATTTCACATGATGGGTAAGACTTGTTCTGGCTAGTCCCCAGGGACATAATGAGGAGCAATGGCTATGACATCAAGAAAAACATCCTAATAATTAAGCCATCTGAAAGTGGAATGCCTCAGGAGGTCCCGGATTTCCCCTCGTTTGAGGTCTTTAAGAAAAGGTAAATGAGGGGCAGCTAGGTGGTACAGTGGATGGAGCACCGGCCCTAGAGTCAGGAGGACATGAGTTCAAATCTGGCCTCAGACACTTGACCCTTAAATAGCTGTGTGATCCTGGGCAAGTCACTTAACCCCAGTGCCCAGCCAAAAAAAAAAAAAAAGCTAAATGACCACTTATATATACTGCTGATGGGATTGTTTTGGGGTATGGGTTGTAATAGCTGACCACTGAGGTTGCCTCCAGCTCTAAGATTCTGTGATTAAATTCAACAAACACGTTAAGCATTTACTTTGTACAAGGCACTGACTTATAGCATGATGATGTATAAGATGTTGAGCAATACTCTATAATTTCCTTCCACATAAGGAAATATTTTGTTCTCCTGAACAAAACCCACATTCTAACTGGACTGCTCACCATTCTCCAAATACAGTCTTAAGTGCTTTCCCACGTCTCTGCCTTTGCTTATGCAATACTGGGAATAAAGGATACCAAGAGGAAAAAACCAATATAATAATTCCTATCCTCAGTGAGATTATATTCTACTGGTGGAGCACGATGTACAATGCAAAATACATAATAATACAGAGGAAAGAATTCTGAGGTCGCAGGAGTGATTTAGACAATGCGTTCCAGGCAAAACTGAGGAAAGACAAAATTATGTTCCTTCATTGTCTCAATATTCAATAGATATTTATTAAGAACCTACATAACAGAATGCTGCACTACGCCAATCCCTAAAGAAAATGCAAAGACTAATAAAATATGGTCCCTCCCTTCAAGGAGTGTATGATCTGGTAGGGAAGATAAGATATATATGCCAATGACTACAATACAAAACAACATGAGTATATAAAAAATTACCAACAAGGTACTTAGAGAAGGGAAAAAAGTCCAGAAGGAAAAGATCAAGTCAAACAGATGAAAAGAGGCAAGATCAGGGGAGGCACTACGGAGATGGAGTTTAAGCAGGGTCTTGAAAGGTAAATACGTTTTCAGCAGGGGTAAATGAAGGTGGAGGGCATTCAAGATGTGGCTTATTTGCTATTTTCACTTTGTACATTCTATGGTCTAGCCAAACTGGTCTACTTGCCATTCTCCAAGTATGGCACTTTATTTTCCAATTCTGGTTGCCATTGTTGGATTGTACTCTTTTCTTATGTCTACCTTTTAGCATCTCTAGTCATACCTCCTACAAGAAGCCTATTTTGATCCCCACCCACCACTACGATAACCATCTATAATTATTAGCACCCAATCCCCAGAAATTATTTTGTATTCAACCCTTTATGTGAGTATTGTTTTCACCAAATAGAATATGAGTTCCTTGAAGGAAGGAACTGTTTCTTTCTATTCTCAGATAGAGCAATGTTGTCTGGTATATAGCAGATGCTTAATTTAATGAATTAATGAGCAGAAAGAAAACATTATCTAAAGCTCAAATGGAGTAGTATCATAGAATTTTAGGGTTGAAAGGAATCTCAGTGACCACCTAACCTAAATAGTGCAGTGAAAAGAGTGCTGGACATGGAAAGACTTGGGTTCAAATTCCAGCTGACACTTTATATCTGTGTGACTTCAGGCAATTCATTTGTTTTCTTTGGACCACATTTTCACTATCTGCAAAATAAAGGTGATAGATGAGATGACCTCTAAGGTCTCTTTTAGCTTAAAATGTATGATCCTATCATATAATGAGCCCATATATGAAAAAGAATCATTAACGTACACCCAACAAGTAATTAATCATACAGATTTTTCTTGAAAATGTTCACTGATGCAAAGTGAAGTGAGCAGAACCAAGCTCACTGTATACAGTAACAGCAATATTGTAAAGATGATGAACTGTGAAAGACTGAGGTAATCTGATAAATACAGTGACCCAAGATGATTCCAAAGGACTCATGGTGAAAAATGCTATCCAATTCCAGAGAAGAAAACAATGAACTCTGAGTGCAAACTGAAGCATAGTCTTCTTTCTTTATTTTTCTTGCTTTTTTGTAATATGGCTAACATGGAAATATGTTTTACATGATTTCATATGTATAATTGATATCATATTGCTTGCCTTCTCAGTGAGTGAGGAAGGAATGGGAGGGAAGGAGTGAATCTGGAACTCAAAAAAAAATTTTTTGAATGTTAAAAATAAATAATTTTTAAAAAAATAAAAGAAAATGTCTATCAAGAGGGGACCTTCAGACTTCAGTGGCAATCTATTATGTTTTTGGATTCCTATTATTATTTCCAAGTTTTTCCTCATGTCAAAGCCTCTTTGCAACTCCTCCCCATTGTTCATAGTTCTGCCCTCTGAAGCCAAACAGAATTAAAACAATTCTAATGCCTCACGTGCTACAACACAAGAATTTAAAGACAACTATCGTGTCCCCCCCAAGTCTCTAGTTCCTTCAACAATACTCATAACAATCTGACTACCTGCTCCAGACATCTGAAAGCTTATCAATGTCTTTATCAAAGTGTAATGCCCAACTGATAACATAAGGAAACCATTGATAGGAAGAAAATTTCCATACATACCAAAATATTTATAGCAGCAGTTTTTGAGATAGCAAAGAATTGGAAACAAAGTAGATGCTATCAATTGGGGAATGGCTAAACAAATCGTGGTACAGGAATGTAACAGAATATTATTGTGCTGTAAGAAATGATGAATATGACGACAACAGAGAAGCAAGGAAAGATCAACACGAACTGATGTAGAATGAAATAAGTAAAGCCAAGAAAACAATAACCATAATGACTACAACAAAGTAAATGGAAAGAACCATACACACACACAAAAAAAAAAATCAAAAGTAAATACTGCAAAAGTATAAAGATTGGACATAACTCCAAAGAAGAGATAGGAGAGGATGCTCCCAACACTCCACTCTGCCAAGACATGAACTCTACAGGTATTGTACACCACAAATGTTTTCAGACACTTCAATATATTGATCGGTTGTAGTGGTATTTTACTCTTCTTTTTTTCCTTTGTCTTTTAAAAAAATATTATTTGTTATATGATATGGCTCTCTAAGAGAGACGTGAGAGACAGGGGAAAAACTATGATGATGTAAAAAATAAATGTTATCAATAAAATTTTTTTAAGTATGATGTCCAAAACTGAACACAGGATTCCAGATTTAGTCTGACCAGGTCAGAAGCACAGAGTACTTATTACTGAGGCAGCTAAGTGATATCGAGTAGATATCACTTATTTTCTGGATCAGAAAATGAAAGAAAAGTTACTATAAAGGTGTTTATGATTTCAAAATGCAATTTATGAGAAAAAAGCTTTAAAAAGGGAACTATGATTATTTCATCTGGGGAAGAGAAGACTTAGGGAAATCTTAATAATGACCTTCAACTATATGAAGGGTTGTTATAGAGAGAGGATAATGACCAGATGTTCTCCATCTCAACTAAAGACAGAACAGGAGGAAATGGGTTTAAGCTGTAGCAAGGGAGAGCTGAGTTAAATATAAGGAAGAATTTACTGACAGTGAAGGTTATTAAACACTGAAAAGAGAAACCAAGTGAGATTGTGGGATGCTCTCTGGAGATCTTTAAAAAATAGAATAGCTTCTCATCTGTCTAGGATAATTTAGGTGTGATTTTGTCTGATCTTATGGCCTTTAGCAGTCATCTAATTCATCCCCTGGCTCTAGGCAAGACACATTCGCCACTGTAAGCTAATGTTGTATAGTGTTCAGTAATGAGCTCTCAAAAGGAGAATAAGCATTAGGAAAATGGCAAAAGCTCTCTTGGAAGGGAAACTCATCTTTCTCCCTTTGAACTTTTTCTCTATTTTTGCAGTTGTATACAGAAATAGCCCAACAAAGCAGTCCTCTATTGATGTGCTATTCTAAAGTATTAAAAAGAATCCAGGTGGAAGATTAAATGTGGATGATGTTTTGAATCATAAACGTCCAAAAGTATTTATTAAGCACCTACCTGCCAGGCACTGTTAAACATGGTAAAGTGTAACCAAGAGAAAATGTGAAATTTACTTCTCTGGGGCTTCCCTAAGAATAGGAAATTCTTAACTGTTTAAAGGTAAGGGGATAGAGTAGGTTGCTATTAGGACTAAAAAATACTCACTCATATCACCCTACAATCAGTGGTCTGTGATCAGACAGTTAGGATTTCCAACCCCTCTCAGAATCTTATAAATTTAGGAGTTTTGTTGCATTAAACAAAATCCAACTTATCCTCACAACAAGATGTGGGAAAAAAAGGAAAGGAGAGAGAAGACTGTTGCAAAATTACAAAGGTATGTTTTTTTGCAGCCTTCAGTCAATTCAATAAGCACCTACTAAGGGCCTACTATGTACCTAGGCATTTTTGCTAGACTCTGGATACACAAAGACAAAGATAAATAATCTCTGCCCATAAAGAGTTTATGTTCTTCTGTGGAAAGGGAAGGAAGAAAACATGTGTATAGATAAGTAAATACAAAATAAATACAATGTCATTTCAGGGAGAAGAAGAACATTAAACTGGATGGATCAGGAGGAGTGTCAGACTGAGCTGAGGCTTGAAGAGAGCTTTTGTTGTTATTATTTAGTCATTTCAGTCATGTCCAACACTTTGTGACCCCATTTGGGGTTTTCCTGGCAAAGGATACTGGAGTGCTTTGAAAAGAACTAAGAATTCCAAAACGCAAAGGTGAGAATTCAATTTAATTCAATAAACATTTATTAACTGCCTTCTACACACGGGGGACTATGCTAAGTGCTGGGGATACAAATAAGAAAAAGAAAGACAGTTCCTGTATTCAAGGAGCTTACAATCTAATAGGGGAAAGACAGAAGACAGAAAGAGGCTGGAAAGTAGGGTGGGGACTAGACAGAGAAAGGAGTAGTAGAAGTAAATGGGACACCCTGGCAGGTGATAGTACTCAGTCGGGGGCATCTTTTTCAGTGCAGTTGCAATCAAGCAGGCAATGCAAAGTGGAGTGAGCTGGAAGTCCAATTTCTAGCCTCAATATTGGAAGGCGATGGGAGGAATATGGTACTCCACTCTCCAGCCTTTCAATGAAAGGCTTGGCAGGGCAAAATAGGTTAGGTTAGGTTAGGTTAGGTTAGGATAGGATAGGATAGGAGAGGAGAGAATAGGATAGGATAGGATAGGATAGGATAGGATAGGATAGGATAGGATAGGATAGGA
>NW_020949997.1:2892108-3063841 GCF_900497805.2 Vombatus ursinus
GATAGGATAGGATAGGATAGGATAGGATAGGATAGGATAGGATAGGACAGGATAGGACAGGACAGGACAGGATAGGACAGGATAGGACAGGACTAGGGATTACAAGACAGAAAAAGAGCATGACAACAGATTGTGATCAGATAAAGGAAATCTCAAGGTTCGTTAACATGGAGCACTTGTGGGTGATGGCAAGATTAAAGATATAATCATTTTGGTGTATAGCTGAGGAAGAGCAGAAGAGTAGGTTATGGAGAATAAGAACAATGAGGAACTGAGAAGTTAGGGTTCTTTAAGGAGCATCACTATATTGAAATCTCCTAGTATGAAGTTAGGAATTAGAGAAGAAAGAAAGACCATGAGCCAGGCAATGAACTAGCTGAAGAAAGAAGGAGAGTATCCCGAAGACTGGCAAATAACAGATACTAGAATCTTACTAGGTGGTAAATATGGATTACATGAATCTCAAAGGAGGAGAAAGTACTGAATGGTGATGATAGAATAAGAGCCTCAAAGTGGCAATGGGGAGCAAGGAATATTTCAACTTCCAACCTGGACCACTGCATTCATGCCTGGTGGAATAAATGAAAGAGCACCAATGCTGGAAAGGGAGGCCAGGGAAGCTATGTCATCCAGAGGGAACCATTTCTCAGTGAATGCAAGAAGAGGGAAGGAAAAGATATAAGAGGAAGCAACTGTGTTACCAATAGATGAGGCATTCCAAAGTGTACAGTGGAAGGAGTGGATAGTTTTAAAGGGGACAAGAATAAGGGAGTAGTCAGAGCGGGGTTTGAACAATGACAACCAAGGATTCAGAATCACCGGGATAGGGAAAGTGTAACAGTTTGTTAATTATTGAGGCATGAAGTCCAAAAACAAAAATAAAAACGCAAATCCTTCAAGACATCGGAACTATCCAAGGTACCTTAGAAGAGAAAGTTTTCCCTCACTGGATGTCAAGAACAAAGCAGATGACTATTTGCTGTATGTGTTACAGTATGGATTATTTTTGTTGTAGGAAACTAGATAAATGATATTCCTCCTAAATTTAAATTCTATAATTCTTTGATGAAAGGGGGAAGCTACTGATGGGCACAAGCAAGGATGGAAGAAATCAAGAGGACAATTGGGGTGAGGACAGAGTCAAGATGGCAGAATCCAGGCTGGGAACTAGCTGAGCTGTCCCAACAATCCCCTCCAAACAACAGCGAAATAATACCTCAGGTCAAATTTTGGATCAGCAGAGCCAATAAAAGGTCAGAGGGAGGTCTTTATCCAGCCTAAGACTACTTGGGAGGTCCATCGAAGAGGTATGTAACGCCAGAGTGGACACAGGACAGAGCGGGGCAGGAGCATCAGCGGCAGGGTCTTGGAAACTGCCAGAACAGCAGCAGGAACTTGGGGATATCTCAGCCCAGATTTGGTAAAGGAATCAGACAACTGGTCAGAAAGATTACAGGGGACTCTTGGCTGGTACTGGGTGCAGCTGGCATTAATTGCCAACTCCACCGCCCATGAGCAATTCTGGGTTGCAGTTGCAGGGCACAGAGGAGTGATTGTGATCGGTCACAATGGAGCAAGGGACCCGGTCACAGTTCCAGGGCCAAGAGGAGTGCTAGTACTTGCAGGGGAAGAACACCAGGGGATCTGGTCACAGTTCCAGAGCCGAGAGGAGCACTAGTACTTGCAGGGGAAGAACAGCAGGGGACCTGGTCACAGTTCCAGGGCCGAGAGGAGCGCTAGTACTTGCAGGGGAAGAACAGCAGGGGATCCGGTCACAGTTCCAAGTCTGAGAGGAGCACTAGTACTTGCAGTTGCAAGGGAGCACAGGCTTTTCCTGGGTATAGACCAGAGCACAGACAAGAAGAACAGTGACCATACCTCTCCACAGTTCACACCACCGTGGAAGCAGCAAAAACATGCAAACCTCCAGAGCTAGCTCTGAAAACAGCAGCACAAAAAAGCCTGAAGTTTCTGGAAACAGAAGCACAAAAAAGGTAAGCAGAGCCCAACTTTAATATAAGGTTCAAAGTGAAGAAACAGGCTGAAAAAATAAGCAAACACCACTAACAACAACAACAACAACAAAAAAACTCAACCATAAAAAGCTACATGGTGGCAGGGAAGACCAAGACATAAACTTAGAAGACAACGATGTAAAAACAGCCACAACCAAAGGCTCAAAGAAAAATGCTAATTGCATTGGGTGCTAATGGCACCCAAGGCCAGAAAGAATTCCTGGAAGAGTTAGAGAAAGAGATAACAGTGATAGAGGAAAAACTGGGGGGCAGCTAGATGGTACAGTGGATAGAGCCCCAGCCTTGGAGTCAGGAGGACCTGAGACCTTGACACTAGCTGTGTGACCCTGGGCAAGTCACTTAACCCCGATTACCTCACGAAAGAAAGAAAGAAAGAAAAACTGGGAAAAGGAATGAGAGTGGTATAAGAAAATTATTGAAAAGAGAATTAACAGCTTGATAAAAGAGGCTAAAGAAATACCACCTTAAAATATAGAATTGGCCTGATGATAAAAGAGGCACAAAAATTCACCGAAGAAAAGAATGCCTTAAAAAGCAGAATTGATAAGGTAAAATGGAAAAGATCCTACATGTTACAAAATATTTATAGCAGCTCTCTTTGTGGTGACAAAGAAATGGAAATTACAGGGATGCTCATCAATTGGAAATGGCTAAACAAATTGTGGTATATGTTCATGATGGAATATTATTCTGCTATAGGAAACAATGAGCTCAATGATTCTAGAAAAGCATGGAGAGACCTCCACAAAATAATGAAGAGTGAAATGAGCAGAACCAAGAGAACATTGTATACAGTAACAGCAGTATTGTTTTAAGAACAACTTTGAGCAACTAAGTCATTCTGACTATAATAAATACCCAAATAAACTTCAAAGATCCTATAAAGGAAAATGCTGTTTGAAACCAGAAAGGAATACTGCTGTGGTTTAGGAAATGATGGGCTGTCTGATTTGGAAAAGCATGTAAAGACTTTGATTTAGGAAGTAAGATGCTATTCACCTTCAGAGAAATAGATGATAGGAGATTATAAGCATAGTATAGCCTTAAACATACGTGTATGAGTATATATGTGTATATTTATAGGTATATATGTATATGTGTGTATATATACACACACATATATATGTGTATGTGTATATGCATATGTGCATATGTATGTGTGTGTATATGTATGTGTATGTATATATATCCATGCTTGTGTGTGTGTGTGTGTGTGTATCTCCATGCTTAATTGTAGCCTTCTTTAGGGTGAAGGGGACAAGAGAGAGAGGGGAAAAAAAGTTAAAAGTATACAGCAGAGAACAAAAGAAAACCAACAAGAAAGCAAAGAAAAGCTAGGCAGGTTTGAAAACAATGTGTGGTATTTATTATATAGGTTTTCTTGAAATGGAAATTTATTGTTTTATAATGAATCCTCTCTTATGGTCAGCTGTGTACATGGCAATTTTTTTTCTTTTCTCATTTTGTATTTAAGTGTAAAATTTAAAAATTTACAAAAATTTTTTAAAATACATGTTCATTTAAAAAAAAGCAGAATTGGCTAATTGGGAAATGTGATATAAAAGCTCACTGAGAAAACTAATAATTCCTCAAAGATTAGAATTGGGCAAAAAGAAGTTAATGATTCCATGAGACCTCAAGAAACAATAAAACAAAGTCAAAAGAATAGAAAAAATAGAAGGAAATGTGAAATACTTCATCAGAAAAACAATTGACCTGGAAAATAGATTGAGGTGAGACATTTTAAGAATTACTGGACTACCAGAAAGCCATCATCAAAAAAAGAGCCTAGATATCATATTTCAAGCAATTATTAAGGAAAACTGCCCCAATATCTTAGATCCAGTGGGTAAAGTAAAAATGGAAAGAATTCACTAATCACTACTTGAAAGATATCCCCAAATGAAAACTCTCAAGAATATTGTAGTCAGATTCCAGAGCTGCCAGAATAAGGAGAAAATGCCACAAGCAGCCAGAAAGAAACAATTCAAATATTGTGGAGCCACAGTCAAGATCAAACAAAACTTAGAAGCTTCCACAGTAAAGAAGCAGAGGGCTTGGAATATGATATTCTGGAGGGCAAAGTAGCTAGGATGACAACTAAGAATAACCTACCCAACAAAACTGAGTATAATACCTCAGGGGAAAAACGATATTTAATGAAATACAGGACTTCCAAGCATTCCTGATGAAAAGACCAGAGCTAAATAGAAAATCTGACATTCAAACACAAGACTCAAGAGAAGCATAAAAAGGTAAACATGAAAGAGTAATCATAAGGGACTCAATAAAGTTAAATTGTTTACATTCCTATATGGGAATATAATAGATATAACTACTAAGAATTTTATCATTATTAGGGCAGTCAGAAGGAGTCTATACAGACAGAGGGCATAAGTGTGAGTCAATTATGTTGAGATGATCTCAAAAAAAGAAATGCAGTGGTGAGAAAGAGGAATGCATAGGGAGATGAGAGAAGGAAGGGGAAGAATGATGAAATTTTTTCTCACATAAAAGAAGCATTCAAAGAAGAGTTTTTGTAGTGGAGAAGAAAATGGGGGCAGGGGTGGCAGTCAATGCTTGAACCTCACTCTCATAAAAACTGGTTCAAAGAGGGAAGAACATATATATACATATTGAATTGGGTATAGAAATCTATCTTACACAATAGGGAAACAGGAGGGGAAGGGAATAGGAGATATGGGGAGAATGGTAAAAGGGAAGGAGGGTTAAGGGTGGCAGTGGTCAGAAGCAAAACAGACTTTTGAGGAAGAATAAGATAAAAAGAGAGAGAGAAGGATAAACAGAAGAAAAGAGAATGAAGGAAAATACATAGTAATCATATCTGTGAATGTGGACGGGATGAGCTAACTCATAAAATGGAAGCAAATAGCTTGGATTAGAATACATTAGACACCAGAATCCAACAATATGTTGTGTACAAGAGGTATACTTGAAACAGAAAGACATAGAATAAAGGGCTGGAGCAGAATCTATTATGCTTCAGCAGAAATAAAAAAAGGCAGAGGTAGCAATCATGATCTCAGACAAAGGACAAGCAAAAATAGACCTAATTAAAAGAGATAATCAGGGAAACTACATTTTGCTGAAAAGGTACCATAGACAATGAAATTATTTCAAAAACTTTTGCAACTTTGTTTGATTAGGGCCTCATTTCTCAAATATTAGGGAACTGAGTCAAATTTATAAAAATAATAGTCATTCCCCAATTGATAAATGGTCAAAGGATATGAACATGCAGTTTTCAAAAGAAGAAATCAAAGCTATCTGTAATCATAGGAAAAAAATGCTCTAAATCATTATTGATTAGAGAAAGATCAAATTAAAACAACTCTGAGGTACTACCTCACACCTATCAGAAATGAGAAATGCTGGACTGGATGAGGTAAAATAGGTACATTAATACACTGTTGGTGGAGTAATGAAGTGGTCCAGCCATCCTGGAGAACAATTTGGAACTTTGCCCAAAGGGCTATAAAACTGTGTATATTCTTTGATCCAGCAATACCACTACTAGGTCTGTACTCCAAAGAGATCAGAAGTAAAGGAAAAGGACTTACATATACAAAAATATTTATAGCAGCTCTTTTGTGGTGGTAAAGTATTAGAAATTGAAGGGATACTCATCAATTAGGGAATGGCTAAACAAGTTATGGCCTATGATTGTGATGGAGTACTATTGTGCTATAAGAAATCACAAGCAGGATGTTTTCAGAAAAACATAGCAAGACCTATATAGATTGAGTAAAGTGAGAAGAACTGGAAGATAAATGTGCACAGTAACAGCAATGTTATAATAATGATCAACTATGAAAGACGTGGCTACTCTGATCATTACAAGGATCCAAGACAATTCCAAAGGACACAGTATGCTGTCCACTTCCAGAGAGAGAACTGATGAACTCTGAGTGGCAAACTGAAGTATAATTTTCTCACTTTATTTTTTTTGCTTTGTTTTGAAAATGGTTAATATAGAAATGTTCTGCATGATTTCACATGTATAATTGATATCATATTGTTTGCCTTCTCAGTAGGTGGGGGAACAGTGGAAGAGAGGGAGAGAATCTGAAACTCAAAATTTAAAAAGAAAAAAATGTTAAAAATAAATAAATAGATAAATGAATAAATAAATAAAAGAGGGCAAGTGAAGGTCTTAGCCTTAATAGAGAGTAGGTCTATCAGTTCTTCCAAGACTAACACAAAAGAGGAGATAATGGTATTATGAATTTAAGATGAGACATCCTTCTTTGAAGTTAACAGGGACCAGAAACTCAAAAATGAAGCAAGCAGTTCCCAAATTGTATAGGACACTGAGGCTAAATTGGGATAGGTGAAGAATTTTTCTGGTACCACTCTGTACATGACCTATACATGTTTTTGCTATGTTGCTGTTAAACACAAAGAAAACTACTTGTGCTGATAATGGTAGAAAATAATGACTCCAGAGAAGATTTCAGGTGCCTGAAATATGAGTTTAACATTTCAAAATTTAGTAGATAAGTTTCTAATGCCCTGCTAAACAGATTACTATCTGTTCCTAAAAGAGAAATAAAGAGTTAAATCAAAGACATTTCAGGATATATTTTGTTCATTTCCTCTGATAAATCATAACAATAATTCTTTCATTATAAATGTTAGTTCAAATTGAACCAACAGATGAAGATAATACCTACAAATAAAGTACTATTATTGTTATTACCATTATCTTGTTCTTATTTTTTTTGATGCAGTCGAGCTAGAAGTTAATTGAGCCAAGGGACAAAGACAACACTTACAAATAAATACCTTAGTCTGTTCTAGACAAGACACGGTTAGTTTAAAGCTATCAGAGAGAAAGCTGTGACTAAATAGGTTTAGAGGTTCGCTGTCATCCTGAAACCAAAGTTCAATAATAAGAATATATTTAATTCAATAACCACCTACACAATACCCATCTTAATATGTATTTTTTGGACTATAATATAAACCACGACAGATTAGAAAGTATCCTAACAAAAACAGCCAAGATCCAAGATCAAAAGAACTTCCATGGACAGCTTCTACATGAACAACTTCTACAACAACACATTGACAAAGATGCAGTGAATAAATGGTCGTGTCATGCAGGTGTGCTTGTGGAAATGGCAAGGTTTCTAATAGCAATTCAAGACCAGGTTACAGCCACCGTAAATTACAGAAGGTTTAAGGAGCCTGGATTTGGTGTTCAGAGCAGCCTACACAAGGAAACATAGACACTTTGCAATACAATACTGCAGGCTACAAAAATTTAGTACCCACCAGATACTGAGCAAGACATAAATTGGCTGTTAGAATTATACGTAAGAAGCTCACTATGTTTCCTAGACTGACAGATGACAAATTTCGAAACTACAAACAAACTTTAAAATATCCTTGAGAACTCAAACCAATAAACTATATTGGAACCAAAGCATTATCACAGAAAAAACTATTGCTTGTAATCACTAGGACATAAAAATGATTCATAAAAACTTAAAGACAAGTTAATAGATGCCACTATATCAAATACTAATAATCTCTAAGCTGACTGTAAGTAGAATGAAAAGCTTTCAAAATACAGACTTAGAAGAATGAATAATCATCTGCTAGGAAAAGGATAAAGTACATACTGGAGTTACCCTGAAGATGCTGTCATCGTGCCTACAAAAGAGCCAAACCCCTTCATGTAAACTACTAACGTACTTATTTTATCTACCCATGGACTACCTCATAGTCCACAGACCATTAAATATAAATGAATAATATCAAAATAGTGACTTGCCCCAGGACTTTTTCAATCCAAAATCCACCAAACAAAAAAGAATGATTTTTCTATGATGCTAATATCAGTACAGATTACTTATGAAAAAAATAGTAACTGCGCAAAACATCACTTCAGGCTGTAAAAATTTAGCACCTGCTAAATATTTGGCAAGACATGACTTGGTGGCTAGAATTATGCATCAGTAGCTCACTATCTTTCAAAAACTAACAGCTGACAAATCCCCCCACTACAAATATAAACTTCAAAATATCCTTGGAAAATTTCAAGCAATAACTGTGGTGGACATTACAGACATAATTTTTGCTCAGAATCACCCACAAATTATATTGATCCGTAAAAATTTAAGAATTTTTTTAAGACATTTCACCATAGCAAATAGTCATTAACTTTAAACTAAGTGGAACAAAAAAAAAGGCATAGAGAGCAAGCTGAAGAAATCATAATCATGAAGGAATAAGATAAAGTACACATCAATTATTATAGGATTATCCTTATGCTGCCTGGTCCTACTGGATCAATGCAGATTTTACAACAAAATAGTAGAAACTGCAAAGTTGCAAAAATTTAGGCCCTCCTGGATACACAGAAACAAAGCATCAGAAGCTTGCTCTTTTTCATAAACTAATCAATGACAAATCTCCATACCAAAAAAAAAAACACCTCAAAATATCCTTGAGAATTCATAACAAAAATGTTGCCCACAATTACCTGTATATAACATGGATCCATAAAAATTTAAGAACAATATTTTTAATAGGTGTTGCCTTATCAAACATTCATAGTCTCCAAGCTGTGTGGAATTTAAAGCTTTCAAAAGAGAGATGTAGAGGAAGAAATCAAAATCATGTGGGAATGTATGATCATCAATAATCTCATCTGTTAGTAGAACTGTCTCAAAATTGCTTTCAGTAAGCCTATAACAGATGAGCTCACATTGCAATATTTTTTATTTTGTTGCAAAAAGGAATTATGTTATCTACCTATGCAACAAGCCACAAAAGATTAACTATGAAAGAATAATGTTAAGGCAGTGATTTTTAGATGAATCACACCAAAAAGAAAATGAAGTAATAATAATAACAATAGTAGTAGTCTATATATACATAGTATATATGTGTAGCAGATCATTGACTCATTAAAATAAAACTTAAAATTAACACCATACTTGAAGAAAGATGGGCAGATTTTATAGTTCTAACCCAACCTATTTAAATCAGCTTTTAATCTTGGAAAAAAAATGGGAAATTGGTCCAACGCAAAGACTGTTACTATTATTAACCATATTCTTATACAAGTTTAACCAACATAAAACAATTGCCATAATGAGGAAGCCAAAAGCAAACCACAACTTTCAGTCAGCAAACATTCAATCTCCTTTCAAATAAAAAGGAATGGCAACCAATGGGACACAGGATTTCAGTTCAGTAGTTTTTCAGTTGTGTCCAACTCTTCATAACCCAATTTGGGGTTTTCTTGGCAAAGATACTGGAGTGGTTTGCTATTTCCTTCTCCAGCTCATTTTTATAGGATGAGGAACTGAAGCAAACAAGGTTAAGTGACTTGCTCAGGTTACACAGCTAGTAAGTGTCTGAGGCCAGATTTAAACTCAGGAAAATGAGTCTTCGTGATTCCAAGCCGAGTGCTCTATCCACTGTGCCACCTAGGTGCCCATAGCATAAGATAAAACCCCTTCTATAAAACAATATGGAAGAGATAACATGAGTAATAAGACAGAGAAGTAGTCATTTTCCTCAGAACTCTCTAATCCAAAAAACCTTAGAAAAAGAAATCACACACCAAAGTTAGAATAAATGATAGAATAAAAGATGAAGAAAAAAACCACTATACAATATAAACAATAAAAATAAAAATAAAAACCAATCCAGCACCAATGTACTCTCTATAGTGGGCACAGTGAAGACAAGCAACCTCATAAGCTTCTGCAACTATTCGAAGAAAGGAAGTGGTTGAATGAGGGAAAAAGTCTAGAAAATTTGTCAAATAAGGATCTGTTATCAAAATATATAAACAACTAGCAGATAAGTGTAAATGAGTATGTGTATGAATGGTTGTATGTAAACCTATTCCCCAAGAGATAAATGATAAAGGGATATAAACAAACAGTTCTCAAAAGAAAAACTACAAACCATTAACAATCATTTGAAAATAACTAATAATAGGAGAAACGCAAAGCAAAACAACCCTGAGTTTCACCTCACATCTAGCAAATGCTGGGAATAATCAGAGTTGGTGGGATAATGGAAAGACAGGCAAACTAATGTATTGTTCATCCAAACACTTTGGAAAGCATAAGGAATTATGCAAATGAAATAGCTAAAATGTCCACAGGAAACTTGAGAAAACACATCTTCCTTCTTTGCAAAAGTAGACAACTAAGAGTATGGAATTTTGCATATACTTTAAGATAATACTTGATGTGTTGGTTAGTTTTGATGACTTTTTTCTCTTCTTTTTTTTATCTTTTTTACAGTTTAGGGAAGGGGGAGCAAGGGATATAATTAGAAATGAATACAATAAAAAACATCAATAAAAATTTAAAAACCATTACGGAGAAGTATAACAGAATGTTGCAAGAAATATTACCTTATAAAATACTGAAAAGTAGTAGAGGATGGAAAACTGTGTAGAAAATTGGATCTGAGATCCAACTAAGCTAGAGAATTCCCAGAATATTTGCCGATGGAAAGTGAAAGGAGGCCCAACATTTTATACCACATTAATCAACAAGCATTTATAAAAGGCACTGTGTTAAGAGCTAGGGACACAAAGAAAGCAAAAATAATCCATGCTCTCAAGGAGCTTGCATTCAAATGGGGGAGGGTGTACAACATGTAAATAATTAGATACATACAAAGTAGACACTGGGTAATGTTAGCTGGGAAAGTTCTAACAGCTGAATGAACCAAAGAGAAACTGCCATGAAATCAAACAGATTTACCAGCATTTTTATTCACCTCAATGACTACAGAATTCTAACACCTTAACACTTGCATGAAGAAGAGGAAATGGAACTTGAAATGATGAAATCAGTTCATCACACATATACAGAATAATTCAATACTAGAGATAATATGACTTTAACCCCTGTCAGGGATTAACTTTCATAGTATCTACATGGTGGTTACAAAAGAATGGAAATGTCCATGGACAATAATATTAAACAAAAAAAAAAAAAAAAGAGAAAGAAAGGAAGAAAGAAAACTAGCAGATATCAGTAACTACCTATATATGCCTACTTTCTTACATCTCTAAAATCTTTATGAAAATGATTTATGAATATGTTACCAAGTTCTCCTGATGAAGAAAACACACAAGCTTTTGCATTCATTTTTCTATGGCACACCATATCTTCATAGTGACAAAATCAACTAAGAAGTGTAGAAAATAAAGTATCCCACCATATTTACTGTTTCTTGATTACCAAAAAAAAAAAAAAGCTTTTTGTTTGCTAGGACAAAACACAGTCGTGAAGATTCTCATCCAACAAAGAATTTCCCATGCATATTTTAAGATCATGCAAGATTCCTTAATAAATGCAGCCACAGAGATAATGTAGTTCAATGATCGTCTGGTTATCATCATCAAGCAAGGCATAAAACAGGCACATGGATGCTCACCCAAGGTGTCTGCCATTATCATGGAGGATATCCTGGGAAAACCAGATCACATGTGAAGAGACAAAAAAGACCTCAAAGACAATCTAGCCCAGCATCCTCATTTTACAGACAAGAACACTAAAGGCAAGGGAGGTTAAATAACTTTCCCAGATTCACACAGTCAATGGGCATCAAAGGCAGGATTTAGACTCAGCTTCTCTGACTCCAAAGATAAGGCTCTTCCCACTACAACACACTGACTTCTATTTAAAAAATGAAAGACGAATGATTCCTTGTCAATGTTGAAAATCTTCATTTTCGGGATGGTAAATATCAACAAGCTTTGTTCCAAAGAAGACAAATTTCATCTACGCAGGGCAAAATGGACTTCACGTCCAACATCCCACACACTTCAGAGGCAGCTTAATGTAGTTAAAAAAGAATTATCCTGGGAGCACGGAGAAAAGGGTATGAGCCCTGGTTCTTCCTTGTATTAGCTGTGTGCCACTTAATCACTCTGAGCTCAATTCCTCATCAGCAAAATGGACATCATAATACCTAAGTCACAGGATTGTTGTGAGAAAAGTAGTTTATAAACCATGAAGTGTTAAATAAATGTGAATTGTTATTATCATTACCTTCTACAGCATCCCTAACAGATATCTGTTTGAATATTACCAATGACAAGAAGTTCACCATTTTAAGAAGCCGGACATTCCATGGATAAACAGGTCTAGTTAATTTGACAATTCTGATTTAGGTAGAGACAAATCTGCTGCCCTAAAATTTCCACACACCGATCGTATTTTCACCCTCTGGATGGAACAACAGAGAGTAAAAATATTTCCTCTTCTACATGGTAATCCTTCAAAAATTTTAGGATAACTAATATGTCTCCCCTTCATCTTCTCTTGTATAAAGTAAATACCTCCTAGATATAATTTCCAGACTCCACACAATCCTAATCATTCTCCCCTGGATGCTCCATTTTGTAGATATACCTCTTAAAATCATGTGCCTGACCAACTGAGGAATTAAGATCTGATAAGATAAAAGGAAATCTACTTAAGTAGGCTCTACTATGGCACTTCTATAGCAGAGAAAGATTGTTTTCTCAACTGGCATGTCACAAAGATTTATGTTTTAAGGAAGATTATTCTAGCAATTAATTGTAGTAGGGCAAGGAGGCCAAAGGGGAGATTGTTATAACAGTCCAAATATTAAGCATTAAAGAGCCAAACTAAAAGGGCAGCTCCAGAAATTGAAAGAACAGACAAATGAAAAAGCCTTTAAGGGATTACTATGTGCAAATCACTGTGCTAATTATACAAACAGGAAAACAAAGACAGTCCCTTCTCTAATGGTGGAGACAATGCATATAGAAGATTTCAGCAGTAAGTCAAATGGAAGGGCCCTATGGTTTTTAAAGTACAAGAGCAAAGCTGATGGCCATGCATCTTCTTTAATCACATTTCCACTGATAAAATCCTACATTTCTAACATTGAACCATTTGGCAGTACCAAGGACTTGTGTGGAGAAAACTTTTTTTTCTAGGTCTTCGATAGCTATGATTGCTAAGTTGGACCACAGCACCAACAGTAGCAGTTACAAGGTCTCATCTCCACAGACGTCGCTTTCTGAGACGACGTTTATGAGGGGACTGAGGGAAGGTGCCACTGCCACTTTCAAAGTCTTTGGGTTTATCTGTCCAACTGTGGCAGTTGCTCAGTGGTTGGTGAACTAGTAAGGAGTTGCTCCCTTCCATGCATGACAGCAAGAGGGACTAGGCTGGAAGCAGGACTGGTGTTCTAGGGAATGCTAACCTATCTCCAAGAATCTTGGGCTCAGAATCCTGAGCTGTCTCCAAGGGTGTGAGGTGATGTAGTAACAGAGATGGTAGCTTAACTCACCTAGCACATTCCACCTCCTTGTCTCTTCCTCAGAGTGCTTTGCTGGTTCAGACCCATTAGTAACAAGGTTTGGTGATTTACTGGATAGAGAATCAAAATGAATGATAACAGAAAGGAAAGAAGAGTCAAAATATCTCCAAAGATGAGCCTGAAGATGCCATTAACCATAATGGAAAAACAAGGCAGAAGTGCCAGTTTCAGACAGAAAGAGCTCCATTTCAATACTAGAGCATAAGTGGAGACATCCCATAAAAAAACTACATAAAAGGTACAGAGCTCAGAATTAGGCACTTATTTTGGATTCATCTTATATGAGGTCCCTCAGCAATCACCATCTTTACCTCAACATTACTCCTATGTCCAAACCTATTCTTTATGCCAGTGACAAAGGGGTAACTTATCAACTCACAACACTGTTGATTGGTTGGCTGCCTCTTGAGTAAACAGACCACCTGTGCAACAGTCCCCACCAGGAATAAGTGCCATAGTTGTATGTGCTAACAAAGTGGCTCTACCCATCACTTAATCATAGAATCTCTGCATTAGAAAAGGCCTCAGTGGCCATACAGACTAACATATGCAAACAAGAATCATCTCATGGGCCTCCACTTGGAAATCTCCAGTGAGAATTTACCCTACCCCCCAAGGCACTGGGGCCAGGCATTGTCTCGTATTCAACCCACTATGAGAACTCATTTGTGCTTTGTACCACAGCCCTGCTCCAGTCCTAATTCCATGTTTCAGGACAGGACATGCAACAGTCTTCAGAGCTTATAACTGAGTCACAAAGAATGTTTTTTAGGGGGCAGATAGGTGGCACAATGGATAGAGTACCAGCCCTGGAGTCAGGACGACCCAAGTTCAAATCTGGCCTCAGACACACAACACTCACTAGCTATGTGACTCTGGGTAAGTCACTTAACCCCAATTGCCTTAAAAAAAAAAATGCTTTTTACCCACACTAAGAAAACTGTGGTACACAAAAGATAAAAGTGCTTTTCATCTGTTAGTCACGGTAAAAAAAAAATTTCTATCGCTCACCTACCTAAGCTTCAGATTGGGTAAAAAGAAAAGTAGTCAATTTTCACAGTCAGTCATCACTGACAGTGTACCACTGGCACTGTTAACATGTCTGATGAAATTAGAAGCTCGGTCAGTACTGTGATTAAAAATATTAGACGGGGTGAGCAAAGTGAGACAGTCTGGAATCAGCCTGCAATGTTAGATTTCCCCACTTGCGCACTCATTAGACAGTAAGCTCCCTGAGAATAAGGTATGTGTTGTTCTTCATTTTTGTATATAATAAATAACAACTGTTTTGAATCTCAGTTTTCTCAATTGTAAAAATGAGGAGATTGGATTAGATGACATCTAGGGTCCCTTCCAGATCTAAACTCTGTTTTTTGTTGTCTATCCCCAACATCTGTCGAAGTAATGTTTGCTGAATTGAACTTTTCTTAAATCCCACTTCATTTTCATCACCACTGCCCTAGCAGGCCTTTGTCACCTTATAACTAAATCACTATAATAATGTTCCAACTTTTCTGCCTGTCTCATGCCTTATTCTCCCTTCCATCCATCCTGGACAGTGTTGCCAGATTATTCGTCTTAATATACTACTTTCACCATGTCACTCCCCCATTGAGGTAACCTTCAGTGTGCCCCCTCTGTCCTCAGCATAATTCCAAGTTACTCCAATCTACCTTCCTCAATATCAACACTCCTTCCAGACTGGTTTCCTCACTGTCCTACGAATAACACCATGGCTATTTCTGCCTTAGTGGCTTTATTCATGCTTATACCATTACTTTATGGGATGTGACATGGAAAGTTTTATGAGGACCATGAAAAACAAAATCAGAACAATAAGATGAGTTTTATATGCTTCATCTCTGAACAAAGACTAAACTTGCTTTATTTTTTATTAATTTACAAGGTTACCACAAGTTTATCACAACCTTCCTTTACACTTCTGCATGAACTCACTAGAGTAAGGCAACATGGCAGAGAGCAAAAAATGTTGAATTCAAAGTCAGAGGACCTGGGTTTAAATCCCAGCTTGCCACTTCCCACCTGTGTCTTGTTTGGGCAAGTCAATTAACTTAAATGGGCCTTAGTTTCCTCACCTATCAAATGAGGAGGGCAGACTAAATGCTCCCTTCTGGCTCCAAATTTATGATTCCTTTCCCAAAAATTTAGTGGGGAGGACAAAAAAAGATAAATATCATATTATCTTAGCAGAAACCTCAGGGCATAAACTATTTTATTTTGAGTTCCCAGTGCTTCACATAGTACCTTGAACATAATAGGATTTCCCAAATATTTGCTGAATTGAATTGAATACAAGATAAATAATAATTGCTGAATTTAATTTTCTTAAATACATGTCAGAACCATGCCAGTCCAATAGATTCATATGTTGAAACTCAAACTTGCTATTTTTGTTTTTTCCAACAAGTTGTTATCAAACATAATTCATTTTTTTCCTTGTTCTCTTTTTTAATTCTTCTAATTGTTGAACTTGGGAGATAATAACAACATTATAGCATTGCCAATAATATCACACTGTTCTTTGAAAATAACCTCCCATAAGCTTTATATAGTATTTCTCTCCTTTAAGAATATGAAACTAAATCTACTTTTTCTACTTATGTTAAAATTAGAATGTGAGCTCCTTGAAATCAAGGATCATGTTTTTTGCCTTTCTTTGTATTCCCAGTGCTTAGCACAGTGCCTGATACATAATAAGTGTTTAAGAAATGCTTACCGACTGAGGAAAAAAACAAAAGGTTCCGTCCTTAAGCCTAGATAACAAAGAGAAAATATCATCAACAAGTATAGGGAAGATGGGAAATAATTAATTCCATTTGCAACATGTTGCTTTTGAGGCTTTGGGGAGATGTCTAAGTCCAACAGGTAGTTGGAAATGTTTGATTAATGGTGAAGGAAGGTTGCTCTACAGATGGGAAAGACAGAGACAGAGACAGAAACACAGAAACACAGAAACAGAGAGAGAAACAGAAAGAGAGATGTAGAAATAGATATAGTTATAGATGTATACGTAGATGTAGACAGACACTGACATAGACACAGATACAGACACAGACATGGACATGGACACACAGGCACAGTCAGTCATAAGCATAGCCAGGAACAGACACAAGTATATTTGCAAGTGATTCAAATGGAGATAATAATTAATGTCATAAGAATAAATGAGATCACCAAAGACAAGAGTACAAAGAAAAAGGAGAACCTCGAGAGATGCTACCACTTAAGAGGCTGAAATGAGAACAAGAAGACAGAAAACTTGGCTAGAGGTAGGAGAACCAAGAGAAGCAAAAGGAAAATAGAGTAGAAGGGACTGGTCAACAATATCAAATGCTCCAGAAAGATTAAGGAGAATGAAAACTAAGAACAAGCCATCTGATTTAGATTAGATTAGAGATCTTATTAAAGGTCATTAGTGACTTTATTGAGGACAGGAAAAATGAAGGAAAACAAGAATTATAAAATGATTAGTGTCTATGGAAATTATGTTGGTTGGCTCCTTTAATACGCCATTTAAACGTTTCCTCAATGAGCCAGTCTAGATCATACAAATTCTAGAAAATGTTACTGTTTAGCATTGGCCTCTTCTGTATCATGTAAGCAATCTCTGGCTAGAAAAACAGAAAAAGAATTCTTCGCTAAGTTAAAGCCACCAGCACACTCTGGTTTATCCCACTACAAAAATTCCATAAGACCTAACAGAAATAGTGTGAAAGTAGCATATTAGGGGTGATTTGATCTTTCTCATGTAATTTATTTCTTAAAGAGTTTAGGATTAGCATTGCCTAATTTTATAGATTTTAAGAGGATGTTTTATAGAGCTGAAGCTTAATGACCATGAAAAGGGCAAGAACACAAGCAGCAGTATGACCATGGTCTCTTCTAGATTTTCAATTTAATTTTTTAAAAAGCCCATATTTTCAATGATAGAAAATTCTCTCAACGATACGATAGTAATTATTTATGGTGAGTCAAGCTATACGTGTTACAGTGAAGGTTCAAAGCTTCTGGTAGACAGTAACACACACTGTAGGGAGCGCAAATTTCAAAAGCAAAGCAAGACAATTTTCAAATCTCAGGCACACAAATGCCTCTACCCAGTTCTGACCTTACTCACTGTACTAAGAGACTAATGAATAAAAAATTAATCTAAAAAAATTTACATGATGTACAAAAAAATTAAACCTACTTTTTTTAAGCTTTTCATCTTCTTTAAAAAAAAAACCTTCATAGCAATACTACACATTTTTACCTAGTCTTTTATATTTCTCTTTCAATGCTACTCCTATATAACTGGCGCTCCTCTCTGCCATCTAAGATACATGACCAAATAGAATGCCAGCTCTCATAAGGAGTTTGATGAATATCTGTTGAATGAATGAACAAATATACTGCTGTAATTCTCAAAAATTCACATTATTATATAATGTACAATGATGGATTCATTTGTAATTTTTATACACCTAAAAGTAACTTAATAACAGATCAAATATCAACTAACCCCCAAACTTTACTTCCGTCAATTAACAGTAAGATTGTTGGATGTTGTGCAGTTTAAAATATGAACACATTTAAGAAAACGTTCATTTACAATCAAATTATTGATATCCAAACATTTAATAAAAGCTCCAAAGTATCTAAACTATGCTTAAAATATTCAGAAAATTTGAAATTTCAGTACGTTAGTGAAATGAAATATCTAAAATAAAAGAAGTATATCATACATAAACCAAAATTCACCTTGATGTACAAAACAATCAACCTAATTTGCCGCTTCTAAAAAAACAAAAACAAACAAACAAAAAACCATGAAAACTGAGTTGGAGAAGGTTGTTTCTCCCAGATACAGTTACATGAAGTATTTTGGTTGCAGCGAAATTCATTTTTAGACTCCTTAATATGTAGGCCGAAGATAATACAACAATAGCAATAGCAAGAAACGTTAAGAGGCAAAATACCTGATTTTTTGACAAAATGAAAGTCAAAAGAACACTATAAAAAATAATCTGAGAAGTAATAAAAATATTAAAGATTTTAAGCTGTCTTTTGAAATTTATCAATTTTAAATGTACCTTTGATTATATTGCTTGCTATGGGTTGAAATATGGATGTAAATTAAAGATCTGCAAAGTTTATCCTACTTAAAACCTTGGTTTTCTCTAAAGTAATAATGAGATAAGTTCCGAAAGGCCATTTCAAGGTATAAGAGAAAGTTTTTCAATTTGGCATAAACAAATTATAAAAAATTGTATTATGCTTTTTAAAAGGTATCTCTGGATCTAAGGATCTGGGTGATTAGATAAAATCTGAAGCTATATGGTTCTGATTGAAAGCTTATTTGCTTTCATATCTTGTTTCATAAATCTGTGACATATTATCAGTGTTGGTAAAGGAATGAGCTGCAAAATGGCTAATTCAGAGAGAAAAATAGAGATCATACAAACCCTTCCTTTTCTAAGGACTATCGGTGTGGTGCGTCTTTTCTTTCCAGGCATCCATTTTAACAAATACCATTAATAATGTACTAAGGAGCTTACACAATAAAAGCTGTTATTTTGCCAATCCACATAAACTAATAAGTGAATTTTTTTTTGAAGATTAAAATATTGATGAATAAAATGGCTTAGTCAAACCTACAATCTCAACTACTCAAACAACTTGTTTTAGTTTTCCCATTTTTCAAATCCGATTCATATAGTAAATGTTATTATCGTGCTTGCTGATATATTATTGTCATGCTAGAAAACTATTCAAAGGCTGCCTGTGATCTAGGTCCTACAATGTATCGCTACAGGTATATGTACACAAAGCCTTTTTCTTTTGTCCAAGGATTCACAAATAAGATCATAACAAAAGCATGTATTCTTGTGAAATCTTTTCTATAGTTGTGAATGAGTAGTGATGATTTGAATGTCCTTGAGTTTCTCCTCTTCTAACACATACAATGAAAAGGGAAATATATTTTTTACAGAAATCATGAAACTGCACATCCAAATGAATCAAACCATCTCCTGAAATAGCAGAAAACTTAATGAAAGTGAAAATGGTTCATAAAAATACATGGCTTACAGTTATTCTCTCTTACAATAATATTGTCTGCAAGAGCAAAAGTTGTATAATCTAACCATAAGCAGGCCTATTGGGCAATATTTGCTGTTGTAAAATTCAAAATGAAGTACTTATTTCACTGAGAATTCAGATAATTTTAAAAAGAAAATCGATGGAATACTTAGCCCTTTGATCTCCTTAAAATTTCACCAGAAGTCCACAATGCAATAATTTCTGAATTATTAAATTTAATCAACTGAAAATCATGGAATTTTTTTCCACCACTTAATTCAAACACAATTCGCTACATACTGGTTTGCTTATCCAGTATAAATATTTCAAATTTCAATGCTCTACCCAAAGTCATTTTTAACATCAGAAACATTACCTTTGAAAATTTCCCCCTCACACAGATAATTCACTAATCTTACCCATCTTTTATACATATACACTACCCCCCCTCCCAAAAAAAATGTTTTAGAGCAGAGACAAAAAAAAATGACAATGCTCACATTTCTGGTTTGCCCTTCAGGCGTAGTCTGGGTGTCTTCAGCTTGCCTTTCTGGTCTTCAGTGTTGTCACTAATTGCTGGGGAATGTAGTTAGGACAGCATGAAGCATCAAAAATAAAAGCTGTTGCTTTAAGAAAACATTTTCTTAAATACTTGGATAAAACAACTTTTACTCTTACTTCTTGGCTGAGTTGTATGAAATCTTGGAGATGCTCCTTGAAAAAGTTAATTTCTTTAACGGGCAAAAAAGAAAAGAAAAGAAGATCTGAAAACTTACGTTCTGAATACATTCCGAAGGATGCCTGATTTGATTTGAAAGCAGGTTTGGGTTGATGAGCAAACTTTTTTGTCGAAAATTAAGATTCTCCCTCTAATTTGGAAATTTGCCTTGCCATCTTCTAAATTAATCCTGTCTCCCTTACAATGTAATCATACCTGCAAAAGCCAAATGCAACATTTCCCAAATGTGTGGACACTGTGGAAGCTTCATTTGAAAAGCCTCTTATTTCCCTTAATACTGGTGACTGACCGGCATTGTATGTACCACCACTTTTTAAATAGCCCAAGAGACTTAAAAAGCCTTCTAAGTTTGAAAACCAAAAAGTTCTGGGTTTTTCTGTGCCCCAGGACGGTTTCTTTCCTCAAGCTCAAGCCGAGAAAGCAGACAAAAGAAGCTGATTTGACTGAGCTGTGCCAAGTCTTGCCTTTTTTTTTCTTTCCTCAGCTCTCTCTCTCTCTCTCTCACTCACTCACTCTCTTTTGCTCCCAGTATGGCAACCTTCCCGAGCAGGCTTGGCGGAGCTCCAACCTGTGCCAGTCTGTCTGAATTCTTGTTTCCAAAAGATGCCCTTTTCGGATCAATTAATATATTTAAAAACAGGAAACCGTGGTTTAGTAACCAAATCCTGGCACCAACAGCCTCCTCTCCTGCCAAATCACCTTACAGATTTCATGGTATCCTACCTTTCGTAATCACTACAAACATTTTCCTGAAGCAATCATGGAATATCGGAAGCCATTCACTGTTCAGCAATAAGGAATCTGTTCTCTAGAAATGCCCATATGCGACATTTGCACAACCTGCAGTAAATCAAGAGTCTTCTGGGAGAGGAGATGTATATAACTTTAATAAGTACGTACCACATACTGTATTTCTTTTTATAATACTTGGCTTTCCTTGTCCTACTGCAAAGAATCCTGGGAAGAAGAGGAATGAAGGCATATAGAATAAAACCAAGAACTAAGTATACATATAATCATATTTTATCTTCTGAAAATTTTGCTGCAAAAGTTAGGTGAATCTGATCAGAATGACAAATCTTAAGGGGTAATCGAATATCAAGGATGTAGGTATTCCTATTATTCAAAACACCAATCATTGCAAGTAAGGGAGAAAGGGTGGTGGAGGGGAGGGGAGGGTTTATTTTCAAAAACAGAAATTCCTCATCAAAAAATCACAGATTTTTTTAATAGAATGAAGTATTTCCATACAGTCTTTGATAGTTCTAGAGTTTAAAATTAACTTGGCACAAGATTTGGAATAAGACTAAATATGCACTTAAATCTTGGCTCTAACACTTCCTGGCTGAGTGACCTTGGACTAGTCACTTGGCCTCTGGGCTTTCGCTCCCTTTGTAAGATGAGAGTAACATGAGATGAAAATAAGAGACTGTTAAGATAGGGAAACTCTAAAGTGCTTTCTAGCTCTGTATCCTTGATTCTATTATCATTACTGCATTTATATTACATTCTAATGCCTTACATTTATATAAACAAGTTGACAGATACTACTTCATTTATAGCCCATCAGCTAGAGGAAACTATCTATTTTTTATCTCAGGTATAGAAATTTTTATCTGCATTCATTTCTTCCTGGAGAAAAAAAAATCCATTACCCTCATCCAAAAGGCAATCTCAGTATATCTGAAAGAAAATCTGAGTGGATAGAAAATCAGGAGACCTGGGTACTAGATTCAGCTTTGCCACTAGCTCATCATGCAACCCTGGGCAAAGTCGATGAACCTTTATGGACCTCAGTTTCCTGATCTAAAAAATGCAGAAATTAGACTAAAGAGTCTAACTGTAAAATTCTATATAATAGCTTTACAGAATTTGGTGCTATGGAGCCCTCACTCTTCTCTAGATTTTTTGAACCTTCCTGGTTCTTCTCTTCCTACCTATCTGATGACTTCTCAGTCTCCTTTATTATATGACTTCTTCATCCATGACATACCCGTGAATCCTCATGGGTGTCCCCCAAGGCTGTCTCCTGAGTCTTCTATTTTATACTGTATATTTTCATATTTGATGATCTCATCAGCTCCTTTGACCTCTATGCAGTCAATTGTCAGATCTATATATCCATCCCTAATCTCTCTCCTGAGCTATAGTCCCACATTACCAATTATCTTTGGATATCTCAAACTGGGTGTCCTGAAGGCATCTCAAACAAAACATGGCAAAAACAGAAATAAATCTCTTTCTTACAAATCATCCGCTTCCTTGACCAGAGAGCCAAGTAGAATGAGTGAAAGTGCAGCAAGTACTGGAACGGATGGCCAGCAAGATCATGTCATCTTGGAGGAGCCAGGGTTCAATAATAGTAGATGGAAGGAGTGGGGAAGGAAAAGATTTAAAATGAAGAGAAATTTGTTGCCTGTGAACCAGCATTCCAGAGGGCACAGTGGAAGGGCTGGCTGGTATTTGATTGAAACTTTGGGGTTTCAGGGTTAATGGGGATGGGTTTGAAGGATTAGGTGATAGAAGACAGAGGAAGGGGTTTGGGTGATGATGTATAGAAATTCAGAGTCACTAGAATGTAAAGGATATGACCAGGTGTGAGAACGTAAAGTCAAGAAGGATTGGACTGAAGCCATCATATTTGGCCACAGAGAGATCACTGGTAACTTTGGAGAGAACATTCAAAATAGCAGTCAAACCATCCTGATTTTATATAACTAGCTGAAACCCAAAACAGAGAACTAGTACCCCAAATTTCTTCTCTACAACCACTTTCTTACATTTTAGGGTATGCCCATCCCTATATCCTAAAGTTTTACCTTATACAGGCAAAGTGCCAAAGATAACAGATAAAAATAATCAATGTTGGAGGGGCTTCAAAAAGCCAGGCACACTATTACACTGTTGGTAAGTTTTGAATTCGTCCAAGCAGTCTGAAAAGTAATTAGGAATTACACCAATCTCTGTGTTTTCTTTTGCAACATGAATAATATGGAAATGTGTTTTGCATGACTACACATGTACAGTCTCTATCAAATTGCCTGCCTTCTCAAGAACGGAGGAGATGAGGAAGGGGGAGAGAGAATTTGGAACTCCAAATTTTTAAAAATGAATGTTAAAAATTGTTTTTACATGAAATTGGAAAAAAATATATAAAAATTTTCTAAAAAAAGGAATTACACTAACCAATTGATAAACATTTATTAAGTACCTACTGTGTATTGAGTACTGTGCTAAGTGCTGGGGATACAAAAAGAGACAAAATACAGTCCCTGCCCTCAAGGAGCTCACAATTCAATGGAGGAAACAACAAACAAATACGTACAAACAAGATATATACAGGATAAATAGGAAATAATTAAAAGAGGAAAGGCATCAGAATTAAGAGAGGTTGGAAAAGATTTCCTATAGGAGATGGGATTGTAGTTGGGACTTAAAAGAAGCCAGGCAATTCAGCAGATGGAAATGAGGAGAGAAACCATTCTGGACATGAAGGACACCCAGAAAAAATAAACCAGTCTATTGACAGAATGAGTAGTTCATGGAATAGCACTGAAGCCAGTGTCAGTGAGCTGAAGAGTACATGACAGGAAGTAAAGTATAAGAAGACTAGAAAGGTGGGAGGGGACTGGGCTATGAAGGATGTTGGATACCAAGCAGAGTACTTTGTATTTGCTCCTAGAGGCAGTAGGGAGCCACTGGAGTTTATTGAGTAGGGGGGCAACATGATCAGACCTGCACTTTAGGAAAATCACTTTGGTGGCTGAATAGAGGATGGATTAGAGCCGGGAGAGACCAGAGATAGGCAGACGCACCAGCAAGCTACTGCAATAGTCTAGGCAAAAGGTGATTAGGGCTTGCATTAGAGTGGAAAGCAGTGTCAGAGGAAAGAAGGGGGCAAAATCAAGAGATGTTGCAAAGATGAAACTGACATGGGGGCAGGGGGAGAGATATTTGGAAACCAATATGATACAAATATATATATGTGTGTATGTATGTATGTATGTATGTGTATGTGTGTGTGTGTAAACATCGGATGTAACCAAAGAAAACTCTGGCTCTGGATACTGGAGTAAATCTGTTGAGCCTACTTGACCCACACTGTACACGGAGGACCTTCCTAATCCCCCTTTTTGAAAAGCCCTAGACATCAGCCAAACCTAAGCTTTAAGTTATTTTCCCTGGGACTCCAAGGTGTAAAACATAAAGCTCAACAGACAACAGGAAGGAGACTGACCCTTCTTTGGGGGGATCAGGCTCTCAAAGACTGAGCCATATCTTTAAGTATGAGCCAAGAGCTGATGGGATCTTTTAAAGGGAAAGGACAAGCTTCCCAGAAGCTGGTTCTGCATCATTACAAAAACAAAAAGCATCAATAATAAGAAGATAAAGTGTAAAAATAAATAAGTTAAAAACTACAGAGAATCCCTCTGAGTTAAAGGTTGGTATAGTCCAGAAGTGGTATGCAACAAAATGTGCCGATGCTTCCTAGAGATTACTTTCGTAAAGAAAATTATATAAATGAACACGGATAGATGAGTTTATTATAACAGAATTTGGCCTATATGCCATTCATTATTTCCTGAAACGTTGCTTTGTAATTGTTCTTATGGAATGAAGGGTAATTACTATTTCTTGGTGTCTTCATAACTCACAAAGTTGTTTTCAGGAAAGTGCTTTGCAAATCTTAAAGCACTATAGAAAGGGGCATTTTTATTACTACTGCGCAGGACAAAAATTCATTTGTTGTTCAGTTATATCTCCTTTTCTTCCCCCTCATGGTCTGAAATTTAATTTTCATGATGAATAACAGAAGTGTCCTGAAAATACAGGGTGAACTTACTCTCCTTACCTCCACTCCCGCCTTCCACTCTTCCATTCCCCAAATCATCAGAGATCAAGTTGGAAGATTCAAGTTCTTGTCTCACAGGAGAAAGGTTTCAGGTGAGGTGCAGTTGAAAGAGTGCTGAATTTAAATTGAGGGGTCCTGGGTATGAATCCTGCCTCTGCTACTTGGGACCTTAGATAAGTAACTTCTCCTCTCTAAGCCTGTTTCCTCATCTATAAAATGAGAGAATTAGATGAGATGACCTCCGAGGTCTCTCTGACAACCCTAACTCTATAATCTAATTGCGGTATAGACAAAAGAGGACAGGCCAGAAATTAAACCCAGGTATGACTGACATTTGAATATTCAGAATATTCTACCTTCAAAAATGGTTAGAACATTTTGAAAGAGCACTGAATTTAGGGTAAAAATATCAAGATTCAAATTCAGGCTCTGGCATTCTCACCTGGAAAAGTCATTTTATCTCACTGTGGACCTATTTCCTCAATCCTTAAGTCCCCTCAAGCTCTAGATTTTTGGTCCTTTAAGTAACTAAGTTGCTGAAGATCATGAAAAGGGAGATTCATGGATTATATCCACTGAAAACTTCACAGAAAAGTTATTTTTTGATCTTTATACATTTTTTAAAACTGATTAGCATAAAAATGGATTATTATCTCAAATATGTCAAGGATCTATGGTTTTGTTAGTATTGGCAATCCCTCCACCAAATCAGACTATAACTCGTCTATCTAAATTTCTAGACTAAGAAGGTTCCCCAGCTCTCAGAAAGGTTAAGTGACTTGCTCAAGATTACAAAGCTGTTAAGTGTCAAAGGTGAGATTTGAGCCAAGGTTTGTTTGTTTTTTGAAAATTCCGGTCCTCTATTCATTATTACATTGGAGGGCAGGGGAGGTAATTTATGCACATACCTAATTTGTCTTATTTGCCTGTGCACACGTCCTTTAGTCAACGGCAATCATAAATATGAACTTACACAGAGTGAATATTTTATAAGAGAAGTTGTAACTTGGACAGGAATTAGAGAATAAGCATTTTCTGCTGAATCACTCACAGAATCACAGAATCATAGAATGTTGATGCTAGAAATTCCCTTCCAAATCATCCAGAGGCCCAGTGAAGTGACTTGCCCAAACTCAGCTAGATGATGGCACACAGCTAGGACCTAAACCATGATGTCAGAGAAAGTGAGCTGGACGGGGAGTCAGATGGCCCGGGTTCGATGCAAGATCTGTGTCTCTTAGTTAGATAAGCGTAAGCAAGTCACTAAAACTCTCCAGGCCTCAGCTGCCTCATCAGCAAAATAAGAGGTTGGGAGGAGCCTATCTATAAGGTCTTTTCCAGGAATGCTTATATAACAATAATTAATATTATAACTCATGTTTATAAAGCACTTTAAGGTTTACAAACCATTTTCCAGTGTATTATCATCCCTGTTCTACAAATTAGGAAACTGAGGCTCAGTGGTTAAAATACTTGCCTAAGGTCTTACGCTTGGTAATCACTGAAGCCAAGAATCAAAGCAGGTCTCTCTGAGAGTGGGGTGGAGTCAGATGTGGGAGGCCTCCTGGAAGGGGTAACATTTTCACTGGGTTTAAAGACAAGCGAGATTTCAAAAAAAATGTCAGACCATAAATTATAACCAGCAAAGGGTTAGCCTGGTTGCCCAACCAGGTTTTACATGAAATTCTCTTATGCTCGGTGGAACTGTTTGCCCTTCTTCAGTACATACATTAAGGATGTGTAGCCATCAAAGCACTCAAGGACTAGGGTGATTAAGTACCATGACGAGCAGCCCGCCCTACGGTCTCAAACAGAAGTAGACTCCATTACCAAAAGAAATGCATGGCCCTGGACACCTGCCTGTCCTTCCAGACCTGACTATCATTTCCCCAGCCTCAGTTATCTGCCTTATACTCACAGTTGGCTACTTACCTATACCCCATAATAAAACTGTGATCATGCAACAGAAAACCTCTAATTATGGGGCAAAGTAGTAACTATAGTAAATGGGCAATCTAGGTTAGAATTCAGACTATTTTTATGGGTCCCTTCAACTTATTCGAGCTGACAGATACCCTACCTGGTTTAAAAACAACAACCTGCTAATTGCTAGTAGACAAATAATATCAACAACCACTACTCCCTCATCAAGAAAAATATACATTCTTCCCTATCAGCAAAGTAACTATCCACCTCACCCTTTGACACTTTTGTAGAAATTACAGTAAGTAGATTTTGTAATCAACCTTGAAAATACCCACTTGTTCAATCACTGGAGGTGGGTAATAAATTGTGCATAAAGAGCGGCAAAGAATACTTTGGAAACTCCTAAGTGGAAGGTGCGCTGGTAAAACACAAATCTATAAAGTGTTTGTAAAGCTAAAAGGAATGAATTCAAATGAAAAGGCAAGGCAAAATTTTAGGAAAATTAGGGTTAGGTTTATTCACACAAAATGGCAAGAACATGGCATAGCTGATTCCAGTTACTTCTGCTGTTTTAATGATCACCACAGATTATGAAGCAACCCCCCCATTACAAGTGGCCAATACTGTTATAGTAATATCTAATTCAATTACTACAGAGACAGAATCTGAGACTTTAATTAAGCTACATGCGAAAAGATCTACTTATAAATATTTTTGGTATTACATCAATATTTTAAGGTTCTATGAATTTTTGTCAGCACCCTAGACCAATGCAAATCATTATAAATTATTAAACATCTTAAAGGGTTACCTGAGACTCAAGAGAGGGTAAGTGATTTAGCCATGATCAAAAACTCCTAGTAAGTATCTGAGGCTAGATTTTAATCCACAGTTTCCTGTCTACAGTCACAGAATTCTATTAACTGATCAATCAATCAAGGAACATTTGAGAAGCACCAATTTCATGCCAGGTGCTGTGCTACATGTTGAGGAGACAAAATATAAATAAAACTGTCCCTCCTCTCAAGAAGTTTACAAGTTTATCAAGAGAGACAACATATATTGATAGACATGTGAACAGGGCCTGGCACACGGTAGATGCTTAATAAATACTTGTTGATGAATTGCCAAAAGTATGTACAAAATATATGCAAAGTCAAGGCATGGTAGTTTCTGGGGGTGGTGGAACTAGCAGCTAGAGCAATCAGGAAAGGCCTACAGGCGGTGGGGATTTGAAAGTTTTGAAAGAATCTTGAGATTCTAAGAGGTGGGGGTGAGGTAAGAGTGCATTCCAAATATGGGGGTCAGTTTGCACAAAAGCACAAGCAGAGACAGGAGATGGAATGTCATGTGCATGGAGCAGGAAGGAGGCCAGCTCAGCTTGACAACAGAGCAGGTTAAGGGTAGTGATGTGTAATAAGCTTAGAAAGGTAGCCCAGGGCAAGGCAGTGAAGAGATTTAAACGTCAAACAGAGAAGTTTGTATCTGGGAGCCACCAGAGTTTTGCAAACAGGAGTAACATGATTCAAATTATACCTTAGAAAAATCACTTTGGCAACTATATGGAGGATGGATTGGAGAGAGGAAGGCCTTGAGGCAAGGAGACCAATTAGAAGTCTACTGCAGTAATCCAGATGAAATGTATTGAGGGCCTGAACTAGGATGGTGACCCTGTGAACGTGGAGAAAGCGTTGGATGAAAAAGATGCTGTGGAGCTAAAATTTACAAGACTTGGCAAGAGACTTGGGATATCTGAGATGAGGGAGGATGAAGAGTCAAAAGTAACTTCAAGTTCTCAAATCCAGGTGACTGAAAGAGTGGTGGCACTCTTGAGGAATCAATTATGCCATGTTTTCTCATTGAATTATTATAAAGGTAAGAATGGAGAGACTGGTGAAGCTGAATCAGACCCACAAAATATTTTCTTAAAATATTCAAGTAATTCAGGCAAAAGTTGGTTTCTTCTTGAATTATCCAGTTAAATCTCATTTAATTACTAAATTAAACCCAATCTCTGAGCAGCAACTATGTGCAAAGACTAGTATTGGATCCATATATAGTCGGGTAATTAAGTACAACTTTACATAATTATTTCTCTAAATCATAGAATCACAAATTTTAGAGCTGGAAGGGACCTTAGAGGTCATTTAATCCAGCATCTCATCCAGAGCAGAAATTCCTTCTATATATGCTTGACAAATAGCCTCTACTTAAATACCCACAGTGACAGAGGGTTCACTACCTTAGAAAGTTTGTTATTCAGCTCTGCTAGACAGTTTTTTCTTATGTTGAGATAAAATCTGCCACTTGTAATTTCTATCCATTAGTCATAGTCCTACTCTCTAAAGCATCACAGTACTTCCAACATGCTTATCCAGGCATAAACGGTTTTGTAATCTTCAGTGGTGGAGAAACAACCAACCCCTATAACATCACAGATGGTTGAAACAATGAAGTATTTATCAAGTTTATTTAGAAGAAATTCTTGCATTATGTATGATTTTTATTTTTAAGATGATGAGAATGCATCACATGAATCATAACCCAGGTCTTTATCTTGGCTGTGGAGAACCTATAGTGCAAAGGGAAACAACTTTCCCTTTGACCTCAAGCTTTCTATCTCCTGCTGCTCCTATTCCTCGAGGGAAAATGAAGAGGAAAGTTGGTGGGAAATGGGACTTCTTTCTCCTGCTGTATAGGTTCACCTTCCACTTCCTGGGCCCTTTTTCTACCTAATCTCCAACCTCTTCAGGGAAGAGGAGTGGTGAAATGGGGTCTCCCATCTGGCCAGCTGATTATGTGCCTCTAATCTCATGCTACACTTGCCTCCAGCCTGTCTGCAACCTCTATTGGGAAAAGAAATCATGCCCTCCATTCGATGATGAATATTCTCACACCTGGTCATATCCTTTATGTTCCAGTGATTCTGAATTCCTATATATCATCACCCAAACACCATTCTCTACTTCCCATCACCTAATTCTTCAGATCCATCCCCATTAACCCTCCCACCCCAAAGTTTTAACCAAACACCACCCAGCCCTTCCACTGTGCCCTCTGGGATGCCTGATCCACAAGCAACAAATTTCTCTTCATTTTAAATCTTTTCCTTCCCCACTCCTTCCATCTACTATTATTGAAACCTGAATCCCCCAAGATGACACAGCCTTCCTGGTCACCCTTTCCAATATTTGCTGTACCGTCATTCATTCTACTTGTCTTGGTGGTTGAGGAGGGGGAATTGGAATACTCCTTGCTCCCTATTGCTACTTCCTTGTTGTCCCCTTTCTTCCATCACTCAATAATGTCTCTTCTTTTGAGATTCATGCTATTCATATCTACCACCCAATCAAAATTCTGCTAATTCTTGTCTGCAGACCCCCCAAGTGACTCCCCTTCTTTCCTCAATGAGTTCAGTACATGGCTCTCAATTTTTCTCTCCTCCCCAAAGTCGGTCCTCATACTAGGGGACTTCAACATACATTTTGACTCTCCCTCAAACACCTTAACTACTCAGTTCCTCAAGTTACTCACTTCCCACGAACTCCTCCTCCACCCCACCTCTGACCCACACAAAAATGGTTATACCTTTGATCTTGCCATCATCCACAAAGGCACTGCCTCTGTGTTCAAGAACTCCTAAATCCCTTTATCTGACCATAATCTATTGGCTTTCCACCTCTCTCTCTATCTCCCTTACAAAATCTTACTCTTCATCCTCACCATGACCTCTAATCCCTTGACCTCTCAATTCTCTCCTAGGCCTTTACTATTCTCCCCTTCACTAGTTACTCTCTCCTTTTCTCCCCATCTTGACCCCTTGGTGAGCCAATTCAACTCTGTCCACCTCCCTAGAATTTTTACCCTTCTTTCCATATCAACAGTTATGCCCAGCTAAGCCTAAACCATGGATCATTCCCATCATCCACCATCTTGGCTCCTACATATGTGCTAAAGAAGGTGGAGAAAATCGTGCAACTGCTCTGACTGGGTCCACTACAATTTTGTGTTCACAAACAAAATTGGAGCCTCCCTGCTGCTAGGCAATCCTATAATATCTGCTTCATCAACTCATAGTAGGCACCTAAGACCATCAGCAGAAAGGAAGGATACCTTTACCAAGCTATGACCATCAACAAATTTTAAATCTACAAACCACCACAAGAAAACGAATCATTCATTTCTAAGAGATCCAAAATTAAAATTTAGTTAAGACTTTATTGCCAAAAAGTTACCATTTTGAATCTAAGGTACAGCTTTCTTAATTGTATATGATGGAGGATATATTTTATGCAAGATAGTTTTAAAAATTATGGCCAGGTTGTTTTGCCCAACTGACACATACCAGAAAATATGCTCCAAGTGTAGAATAGCTATCAAACAAAAGAAAATTTCTATCCATGTTCATTTATAGAATATGGACATTTTAAACTCATCTGTATGAGATTATTTAAGGGTAATACTATTGAGGAAAAGAAGGAAACAAGTCAGAGAAACACATACATACACACACACACACACACACACACACACACACACACCTCCCACCTTTTCTGCTGTTTCAAGTGACCACACTCCATTCTTGTTAAAGGGCAAGCAGGGCTATACAATTGCCTTTATAATGCACAGTAAAGTATGCACAAGTCTGCAATGGAAAAATGTTTTCTTGATATCTTGATACATTCTTCCAGTATTCACAACAGATCCCCTGAGGAAGATTTATTCAAAGACATGGATAGGTAGCAATCTGCACTGAGGATCCACAGTGGGTCCATAGGGGAAAAAAGTATTTGGCGTTTGATGCCAGAATACAGTTTAGTGTTAAACTCTGAAGACAACCTATCTCCTTTCAGATTAAGGCCCTGTGCTAAGCACTGGGAATATAAAGAAAGACAAAAAAAGATTCTCTATCCTCAAGCAGCTTACTTCTAATCTAATGGAGAAGCAACAGAGGGAAGGCATTAACATTAAGGGAAAGGAGGAAGGCTTCTTGTAGGTGGTTAATTAAATTAAACATTTAAATGTCATAATTGATGATTGTTTGCTTTTTTATTTCAAAACTGACTCTAGAAGTTTCAGAGTATAAACTTTTTTCTCTACAAAGACCTCAATTTACACTTTTTAAAAGTCCAAAATATCCAGCACTGATAACTAATTTCAAATGAGAGATGTTTTTTACATGTCCATTTATGTAAATATTGTTTACAAGATTTTGAAAGGCAGGAAACGTCCTCAATACCCTAACATTTATCAAAAATCTTTAAGATTTGTTTAAAGAAATAGAGAGAGGAGGTGGAAGTGAAACAAAGCTGTTTCAAGTGAAAAATAAGTCTCCTCTTGGCAAATTTCCTTTGTTCAGTCCTAAGTAATTAGACAAAAAAAAATTTCAAGACCAAAATGACTGGGCTGGAATATAACCAATGTGGATATAACCAAGTGAATGGGATTCAGACATTGAAGGCTTACACATTGCTTTTAACAAAATGGGATTCATTTTAAAAAGAGAAGCTTTAAAAGCATCAAATGTATCCTTTGGACATCAAACACCTTCGCATTACAATGAATAAATTATATTTGAATCAGAATCATATGGATAAAATTTCTTTAAATGCCCATGAGATTTAAGAAATATAGGGCAAGCCATACACTATAAAACAATATTTCATTCTGTATATTCTTCTATGAAATATAAAGCATAGTGAGAAGAGCACTGAGGCAGATAACCTGGGTTCAAGTCATTTAATCGATAGATTTCAGTTTCTTTATTTGCAAAATTGGAATATTAATATTTGTACTATAGATCTCTCTAAATGGCTGCGAGTAAAGCAGGTTGCAAAACTGCTGTTTTTCGATCATGTCCAGCTCTTCATAACTCCACGGACCATAATGTTCATGTACTTTCTTGGCAAAGATACTGGAGTGGTTGGCCATTTCCTTCTCCAGTGGATTAAGACAAACAGAGGTTAAGTGACTTGCCCACAGCTAGTAAGTGTCTGAGGCTGGATTTGAACTCAATTCTTCCTGACTCCAGGCCCAGTGTTCTATCCATTGAGTTATCTAGCTGCCTCCAGGTTGCAAAATACAAGTTATTAAACAACTGTGAGTTCTTTTGTAAGGCACAGAAATTTCTTCCCATGATAATATCTCAAGAAAATAAAAATTACTTGGATTTTTTTACTTCATTAATTATTCCAGAATAGATCCCATAATCTTTAAGGTCACTAACAAAATTAATTTAATTATTCCATTTTTAAAAGGAAAAAAATCATTGTGAACCAGTGACGAATAGCATAGGACTATTTCAACTATTTCAAGGGTATAAAAAATACAACAGAGAGCCTAAGTGTTGATGAGCATGTCCAGTTTCTTTTTCTTCCTTTTTTGGGGGGGGGTTGGGGGATGGGGGTTCTGGACCTGTATTTAATCTGTGTAAGAAACTCCCTCCAAGACAACTCCCCAAAACAGATCTACAACTCTTCTACAATTTACAGTCTTAGAAAATTTCCGGGGAGGACTAGCATTGATACCAGAAGATCTGGAATTAAGCCTAAGATACAGAACTGGAAGGATCCTTAGAGATCATTTAGTCTGAACCCTCCCCCATTTTACAGATGAGGAAACTGAGGCCCAAAGAGGCAAAATGACTTGTCTAAGGTCACACAGGTGGCTAACAGGGAATCATCTTTCAAAAGTAATAGTCTCAGAAGGAAACACTTGTGTTCTCACTGACATATACTGGTTGTATGACCTTCAGCAAGTCACTTAACCTATACAGACTTTAGTTTTCTCATATGTAAAATCACTCAGTTGGACTAGTTAGCTTCCAAGCTCCCTTCCAGTTTTAAATCTATGATCCTACTCTATACCACATAATTTATACAGTACTGTTTTTTTTTTTTGGTGAGGCAATTGGGACTTGCCCAGAGTCACACAGCTAGTGAGTGTTATGTGTCTGAGGCCGCATTTGAACTCAGGTCCTCCTGACTCCAGGGCTGGTGCTCTATCCACTGAGCAACCTAGCTGCCCCTACAGTGCTTCTTTCAACAAATGTTTATTAAGCATCTACCCTGTGTGTACAATATCCTAGGCACTGGGGAGATAAAAGATAATTAAGGCAGAGTCTCTGCCCTCAAGGAGTCCATTCTCTAAACTATCTCATACAGGTTAGTTTTTCCCCCCAACTCCTCTCTACCTACCTTGGTCAAATTATAAACTCCCTCAGGGCAGAGATAACTTTATTCTGCCTCCTACAAAGAGATCCATAGCACCAAACACAGAGCCAAGTACACAGTAGATGCCCTTAGGGAAATTGCAAATGTCATGTGATATCAATCCTCTCAGACCAAACTGAAAGTCTCTAACAATAATATTCATAATTTATAAAATGATTTCACATGCACAATCTCATTTGATCCTCACAATAACCCTGAGAGGTAGGCGAGGTGCTTTAATGCCCATTTTACAGAGGAACTTAAGGCTTAGAGAGGTACGAGAACTTATCCAAAGTCACAAAAGCAGCAAGTGGCAAAATCAAGATTCAAACCCAAATTCTCCGTCTTAAGTTGTAGTGTTCCTTTTTACTATGCAAGGTGAGCTCTCTATGATAAGGATTGTGAAAGGTCTTAAATGTCAGGGATGGAAGCTGAACTTTACTCAGTAGATGGTAAGTAAGCAATGAAGATTTTTGCAAAGAGTAACCACACACAAACGGTTATTATGGAAATCATGTGAAGTGCTTATCGGGGAGAGAAAGTGGAGGTTGGGAGACCTGTTAGGAGTCACTGAAACAGTGCAGGAAGGTAGCAGTGAGAACTTGTGGTAAGGTGGTAGCTGGAAGAATAAAGACAAGAGAATAAATGTGAGGGTATTCCTGAGGTGAAATCAACAGTTAGTGAACTGGATATGAGAAGTAAAAAGATGCATCTTGGTGAATGCTGGTACCATAGCCTGAAAAAGCAAAGTCAGAAAAAAAGGAGTAAGTTTAGAGAAAAAGAAAATAAGTTTGGTTTTGAACAAGTTGAGTTTGAGGTGGCAGTGGGACATGCAGGCAGAGATGGATGGAGCTGAGGATTTCAGAAGACAAGTCAGGGCTAGAGATAACAGATGACAGAAATGTACTGGGGCAGCTAGATGGCACAGGGTATAGAGCACCAGGACTGGAGTCATCTTCTTGACTCATCTTCTTGAGTTCAAATCTGGCCTGAGACACTTACTAGCAATGTGACCCTGGGCAGGCCATTTTACCCTGTTTGCCTCAGTTTCCTCATCTGTAAAATGAGCAGGAGAAGGAAATGACAAACCATTCCAGTATCTTTACCAAGAAAACTCCAAATGGGGTCACAAAGAGGTAGGCATGACTGAAAAATGACTGAACTGAGAGAAATGTGCTCAGTCCTTGCCTCTGCCTCTCAGCATCCTTAGCTTTCATCAAGGCTCACCTCAGGGGCTTCCTCCAAGAGAAGATTCCCCTGATGCACTTCCCTATTTGTTATTATTCCCTCCCACCTCAGGTATCTGTTTATATGTTAAGTTGCCTAGTAGAGAGGAAGGTCTTTGGGGGTAAAGACTGTTTTTCATTTATGCCCTTATACAACTAGTACCTAACACAGTACCTTGGACATAGTAGGTGTTGAATATATGTTTATTGATTGAATCCAACTGAATCAAATTGAATTGTTCTTTTTTATTGGACATCATCTAGTTGCTAGGCATACAAAGACACAAACAAAATAATCCCTTGTCCTCAACAAGTTTATATTATTCTTAGAGGAAAGATTTACAGCAGGCAACTGAACTATGACTTAACAAAGAGCCAGGGTCCATCTTGGACCTTGAGAAAATATTTCTCAAAAGCAGTTCACTTTTTTCAAGGTCTTAAGCGATGATGCTCCATAAAAAAGTGATTATACCCCATTAAAATTGGAAAGACTATAAATATTTGAGCAGCAGGCAAATTTAGGGGACTTGAACTATACAGAAGAACCTAAGGCTTAAAGATCTCAAAAAAACTACCATAAGAAAAGCTTGTTCTGAGCACTCAAAGAGAGAAGGCATGATGAAGTGGAAAGAGCACTGGACTTTAAATCTGAGGAGCTGTGTTCAAATCCTGGATCCACCCCTTACTACCAATGTGAACTTGGGAAAGACAATTTGTTTCTCTGAATTTCAGCTTCCTTACATGAAATTGAGGAGGCTGGACATAATGACCTCTAGTCCCTTTTAATCTAGGATCCTATGATACTATGACCTGAGGGATAATGTAAGATATACTCTTATTCAGATGCTACAAAGTCTAAATAAATTCCAGGTTCAAGCTCCTAGCCATTCCTCCTAAAGTCACTCAAAAAGAAAATTAAAATGTGAATTTGGTATAAGTGAATAAATCTGTGGTCTGCTTGCTTCCTTATCCTATGCTGCAGACATCGTTTCCTACTGCGCTGCCTTTAACCGCCAGCCTCTATCACCGAGCATAAGATAACCCAGGGATAAGTGTTGCCTCCACTCTAAACCCCTCTATGTAACCCTCAACAATAAATAGTACATTTCTGAAAATCATCTATTTACATAGAGGCTAAAAATCATCTACCTATTATGGTGACAGATCTCAGAAGAAGAGATAACAGACAGCCATTCTTTGCCCAGTATCATACAATGCAGCATAAACGAGCTTCCGCATTTTTGTATTAAGTCAGAAGGAGAGGAAAGTGGTACCCTCGAGAGAAAAATATGAATAACACTGAAGGAAGGAAGCCAACTCAATAAGTGTGCATACCAATATTGCTATGTGATCTCTGTAGCAGTTATTTCAGTACTGATAATCTTAAGAAAGTTCTTCACATAACTTGTTAAATCATAAAATCATCCCTTGATTCCCAAACATAAAACAATGTCTTTTTTTTTTTTAACGTAAATACAACCTCTGGGAAATTGCAGATAACTGCAGATCTTTTAAAGATATTTTCTTCTGTCACACTGGGAGCCATTTTCTTCACTGGTGAATGTTTTCACATATTTATAGAAGGTAATTTTTCCTATAAATATTAAACACAAATAGTAATAGAGAAGTAAAGGATCCTAACTCCTCTTCACTAGGAGAGGGAGCCATTAAGCTCACATAAGCAATCCTATTCAAACTTACCTTTGATGATGTAAAGCTTGTCCTAGAAGGTAAATCTGAAAACATACCACGTCTTGAGAAATTTATTAATATTAATACTTAATGAGTATGTAATATGGTAAGAGGGCTTGACTGAACAAAGAGATCTCATCTCTGCTTAATAGTAGATTCTTGATATAAGATTACACTAAATACAAAACAGCATCATTAATTCAGCGAATAATTACAGAGCACCTGGCTAGGTACTACGGTATATATAAGAATTACACAGAATACATGCCCTATAAAAGCTCACAATTTGAAACAAGAAGGCAGGAAGACATAATGGAAAGAACATTAAGCGAGGTGTCAGAAGACCTGGATTCGAGACTCAGCTCAGTCGTTTACTAGTCATACGACCTTACTAGTAAGCAACTCATGTCACCACCCTGGGCCTCAGTTTAATCATCTGTACGTTATGATCTCTAAGGTCCCTTCCAGCACTAATATTCTAAAAGCCCATATGAAAGCTGTGAAAAAGAATATACATACATGAAAAGTTAAACAGTAGTACAAACATAAACTAATACAAGATAATGACATAATAATTTCTATAAGGTAGTATATGAGTAAGCACAAAATAAATAATACAAAATATGCTATGGATTGGAAGGAAGGAGAGTTCACTTGGGGCAGGTAAACCTTCATGGGGAAGAAAGGCACAAACAAAACACAAATATGCTCCTGGGACAGTAAACATGTAAACCAGTCTGGCTGAACTGAAAGATCTGTGGAGGGGAGTACAGTTAGACAAGGAATACTCTCTCCTTTCTAGGTTTTCTGACACAGTTCTCTCTCGGTTCTTCTATCGATTAGAGTGCTCTGTCTTGGGCTCCAACTATGACTGGGCACTCTTCTCTTTCCATACTCTTACTTGGTAGCCTCATTAGTGCTCATTAGTTTAATTATCATGCCTATGCAAATGACATCAACATCTATGTATGAATGAATGAATGAATAAGTACTTACTAAGTATACCCTATATGCCAAGCACAGTACTAAGTGCTAGGGATACAAATACAAAAGATAGACAAGCTCTCCCCTTAAAGAGCTCACATTGTAATGTAAGTCAAAATATAAGAAAGGTAGGGCAAGAAAGTGGGGGGAGGGAAGATACTGAGGTCAATTTGGACATTTGGAGTTTAAGGTGACTAGGAAACATACATTTCAAGAGGTACAATAGGCATTTGGAGACACAAATACTGGAGGTCAAGACAGAAGTGAGGGGTGGATAGATAGAACTGAGAACCATCTACATAGAGATAATTGAATGCGAGGGAACTGAGCAGATCACTAGGAGAAACAGTACAGAGGGCCCAGGACAGAGCTCCATAGAACAAACACATTTAGTGGGCATGACCTGGATGAATTACAGCAGAGGAGAGTGAGAAGTGGTCAGACAGTTAGGAGGAGAACCAGGAAAAGAGCAGTGTCATGAAGAACTAAAGAGAGGAGAGAATCATGAAAAAAACTGACCAACAGTTTCAAAGGCTGCAGAGAAGTTAAGAAAGATAAGGACTGAGAAAAGGCCATTAGACTGCACAAGTAAGAAATTACTGGTAACTTGGGACAGAGTAGTTTCAGTTGAATGCTAAGTATAGAAGCCACCAGAGTTAAGAAGACAGTAGGAATACAGAAGTAAAACATCTCTGGCATTGGCCCCCTCTTCTCTACTTACATGGCCAGTATCCCAGTTTAGGACTTCATCACATCTTGCCTAAACAATTCTAATAAGGAATTTTGCCTCATGTCTCAGACCTCTACAATCCTTCCTCCATACAATTACCAAAGAGGCTGTGTTATTCCCATATTCAATAAACTCTAGTAGCTCATCCAGGACCTAATACAATCTCCTCTGGCCTTTAAAATTCTCCACAAGCTAGCTCCAATATATTTTTGTAGCCTTAGTATGCATTACTACCCTTTACGTACTTTTGCACGCAGCCAAATTGGCCTTTTTGCTGTTTCTCACACATAACATTTTCTTGTCTTTGTTTCTTCACTAGCTGTCCTCTATGACTTGAATGCATTTTCTCTCTGGTCACCTCTGGATCTCAGAATTCCTAATTTCCTGCAAAGCTCAGTTCAAGTACCATCTTCTGCATGATGCCTTTTCTGAGTCCTCCTAACTGCTAGTGCTTTCCCCCTAAAATTTACTTTCTGTTTATTTTGTATATTCTCTGTAAAAGATGAGATTATTACTGGTAGTATCACAGTGAAAGTAGCATTTGAGTTTTGAGCCAAAACTGAGGGAAAAAAAACTCATTATGAACTCTTCCCCAGCAACTACATTACCCGAGTCTTCGATCTGACAGTCTGAAAGGTCCCAGACAGACAAGACCAGAGGACATTCCTAGAGTTCACTCTCCCAAAGACAAACAACATAGGACTCAACCCCCTATATGTCTCCCTGATTCAGCTATATTTCCAGATCACAAAAACCCACAATGAGGAACTCCCAAAACCAACATGACCCACTTCAATACCCTAAGCTCAGGGTGATGGTGATGATAATAATAAATGGCATTTAAAGTGTTTTAAGGTTTGCAAAGCTCTATACATTGCACCATTTGATCCTTACAACAAAACTACAAAGTGAGTGCTATAGATACTATAATCTACATTCTACAGATGTAGTCAGGGAAATGAGTTTGGAGGCTTCTCTTACAGTGATAGCACTAGAAATGAAGGGCACAGGTGTGAGAGATGATGGAGAGGGAGAATCCACAGCAGGATTGTTGCAGTAGGTAGTAGTAGTGGTGGTGGTGGTGGTAGTCGTAGCAGTAGAATAAAAGAGATGTCTCATAACTTTCAGGCCAAGGTAACTGGGAAGATAATGGTGGTATTCATAAAGTTTGGGAAGTCACAAAGAACAAGGAGATCTCCTGTGTAAAACAGGAATTTAATGTTGGTTGCTGAGCCTGAGGTATCATCGAGCCGCTGTAATTAACAGATGGAATCCATTATCTCCTCTGGCATTGCCACCACCCTGGTGCATGCCCCTTATTATCTGGACTATTTAAGAGCCAGCTGTGTCTCCCTGCCTCAAGTCTCTCCCTATTCCAGTCCATTCTCCAATCAACTGTCAAATCACAGGATTTGAAAATGTTGGCCTCCCACTCAATAAATTCCAGTGACTTCCTGTTATCTCCAGGATGCCACCTACCTTTCCAGTCTTCTCACACCTTACTTCTCTCCACATACTCTGCCATCCAGTAAACCTGATTTCTTTACTGTTTCTTGAACAAGATATTTGATCTCTCAACTTTGAGCATTTTCATTGGCTGTCCCCCATTATGGAACTCTCTTCCTCCTTACCTCCACCTCTTGGCTTCCCTGGATTCTTTCACTTAAAGTCTCACCTTCCACAAGAAGCTTCTTCCAGTCCTCTTTAATCTTATTACTGTCCTCCTGAGACTATCCCCAATTTATTCGGCATATATCTTGTTTCAACATAATTAGTTGCATGTTGTCTTCACCATTTGACTGTGAGCTCCTTAAGTGCCTTTATTTGCCTTTATTTGTATCCTCAGCACTTAGCACAGAGCCTGGCACTTACTAGACACAATAAAAGCTAACTGACTGTCTGTCTGGTGCCCACCTGGCAAGTGCTTTATATATTACTTGATTCTCACAACAACCTAAGAGCAGGCACTATTATTAGCTCTACTTTACATGAAACCCTTTTCCCAAAGTATAGGACTCTCTCTTCACTGGTGGAGATGAAGGCCCTGCCCTGCCCTACGTGAGAAGTGGGACAGAGTTGGTGAGAGGCCAGAGAACTTTGGGATTCTTGGAGCTCCAGTCTTGTTCAAGACTCTTCAGGACTCTTCAAACTTGAGAGTCATTTTGGGGCGCTCCTGGCTTCCAGCTTCGAGACAGAAGATAGAAGAGGCCATCCCCACTTCCAACTGCTAAAAGAAAAGATTCAAGAAGACATGAAAGGAGTGGGCAGTGTCCATCACATCCCTACTCCCAGCTTGCTACAGTAGAGCCTTTGAGGTATTTCCCTGTGGGTAAGATTCAAGACCCTCTCCCTTGGTTGAGGTGAGTTATCTTGCTCCCAATAAGAGGGCTCCTTCATTCTGTATTGTTTGGTAAATATTCTCATATATATACCTTCTCTGATCTCTGTTTTGCTATGATTTGGATAACCAGATTTCTCTTCTATTCATTATGTATGTTCATTGTGGGAAAGGTACTGGGTAGGAAAGGGGTCAATTAAGCCTTAGCTATAGAGTTTGGGGGTCTTCCTTTCCCCCCCAAAAAAATGAAAGAATTATCAGAAGTTGGATGAGACCCAATCATATCTACCTAGACAAACAAAATTTAAAGAAGCAGATAGATATACTTCTAACCTGGCACCCCCTCTTTCTTTATTTTTAATTTTTTTAAAATTTTTCCAATTATGTATAAAAACAATTTTAACATTCATTTGTTTAAATTTTGAATTCCAAATTCTCTCCCTCTCTTTCTCCCCCCTCCTTGAGAGGGCAAACAATTTGATATAGATTATACATGTGCAATTATGCAAAATATATTTCCATAGCAGCCATGTTGTGAGAGAAAACACAGCCTCCTCCCCTTCCCCCCCCCAAAAAACACAAGAAAAATAAAGAAACTTTAAAAAAGTATGCTTCAACCTGCATTCAGACTCCATCAGTTCTTTCTCTGGGGGTGGACAGCATCTTTCTTCATAAGTCTTTCAGATCATCAAATTACTGAAGACAGTTAAGTCATTCACAGTTGATCATCATATAATATTGCTATTACTGTGTACAATGTTCTAGTTCTGCTCACTTTGCTCTACATCAGTTCATATAAGTCTTTCCAGGTTTTTCTGAAACCATCTTGCTGTTTGTTTTTTATAGCACAACAGTATTCCATCACAATCATATACCACAACTTGTTCAGTCATTCCCCAAACGATGGGCATCTGCTCAATTTCCAATTCTTTGCCATCATAAAAAGAATTGCTATAAATATTTTTGTACAACTAGGTCCTTTTCCCTCTTTTTTATTAAATCTCTCTGGGCTACAGACCTAGTAATGGTATTGCTGGATCAAAAAGCATACGTTTGTTTGGTTTTATAGCCCTTTGGGCATAGTTCGAAATTGCAACTCCACCAACAGTGCATTAGTATTCCAATTTTCCACATCTCCAACATATATCATTTGCCTTTTCTGTCCTATTAGCCAATCTGATACGTATGAGGTGGTACCTCAGAGTTCTTGTAATTTGATCTTCCTTTAATCAATAGTGATTTAGAGCATTTTTTCACATGACTGTAGACACCTTTGATTTCTTCTTCTGAAAACTGCCTGTTCATATTCTTTGACCATTTATCAACTGACAGTAACCCCTCTACCTGAAGAGAGCAGAACAGCCTGCAGCTCCCAATTAGCCACACAAGGGCAGCTCTCACCATATGTGGGCTCCTCTCTACACGTGGAGCTCACCACACTCTGTTACACACAGATGAGGAAACCGAGGCAGAGAGATTAATTGACTTGCTTTAAAACCAGGTCTTCTTAACTCAAAATCCGGTCCTCTCACCACCCTACCAAGGTCCTCCTTGTGGTCTTGAAATAAGGAAAAGTTGAGGTTGAATTCTGACTCAGACACTTGTGACCCCTGGATAAATCACTTAACCTCCCTCAGTCTCAGGTTCATCATGTGTAAAATAGGAATAGTAACAGGACTATTCATAAGGGTGTTCTGAGAAGCAAATGAGCTCAAACCAAATGAGATAACATATGTAGAGTGTTTTGCAAACTTTAAAGCATTATATGAATCTTATATATTATTATGACCAGTATTATTGTTAAAAGAACTTCTAAAGCATCTTAAAGTTCATCATTTCACAGAACAGGAAACTGGGGTACAAAAAAGGTTAACTGACCAATTTGTATATCAAGTCAATGGAAGTCAGAATTAGAATTCATAGCTCTCAAGTTTCCCATAGCTGTAAAACGACTTCAGCACATTTAATGAAGCCTAGACTTCTGTACTTGAACATAACGCTGAGTAAGATTTTAAAAGATAAATACTTTCAAAAATATTCCTATGCTTTTCATCAACAAAATTTTCCCAATACAGAGCAAAACCTCCTCATTTACTGTGATTATGTCCAGGGTTCCACTTATTCATGTAAACATTGCTGATATAACTTTCACTGTTTATGAGGGTAAATTCCATTTACAGATGGCTCAAGAATCTGGGTCCCAGTTTCTACCTTCTTCCTAATATGTACTTGAAGCTGTGAACCTCCCCGAAGCAAAAGTTATAGAAATGTCTCTGAAGGACAATAATGCAAACTGAGTTGTCAATGTTAAAATAAAACCATACATTTAGAATGTCATATCCCAGAAGATGCCTCAGGGCTCAGTAAAGCCACTTCATTTTCCACCATGAATTTCCAAACTCTGGTTCTGCTCCAATCTGTCTGACCACTCATTCTCAGTCTCATTTGTTGGATCATCAGCCGTATCATACCAAATAGCTGTGGGTGTCCCCCCAAGGCTCTGTTCTGAGCCCACTTCTTCTCTTTTCTCTCTATGCTTTCTCACTTGATGACCCAATCAACTCCCATGAGTATTACTGTTATTGTTGTTTTCATAATAATATTTATTATCATTATTATTATTATTATCTCTATGCAGATGACTCCTAGGTCTATACATATATCCCTGGTCTCTTTCCTGTCTTCCAATAACACATCTCCAACTGCCTATTAGACATGCCAAACTGGATGTCCTGTCCCTTAGACATCTTAAATTCAAAATGTCTAAAACAGAGCTCACCATCTTTCCCCTAAACTATGCCCCCTTCCACACTTCCCTATCTGTTGATGGCATCGCCATCCTTCCAGACCCCAGGTTCACAAAGTCAGCATCATCTTCTACTTTTCACTCTTACCCAACATATCCAATCCAAATTTTATCCATTCTACTTCTGTAACACCTCTTCTGAATGTCCCCTTCTCTGCAATCATACAACCACCATCTAGTTCAGGTCCTCAGCACCTCTCACCTAGACTACAATAATACTAATGGCTATGTGAATGACTTAGCTATTTTCAGAAATACAATGGACTCATCCATTGGATCCAAGACAATCCCAAAGTACTCATGATGAAAAATGCTATCAGCCTCCAGAGAAAGAACTGATGGCATCTGAATGTAGACCAAAGCATACTATTTTTCACCTTTTCTTTCCTTCTTTTCTTCCTTCTTTCCTTCTTTCTCTTTCTTTCTTCCTTTTTTGGTTTGAGTTTTCTTCCACAAAGTGACTAATATGGAAATATGTTTTACATGATTGCACATGCATAACCTGTATCAGATTGCTTACCGTCTCAGGGAGGGAGAAGAGGAAGGAAGGAGAGCTAGAATGTGGAACTCAAAATTTAAAAAAAAAAATACAAATGTTAAAAATTGTTTTTACATGTAATTGAGGGAAAAAATAAAATATTATTAAAAAAATAATAATAATGACTTCTCTGTCTCAGGTCTCCACCAACTCCAACCCTTCCTTTACATAGCTGCCAAAGTGATTCTTTTTAAAAGGGCAGGTCTGACCAAGTCAGGCCCACACTCAATAAACTCCTGTGGTTCCTTACTACCACTAGAATAAAATAAAAATTCCTCTGACATTTAAAACTCTTTACAATCTGGCTCCTTCTTTCCTTTATTTCCAGTCTTCTTATACATTAATCCCTTCCATGCATTCTGCATTCCAACAATACTGACCTACTTACTGTTCCTCACACAATAAATACTCCATTTCCAGTTTCCTTGACTTTGTGCTGACCGTCCCCCAACCCCAGGATGATCTGCCACCTCACCTCTGCCTTTTGGAACTGCTGGTTTCCTTCAAAATTCAGCTCAAATACCACCTTCTACATGAATCCTTTCTACATTCCCCTAGCTGTTCATGCCTTTTCTCCACAAACTACCTTGTACTCATTTTGTAAATATTCTGTATATGCTCATATATGTCCCCAATTAGAACATAAGCTCCTTGAGGGCAGAGATCAGTAATAAATTCTTGCTAACTGATTGATTAAAGGATAAGGGCCATGGAATGCACTAATGAAACTATTAAATAATCAGTAAGGGTCAATGCAATATCTAAATGTAAAAGGTAGAAATTAGGATACAGAATATACAGATCCAGATCACAGGAATTAGAACTGGAAGGAATAAGAGAGATTATCTAGCCCTAAACACCTCATTTTACAGATGAGGAAACACGTAAGGGCTAAACAAGGTGAAGAAACTTGACCAAGAATTATTCAAAATACTCAAATGTATCTGTGATTCCACTGATGTGAATTTTTTCTCCAAAAATGCAGATCACAACCTAATATACTCCATTCTTGTTCATATCCTCCTATAACTTTGCCACAGTATACTCAGCACCCTGACAGCCTTCCTCACTTACCCCTGACATCACAAAAATTCTAGCAGAATACACGAGGTATACCTAGTTATCCCTTGCTTTTGACACATAACCAACTCAACTTCTTTTTGGATCATGCACTTCTTTGAAGACACTCCAGTTCCTCATAATTTCTTATTTGTTATATGTTACAGCCTATTCATAACGAGATGCACCTCTCCATTACTCTCTCAGTAATGTTCTTCAGTCATTCAGCTGTGTCCAACTCTTTGTGACACCAAAGACCACAGCACACCAACACTGTCCATGAAGTTTCCTTGGCAAAGATACTGAAGTGGTTAGCCATTTCCTTCTCCAGTGGATTAAGGCAAACAGAAATCAAGTGACTTGTCCAGGGCAACACAATAAGGGTGTGAGGCCAGATTTGAACTCAGGTCTGCTTGACTCTAGATCTAGCTCTCTGTCCACTGAGCCACCTAGTTGCCTCCTCTTTCAGTGACATTCATTTTCAATTCTTTTTGTGGTTTTTTTTTTCCCTTCCTTTTTTGGTGAGGCAATTGGGGTTAAGTGACTTGCCCAGGGTCACACAGCTAATAAGTGTTACGTGTCTGAGGCCATATTTGAACTCAAGTCTTCCTGGACTAGTGTTCTATCCACTGCGCCACCTAGCTGCCCCCATTTTCAATTCTTAATGGACAATAATATCCCATGACTTACAGATACATAGCACTGGTAGAATATTGCTATTAAAAAGACGAACCTTTATTTCAAAAAGAAGGTTAGGGTCATGAAACAAACTCTATGGTTTTCCAAAGATAATCCAGTCTACTTTTCTCATCTTTAGTTCTGGGCCAAACTCATTATGCAAATGCAGTTTCTATGAAAGACATATATACCAACGATGACCTGTATAGATTATGCATATAACTTCATGTTACAATTTCCTCTCTAGACTTTACTCCTAACACTCTAGACTTTCTCTAACTTGCTACAGATGCCTCATGACCCTGAAAGTTCACTTCACCCCTGGACTTCTCACACTGGAAGTACCCTCTACCCCTGGGGTCCCTTTCTCTGACTGGTTAGTTTCTCCCAGAACCTCCATTTTAAGGTTAAAAACCCAGACTACATCTTCATTCCTCTTCAACTTTCACCCATGACTCTCTGGACTTTACCATGTCCCCACCTAGGTACCTTCTCCTCCCAAGCCCCCACTGATTTTGAGCTCCTTTTTATACATTGTCTTCTCCCATTAGAATGTAAATTTCTCAACAGCAGGGACTTTCTACTTGTATTTGTACTCATAGTACTTAGCACAGTGTTTGGCACAAGGTAAGCACTTAATAAATGCTTTTTGGCTTGACTTGACTTGGACAAGTGGCATTCATCATTCACCTGGTTTATCTTCTTTCTTTCCATCTCTTAATGGTTAAGTAAAATTCTTTTGCATGGTTACAGATCTTGTCATAGAGATGGTAAATGGGAGATCCATGTAATAAAGTAGGGCAGTGATGTAGCAAGTGAGAACTAACAGATGAACAGCCCAAGTGTAGCAATGACTCAACAGATTCACTAAGGTAGGCACAGCTCTGAAAGTTGTAGTATGCATCTTATTTTATATTAAGGAGACAATATGGCAAATTAAATGAAGCATTAGGCACTAGGATCAGGCTCCACCTCTGATACTTACTAGCTGTGGAAACCTGGACTATTCACTTACCCTGCCTGAGTCTCAGTTTCCTCACCTGTAGCCTCAGGGCATTATTCTGAGGCTTGAATAAGACCATGTATACAAAGTACTTTGCAAACTTTGGTGAAATATAAAAAACATCAATGACTTTTATTGTGTTTCTAACCTAAAGGGGTTTTTTTTGTTTAAGTTTGTAATAATAAATAAATTTGTATACTGGTTTCCATAGTCTCCTTTGTAGAAGATGTTCCCTGGTACAATTTTAGCAAATTATTTATGTTCTATCAGTTGTATTCAAAATGCTGTTGTTAACAGTAAATGTAACAGGACTAATAAAACACTAGAATAACTGTCACTGTCATGGCATGGAATTCAATGAGAAAAATCACTAAGTACTTTATAGGATGATGATAACCAAGAAATCAGAGAAAAATTAATAGTATTAGGAAGAATGCTGTTCTCTGGATCTCAATATAAATATCCTTAAAGCAAAGGACAGTGAGTACTGAACAACCCAAGATCATCTTAATTAAAATAACTTGGGAAAAGGTTGAATATCTATGATAGGAGATACTGTATATACCTCTCCAACTAAAATATAAGCTCTTATAGGGCAGAGATCATATCTTCTGTACTTCTCTATATCATATCCACTCACGTGGGTATGACTAACACAAAGCTCAGAACAGAACATTCAATACTTTTTAAATTGACTTGCATTAATTTTTCTACTAGCCAAAATCCTGTGACTATGGAAGAATTATGGTAGTTCTCCTTTAGTTATCTATTTTAATCTGATTTGAATAATCAAAATTTCCTATTTTAGCTTCAAGAATCTTAAATCTCCCTTTTCCCACTACCTCAATATTGTTCCTTTGTATAAAATATTTGGGTGCTATAACTACAATCTGAGGTCACTCTAGACTCAGATGAATGGCAACTCTACAGAAGATCCATAAATTTGCTACAAATGCTCTAATCACCGGACATAAAATTAGAACAACCAATAAGAATAGAGAAAAGAAGGAAACAGGTAACTAAGAAGACTGAATTAAAGAACATAAAATAAATGACTCTAAGATTGATATAACTAGATCCAGAAAGCTACCAGATGATGAAAGAGAAATTTATGTTAATATGAACTCTATGAAAAGGTGAGTAAGCAGATTTTAACAAAGGATAACTAGCAGTTGAGGAAAAAGAAATATTCAGATGTCAGAAAACAAAAGATTATCAAAAGCTTTTAAAATTTACCCGCTGCTTCTATACTGAGAATTGAATTTAGAATGAGAATTTAGAATTGAATTTTTAGCTACGACTTCATACAATTTTGTTCATAATACTGCAGAAACACATTTTTGTTGTTCATGAAACAAAAAAAAAACAGGTTTAGAGATCCACGGTCATGAATGTTTCCACATCCATTGTTTCATTTGAGCTTCACAATAACCATGTGGGGTAGGAAGAAGAAATGGAATTATTCCAGTTTTCCATACGACGTCTCTCAGGCCCAGAGAGTGGGGAGCTCGCCCAAGCTAGTTAATGTCTTCTGATACTAACCATTGTTGCATCTGTCTTCTGATCCTATCACTACTTTTACTGTACTCACAGCCTCATTTTCTAAAAAGGTTAATGCTGCTGATATTCCCTAACAGGCAGGCAGAGAATGGAGATGCCTGTTCCTCTTTCCTTCTTCTGTCTCAGCTCCTTCCTTGATCAATCCTAGCCCTCCCTTCCTTGTGGAATCTATAGCTATATAGTAATCATTCATTTCACAAAAACCTAAGAAATAGCTCCAAAAGACCACCTTTAGACTTCTGGATAAGATGGAGGTTTGAAAGAGCATATCGAAATCCAGATCTCTCACCTATACTCCGGCAAAGATTTAAAAAGGGCATCAGATCAAATAACGATGAAGTAATCCAACAAGAAACAATAGTAAGCTTCTTCATCCAGCCCCAAAACTGTACAAAAAGAGAGACAGAGGCAATGGGAAAGGGCTTCTGCCAGGAAATCCAGCATGAGGGCAAGTAAACAAGAAAGAAGCCTTCCAACATTCTGCCCAGAGAGAATCCAGAGGCACCTGAAGTCTATGGTGCTCTATTCCTGTAGGGCAGGAAACTCAGACTGCCTAGACAGAGAAACTCCAGGAACCTGAAACATTCTGACCACAGACACAGGAAAAGAAGTCTCTCCTGATCCCCTTAATGCCAGTACTTTCCCTCTGTTGATTATCTTCAATTTATCCTGTATATATATTGTTTGTACACTGATGCTTCCATGTTGTAGCCACAGAATGGACTTTTGGTCTAAGCCAAAATGTAAAATGTTAAGAATGTAAGAGGCATTCTTAGCTTGTAGGAAATACAAAAACAGGCAGCGGTACAGATTTGAACCTGTGAATCATAGTTTGCTGAACCCTGGTCTAGACAATCACTGGGATTAACAGGGGAAACTATAAGGCAGTGTTTTTCACATCTTTTCCAGTAGCAGTGGTAGTACTGATTGGATTATTATTATTATTATCAGATAGACTTGTGCCGTGTAAGCCCTAGTGTCCAGATGAATAACTGGATAGGGTGCAAAGCATGGTTTGGTGCTGACTAAACAGAGTGGGTTAGATGAGTTTTCATTCACACATCTGCACATCAGAACTGCTTAGCCCCATTGTGAAGTCCTAAAGCAGAATGGTTTTATTCTCCTAAATTGAGGGGTCATGGTCTCTGGGGATCTGGGTCTAGAAGATCACTGTTCCTGATAGGAAAAAGGGGGATAATAACAGCACAGATGGCAAAATGCCTGAGCTAAGTGGACTTTAGTGTCCTGGTAGATGGCTAGGTGGAATGTGAAACATGGCCCCAATCTGAAACTTTAGATTCTATTTGAAACTTCTAATTCTACCAGAAGTCTGAGGTTCAAAAAAATACTAAGGAGTTAGAACATTGAGACTGGAGGAAGCCATTTCCTAACTGACTTTCCCCTCACTCATCCAAGATAATTAACACTGAAAAGTGATTTTATTCTATCCTAAACTCAATTCAGTAGGCATTTACCAAGCATCTATAATTTGCAAAATGCTGTGTAAGGAACTAGGGATACAACTACAAAAATGAAGCTATCTTTATTCCATGGGGCTTCCAGAGAAATAGATGTAAGTCTCTAGGAAAAAGGGATGGGGAGGGAAGGACTCACACCCTTTACCAGTCACAAGGAAGGAAGAACTAGGACTGATAAGGAAGGAGCCAAGACAGAAGAAAAGAGGATCAGGCATCTCTATTCTCTGCCTGTCAGGGAATATCAATAATATTAAACTTTTTCAAAGATGAGGCTGCGGGTACAGTAAAAGTAGTGACAGGAACAGAAGTCAGATAAAACAGTGATTAATATCAGAAGATACTAACTAGCTTGAGAAAGCCTCCCCCCCACCGCCCCACTCTCTGGACCTGAGAGTCATCATAAGGAAAACTGGGATAATTCCATTTGCCCTTCCTGCCCCACATGGTTATTAGGGCTCGAATGAAATAATGGATATGAAAGCATTCTGTAACCACTGAAACACTATATAAACATAAGAACTATTATTATGATTACTAATGGGCCACTCTTCCTTACTGGTCAGTAAGAGAAAAATAATGAGCAACAAAGAGATCAAAGAGCTGGAAAGCTGCCAAAAATGTTATATGCAGAATTTTTCAATAATTTCAATTATGTCCTTCCCCCCCAAAAAAAAAAAGTTTGGTGTTTTGAGTTGAGTTACTTAAAGGAATTGTAATTGAAGGGAGAGGGAGAAGAGTAACATTCCAGATATAGGTAAGGGTGGGCAAAGGCCATGAGGAAATGAAGGGTGCATTCAGGGGACTAACAGTAATATAGTTTGAATGGAATTTAAAGGACAACAATATTAAATTCTGTAATTAGGTAGTCATTGGTAACCTCTAAGAGAATAGATTCAGTAGAGTACTACAGGCAGATGTCAGAATACAAAGGATTGAAGAAAGAGTGAGTGTTAACGAAATGGAATTATCAAAACAACTTTTCAAGAACTTAAAAAGTGAGAAGAAAAGAATGGGGATGGTTTAAGATGAAAGGGAATGGGTGAAGACAGGTTAAACGGAAGCTGTGAAGTCAGAGGCTTGCCCTGCTTCTCAAGATTACCACCTGCATTACCTTGGACAAATCACCTCACCTCCCTGATCCTCAGTTTCCTCATCAATAAAATGAGAGAGCTGGAATAGATGGCCTCTGAGATCTAGCACGAGGGAAAGAAGCACAGTGAATGATGGGGCTGAGTTTTGATGAACAGAGAACAGGAGCTGAAGAACTCCCTTCTCATGGCCTTAAACTTCCAGTTAAAGCAAAAGGCTAAATCATTTGTTGTAAGTATGGAGGTTGTAGGAAAAGTCTGGAAGATTTACTATGGGGAATGAGAGAGAGAAATTCAGCAGTAAGGGTGGAGCAAGAAGGCTCATAGACGTAGAGTTGGAAGGGAACTCAGAGGCCCTGTCCAACTCCATCAATTTACATAGAAGGATGCTGAGTTCCAGGAGATTAAACAACTTGCTCTAAATCACACAGGAAAAAAACTATCAGAAGTAGAATTGGAACCCAAGACTTCTAACTCCAGAACCAAGGCTTTTTCCATTATAGGGGAAGAAACATCAAGCAGCATCAAGGGTCTAGATGAAGTGATGTACCATAAACTTCATGGCGAAACCAGTTTAATTTCATAAGTTTTTCAAATGAGACGAAGCAAGGTTAACACAGGAGCACAGAAATCAGGGTGGGGCTTACCCAGGAATGAACATTAGTAGGTCAAAAAAGACAAGGCCAGTATAAGGTCAGCGGCAGTGGCTAGTGAAATACTGAAGTGACTAACCATGGGGTCAAGTGGGGTATGGATGCAAGTGAAGTCATAGTTGGGGAGGTGGGAGAGAAGAACAGGGGCAAGTCGGGGACCCATGGTCACTTCCAAGGCAAAAATTTAATGTGAGTAATGATGAGACATGACACTTGTATGGCACACGTTAGCTCATCCAATTCTTATAACAACTTGTGTGGTAAATAACTATGAAAGAATAGAAAAAATGGAAGCATAGGAGATTGTGGCCAGAGTAGAATTGCAAAGCTTAGGTTCTCAGAAGTAGTTTAAGTGCTAGAGATGATGAAGGTGAGGCAGAGCCAAAGTTAGCACGGTGGTAACTAAGACTACTACCCAGCTGCCAACTCACGGAGCATGCTCCATACCCCAACTCCCTCCCAGATCCAGCTCCCTGCCCAGTTCATGGCTGCCATTCTCCTCAACACCCCTCCCAGGGTATTATGGATGTTATAAGCCTCTTCCATGTGGTGCAGAATTTGTACCCTCCCTCTATGCCAGACCTGGGAACCTGAGTCACTTGGACAACCATAATCAATGCAGCATAAGACAGAGGAGTCAGTACCCTTGGCTCCCACCCATAGTAAACTCAGCCACAGACCTCAACCGGTCAGTATTCTCTGACTCTCTCCTTCTGAGACCCTTCTTTTGTAATTGGGCAGTGAAAAGATCACTGTATTTAGAGTCAGAAAATGTGAATTTGAATCCTGGCTCTACTATTTATTTGTTATGTGACCTTGGGCAAATCACCTCACTTCATCTGTAAAATGAGAGAGTTGGACTAGAGATGATCTCTAAGATCACTTTGGGCTATAAATCTATGATTTTTTTTTTACCTGAAATTTCTTCCTTTCATATTCCTTCAATCTTCTGATATTCAGTGAAACCTAACTCTCTCCTAAAGATTACTTAGCACCCTCTTCATGGCCAGCTGTTCTGGCTCTCATATTTTCTGATACACAGGGACAAGAGAAGTTGGCATTCTCTTTAACAATCCCACTGCCATTTTCAGACCTTGTTTCTACCACCATTCATCAGCAACCTCTTATAAAGTCCATTCTAGTCTATCCAGATCTGTGTTGCTATCATCTCCAACACAACCTCTCCCCCTCTTAGACTATCTTGGCTTCAATCTCCTCTTTTCCCACGATCTATGTCTCCAGTCCAACCCAACAACAAAGAAAAATGGACTAACTTTAACCTCCATCCCCAATCCCCCCACCATTTCCCTCCCTCTAAATGAATTTGCCTTAGGTGCTAAAATTTCTAGTAAAAACTCTGGGTCCAGGATGTGATCATACCAGTATGGGGCTAAAATGGTGAAAGAAGTCATTGGAGTTGTAATTTTATACTAATGGGGCCCCAGAACTAACCATAAGGCACATTAAGTATAAATACCTATGATTCAAGGGATGACAAATGGGTACTTCTAACTGAGGTACTAGTATCCATGTGCCAAAATGGATAAAACACTGACTGCTAGAGATATAAAAAAGACCATTCAGTCTATGACTCCTAAAATATCCATCAGCTCTACTCCTTTCCCATCTTCCCAGTTGTGGCCATAAATAAGGATATTATCTCTGCTAAAGCTGTTCTTCAAAGCAAGGTTGATATCCAAAGATAGCATCAGTTGAAAAAAGTGGCCTAAAGGTACAAGAAGACTCCCTGACCCATTCCATCATCATTATTATCATCAATATCACCATAACTGACAGTCATATAGCACTTTAAAGTCTGTGAAGTGCTTTCCATATGTTATCTCATTTACTCTCCACAGCATGGCTTCTCTTATCCCCCTACTCCTAGAAATTCCACTTTTGTAGCTGTTGACTCCAAATTCAGCACTCACTAAATATTTTCCAGAATTTAACAGAATGTTTTGTCTTATAAATAGGGTAATTGGTATCCCATTTCTCACCACATATTTTATACCAAATTTATTTTTTTAATGCTGTTTAATACTAACCACCTAGCTGTGTGACTTTGGGTAAGTCCTTTAACCTCTAGATAACCGCCAATGAAGACGTCTTCTAGCTTTAACATTCAATAAATCTATAAAATCATTAATACTACTGTTACCACAACAGTCCAACACATGGAAAGAATTGGCAGCTGCCTACAGAGTAAGATTTGAGGAGAGGCAAAAGACCCACAACTATTAGAGTAGCACCTCATTCTATCTCCCAGAGGTTCATATTAAAACAGATTACCCAACACTAAAAACATTAAAACAGATCATCCAAACAAATTACCTAGCAGCCCTCAGCATCCATCAAATACTATCTTAAGCATAGGCCAAGTGGGCAGTCATAAGTGATCAGATGAAGAACTGGCCAGCTGAGCTCCCTCCCAAAGTGTCTTGGAATTTGGAATTCTGGGTCTTAGTCAGACTCTGCCATTAACCAGTTGTGTGACATTGGACAAGTAACTAGACATCTCTGGATCTCAGTTTTTTTCATTTGTAAAATGAAGGGATTCAACTAGATGATCTCTGGAGCCCCTTGCAACTCTCATATTCTATGAAATTTAGAGCATCTCGGATCTATCATATATCATTTTGATCCAGTACCCTTTTGCATCCTTCAGCATTTACATTTTAATTTGTTTTCATTGGAGGCTTTATATGGGGACATGGACAAGAATGGAACAGGGTACAAAGGCAAGGATGAATTAAAATCTTCATCCACAGTGGGCTCCTGATTGGAACTGTGGGACAAGATTCCATTCATTTTTATTCATTTATTCAACAAAATGCCTACAAGTGAATGTGCAGAACATTACATACTGCTACAAAGTTAAGTAAGATATGATCCTTGCCCCAAAGAATCTACAATATGAACCTGATAAGGCATATAAACAAGCAGGTATCTCTTCAAAGAGGCATTTCCTTTAATGGGCCCCTGATCTGATAACTGTGGGTGTGCCCACCAAAGCCGAAGAGCTTAAGGGAAGTACAAAGGTGAGGGAGAGAGCATTCTCAGCTAGAGGGTCAGGGAGGATTCGTAGAGAAAGTGGCATCTGAACCTCACTTTTAATGGTATAATTTCAACACAATCTTTTTTTTTTTTAGGCAATTGGGGTTAAGTGACTTGCCCAGGGTCACACAGCTAGGAAGTGTCAAGTGTTTGGTCTGCGGCTGCATTTGAACTCAGGTCCTCCCTAACTTCAGGGCTCTATCCACTGCACTACCTAGCTGCCCCTCAACACAATCTTATGCGCTGCTATAACACTGGCATATCTACAAAGCAGACTACCAGACTCCAGCACTGAAGGTTACGTGACCATGATTTAGACCACTAACTGAAAAGCAAGTTCTAAATAGAAAAGTGTAGACAGTATGGCCAGAAAAAGAGGTAAGAGGGGCATCTAGCCTGGACCTAATGTTCAGAGAGAACCACAAATTTACTTAGTAGAGAACTATTCCAGTTCAGCATCAAGCTTAAAATATATCAACTATGATGCTACATGAAACCTGGATTTTCCCTGAATAATTAGTGCTTTTAGAAGCACTCAGAAGGCGGCTAAAAAAAAAACAAAAACCCACAGGATACAGATCTGGAAAAAAAAAAAGAAAGAAAGAAAGAAAACCTTAACGATATCTAGCCCAACCCTCTCATTTACAGAGGAGGCAACAGAAGTCCAGAAACATTATAAAAGTAATTTGTTCAAGATCTCAGAGGGAGCAAGTAACAGACCCGGGATTTGAATTCAGGTCCTCTCATAACAAACTTCATTCTCTTTCCACTTTGCCATGTTGTTTTATTGTTAATTTTTTAAAATTAAACTACGTCCTATTTTTTTCAGTGTCCTGCTTTCATGTATCTCTACTTTTTATAACAACTAGGGACTTCAAAAACTGAAGGGGCCTATCCACATTTGGACCTCTGAGAGACCCTGATTATAAAAGCTAAAATCCAGTTTTCTCATGAATGTCCTTACTCTAAACCAAACAGTTAGTCCTTAAAAATGATGCTAAATTTTCTAATTTCTAGTGAAATTCAATAAAATATTATCACAGATGCCTGGGTTCATATATTACTCCTGGAAATTCCTGCTCTTTAGTCCATAAATCTATTGTGCCTTACCCCTAAATTATAGCTGCTATTGGATCTTGCTTATCTAACACCTTATCTTTCTCCAGAAAATAATAATCCTTTCTTATAGAACATATTAAAAGACAGCCTCACAGTAGCATATGTACATAATCCTCAGAAATAAAGATCATTCTCTCTCTCTCTCTCTCTCTCTCTCTGTCTCTCTGTCTCTCTCTCTCTCTCTGTCTCTCTGTCTCTCTCTCTCTCCCTCCCTCTCTTCCCTCCTTCCCTCTCTCGCTCAAGTTACCTGCAATGGTGCACCTCAAACCTTTTTATTTTTTTTTACATTCAGAAAACTGCCAGTTGGGTAAAGTTTCTGCCCCCTAAATTACGCTGTTTCCCAGCAACCTGCATTCTGTTACCAGGGAGAAGGCTGGGAGAGCGCAGGCTACGTTACCGGCCCGCCCGCCGCAGTTCAGAGCGGGGACTGCTTTGTGCAGTGCAGCTCTGGACCGGTGCCCACTGCGGAGTGTGCGCCGCATGCTAAGCAGCCCGCGGCCACCTCGGAGCCGCAGCGGGAGCCGGAGGAGTGTCTGCGGAGGGCTAACTGGGGAATGACGTCGCTCTGTAAGAATTGGTGCTGAAGACGCCCTAAGGAAGGGCAGGTTTGCGGCTGTGCAGGATTTTTTCAGGCACTGGGTTTGACAGCTGGCTACTCAGATCTGCAAACTAAAACACTCTAATTCTTTATGTGTGCTAACTATGGGATATGAGTGTTTCTGACTTTTAGTCCCTTCTTTTTTCTCTCCAGCTGGCAAACCAAAAATTCTCATAAAGCACTCTATTTTTATGATCTTTCTCTAAGTAGCATCTGTTAAAATTATAAAGGGTACAATTGGCCAAAGAATAATATTTTAGACACGTCTAGGTTTTGTACTTTCATGCCTTATGCATTTCATTCCTTATACATTTTATAGGCCACTGAATTATGAATTTCTGTACAAAACTGCAGTATATTCGGCCCAAGGAAAGGATAAGTTACTTCAGAACACCACAGATGCAAAAATTGAAAAAGGGAAAATATTCTTTAAAATTTACAGGGGAAAATTCATTCCTGGTAATTATCATTGTCTCACTATGTTGCAACATTCAGGGTCCGTTACACATGGGTGCTTTGAGGATGTCTATTCAATGTTCCAAGATTTTTGTCTTCATTTTTTTTAAATGTAATGAACATTTGTATGATATGCAGTGAAAAGAGGGGCTTCAGCCTTGAAGCAAATTGTCACTCTACATTCCTCTTTGACTAGCACTAGGTTTTAGATGTATTGTAATGCAAATTTTATACACTTGTTCAACAAGCTTGTGATCAGAATTGTACCTACCAGCCGAGAAATATCGTTAATTCCCCTTTCTGAAATGTTATTTTTTAAACTTTAACTCTACAGAAAATATAAGGGAAACAATATCTGTCTTCATGTAGAACCTGGAAGTGTTCAGTAAATGTATTTATTAGAAAAAAAAATCTTGATTTTTCAATCATTTTTAATAATACTATTAGACCCGTAATTACCAGCATTTGGGGGAGCAACATCTCATCACGGGAATAGCAGAAATTATAGGCTCTCAGAGTGAAAAATCCTTTGTTTTACAGATAAGAAAACTGAAACCCAGAGAGATTAAATGAGGTAGCACAGGCCTGGAGTCATGTAGACCTTAGTTCAAATCTCACCTTGGACACTTACTAGAGTATGACCCTGGGCAAACACATGACCTCTGTTATGTGATTTATGTTATGATCACATTGCCTCAGTTTCTTCAACTGTAAAAATGGGAACAATAGTAGCACCTATCTCCCAGGGTGGTTATGAGGATCAAATGCCTGGCATATAATAAGCACTATATAAATACTAGCTATTATTATTCACAGTGATTAGTAGAAAAGGTATACTGGATTCCAGAGATAACCTGGCTATGCCACTAGCTTCCCTGTTTGATTCTTCAATACGCTTTCTTTCTTAAAGTGCTTACAATTTTTTAATTAAAGGACTAGGAGAATTTTTTCATACCTATTAACATAATTTAAAATATTCTAGAAGGCAGCAAAACCATAGTAGGGAATCATTGAGATGGTCAAATGTTGGGAGTATATGGAAATCAAAGGAATTAGCAAAGACTCTCAAACTGAAAGTTAAATATTCAGATTGTTGATGGTATTAACACATTAACCATAACTGTGGTTTAAGCAGCCTGTGCAATACTTTAACCTGAAAGGTCCTTAAAAACGAACCCTGAAGACATACTAGGAGGTCTTAGTAGGAGTCCAGCAGTAATAACACCCTACTTATCCATGCATTCATTCATCCAACAAGCATTCATGTAGGTCCAATTTAGTGACAGGCCCTAGGCTAAGAAATTCAGTTTCTACTAATTCAACAAAGGATTTTTACACATGGCTATCAAAAAGTTAAGCCTCACTGATAATCATATTGCTTGCCCTCCCAGAGAGTAGAAGGAGAGATAGGAGGGAGAGGGAGAATCTGGAATTCAAAAGTTAAAAAGAAAAGAATGTTTAAAATAAATATTTTTTTCAAAGAAAGTTAAGCCTCCAGGATATTTCATTATTATATAATAATCACTTCTATAAAACTCGCTAAAATTTCAGTAGTTTAACCTACCTGCTGAAGGTCAATTCCTAAAATTGTTGCTGGTCTACTCAGCCTTTTGGGAGGGTAATTATTCATGATACCTCAGTTCTGCCTAAGCAAGGCAGCATCCTCTTTTTCTCTATCATTGGTAAATACAACCCAAATAGCCTCTGCATTGCAGGAAAGCTGGTCATTTGTCTTGCAAGTACTAAAATATAAGGGAACATTTTAAAATTTGCTTGGAAGAACCAAATTTCTAGCTACCTGCCTTTACACATAGATTTTTACTACTATTTCTATTCACTCATAGTCACTCATGTAATTGTCATTTTCATATTCGCTTCTTATAAAATTGTCAAAAACCAGTATTATCAAAACCACTGCCACTAGAAGCCTAGAATTCTGCAGTTTATTAGGTGGAAAACAGCAAAGTTAGAAAGCTGAACAACAAAAGGGCCTCCTGAGAGCAGCTGAGAGACTGAAACTAGATTTTCTTAACTCCTGGAAGTGTTCACAAAGTCAGAATGGGAGGTGAGAACCCAGGTTCCCTAATCCTTATCTCTCTTTCAAACTATTTATATAAAGAGAATGACAATAACCAATCACCTTAAGAATACAGGGAAATAGACAAGCTGGCAAGGGCACCACCAACAAGTGGGGAATGTGTTCAAAATTGAATTAATCACCAATCTCCCCACCCCCTATATCTGTCCCTCCTAACTTTCCCATTTCTTTTGATGGCACCATCCCCTTTCAAGTTATGGACTGTATCACCTCTTGCCTAACTTGGGAACTCACAATAAATCTCCTGCCACTGACTTCCCTGGCTTCCTTCAACTCAGCTGAAGTCCCATCATGTGCAAGAAGCCTTTCCTAGTCCTCCTTAACTTCAGTGCATTCCTTCTGAAATCATCTCCAATTGACCCTGCATATATTATGTTGATACATAGCTGTGTACATACTGTCTTCCCCAATAGCCTTCCAGCTCTTTAAGAGCAAGGACTGTTTTTTACCTTTCTTTGTGTTCCCAGTGCTTAACATATAGTAGGTACTTAATAATGCTTGTTCACATTGACTCTCCTCTCCTCTCCTCTCTTCTCCTGTCTTCTCTTCTCCTTCACACCTAGAGGTACCTAGGTATTGCAATGGATAGAGTATGCTAGGCCTGAAGTCAGGAAGACTTGAGTTCAACCAGCCTCAAGCACTTAGTAGCTGTTGTGACACTGAGCTATTCATTTAATTTCTGCCTCAGGTTCCTCAAATGTAAAACATAGATAATAACTGCACCTTCTCACAGATTTGTTGTGAGGATCAAATGAGATATTTGTAAAGCACTTAGGTGCTTTACATAGTAGGTGCTTAATAAATGCCTATTCCTCCTGTACCAAAATTTATCTAAAGCAAAAATCTGATCATATAACTTTCTTACTCAAAAATTTCCCAGTTCTCAAATGCCTACTCAATAAAACAGAAATTCCTTCACCTATCATAATAGGCAAGAACTTTCATACTTTGACTCTAACTTTCATTTTCATCCTTATTACTCATCATTCCCCTTCTGCACTCTAAACTGCAGTCAAACTGAACCATTCATTGTTCCCCAATTTCACTTGTGCCCTCCTTTCCCTGGACATTTGCACAGGCTTCAGCTTCTGCACAGAACAGACATATTCCCCCAACATCTTAGTATCCTAAGCCCTCCCTGCAGCAAGGAAATCCTTTTACTCCTCTCTTATTGACATTTTTTTTAAATCCTTTTACTCTTTCCTAGTTCTCTTCTTGTCCCTCATAAATCTCAATGGCTGAGCCAGTAGATTAGTTTTAATTTGCAAAGGCTATTCAAGACCTTCTCTTCTTTCTTCAAAACTCCCTAAATTTAGGGAGTGGGAAGGTAGTGATGAATTGAATATGCTGAATTTAAGATGGGTTATCTTCTAAAGGAGAGGGTGAGCAGACAATTGGAAATACAGGACTGGATCACTAGAGTGAGGTTAGGTTTGGAGACATAGATTTGGGAGTCCTTTGCATGAAAATTATAAATGAGTGGATAATAGGAGTGGAAAAGATTACCTAAAGAGAGATTACAGAGAGATGAAGAAAAGTCCAGTGACAGAAAGATGCTTAAGTTCTCTGTTTTGTCCCTGATTAATCTCAATGTCTGGGCCAGCATCCTAGTTTTTCATTCACAACTAGGCTTTCTAGAACATCTCTTTTCAAACTTCTCAGAGTACACCTTCCTCTCCTCCACTCAGTTAAGTTTCTCGCCAAATTTGAGAACTTTCTCAGGGAGCTCCCTCTTCTCTCCCCTCATATCACTTGTACCTTTGATCCCATTTTCTCCAGCAGATTGCCCACTATAGTCAGCAGGGATGGAAGGATCAAGTCAGAGTTTTTTCAGGATGTGGGAAGATGAGTGTGTTTGCAGGAAGTAGGGAAGGAGGGTAGAAAGGGAAAGGTGGAAAATAAGTGATAGAGTGGGGATGGTGGGGGCATTCTGTTGGTGGAAATGGACTGAAATGGGATTGCTTGTGTAAGTAGAGGTGTTGGCCTTGGTACAGAATAAGGCTATCCCATCAAATGAGAAAAAAGAGAAGGAGGAGAAAGTGACAGAAGATGCCTGAGTGATAAGAGATAAGAAAGAAGGAAGAAAAAATGGCCTTAATTTTTTCTGTAAAGTAAGAGGCCAAGTTCTCAGCTGAGAAAGTGGAGGAGTGAGAGCCATGGGAAGTTTGAGGATAGTTGAAAAGATCTGGCAGAGCCACTATGGAGACTGGAATAAGTTGATAAGGCAGGTATAGAAGGACTGCCTAACAGCAGTGAGAGCCCAGTTGAGGTTGTATAACATAAATCTGTGGTGAACTCAGTCAGAACAGTTGCATGATTTTCTCTACCTTCATTCAGAAAACACATGTGTAGAAGCCAAGGAAGCAAATGGTGGGAGTGATCTAAAACTGAGGCTTGGCAAGGTGTGATTGGCAAAATGATTAAGGGGCTAGGCATTCACGAGAGAAGGATAGTGTGGAGTTGAATTGATTCACCAAGGGGTCAAAATGATAAGAAGAGGAAAGAGTGGCTAGTACAGAAGAGAGAGTTCTGTTGAGAACTGGTAGAGAACTGAGGGGTCAAGGGACAAGAGGTCATGGTGTGGATGAAAAGTAAAGTGTTGTGAGAAGGCAGAGAGAGGGGTGAAAAACCAATAGATTAAGGTCAGATAAGGAATTGTTGAACATCGAGGTGGTACATCTGTGGCTGATGGCAAGATCAAAGATATGTACATCTTTGTGTGAGGCTGAGCCAGGGTGAAGGAATAGCTTATGGGAAATGAGTAGGTTGTGGAATTGAGTGGTTAGGGTGTTTGAGAGAGAGTCAATATGTATGTTGAAACCCCTTAGTATGAGGGCAGGAGTTGGAAAGGAGAGAAAAATTGAGAGCCATGTACCAAACTCATTGTGGAAAGAAGGGGAATGACCCTAGGGTCAACAGAAAACAACTATCAGGATTTTGACTGAGTGGTAGAAATGAATAGCATGAACCTCAAAGGAGAAGAGGTTACTAAGTGATGACGTTAGAGAGAAACTGGAAGTAGCAATGGGGAACAAAGAGTATTCCAATTCCCCTGTAAATTGATGAGAATGAGTGAAGGTGCAGCCAGAACTGGAAAGAATGGTCAGGGAATCTGTGCCATCAGAAAGAAGTCAGGTTTCAGTAAGAACTAGTAGATGGAAGCATTGGGAGAGGAAAAGACTTAGGATGAAGAGAAGCTTGTTGCCTATGGAACAGGAATTCCACAGAGGACAGTTGAAAAGGTGGATGGTGTGTGGTTGAAGCTTTGTGGTGGGAGGGTCAAGGAGGATGGGAATGAGGATCAGGTGGTGGGAGTTGGGGAATGGGATTTGGATGATGAACTACATGGGTTCAGAATCACTGGGATATAAAGGATATGACCAGGTGTGAGAATGTTCATCATTGAGTGAAGCATACCACTTCTCTTCCCAATCAGGCGTTAAATATATAATATACTTTTTTAAAAAGCAAATTATACCTAATAAAGATTTGAGGTTTCATGTACAATCCTCTTCTTCTGTTTTACTTTGTATGTGGAAATGCCCATTTTAATTAGTGTTAAATTCAGAATTAGTTTTTAATTTTAAGTCATGAATTACAAAAGCACCAGGACTTAAGGCAAAGGTCTTCTCTGGTGTCCCAGGAAATAGACCACAAGTTAAGTGAGAATGAAGTTCCAGAGCTCGATACTTCATAAAAATAGTAACCTCTTTTCTTCTGCCTTTTCTTTACAAAGAACAGCAAAAAAGTTGGAAACAAATAACAGGAAGAAAATATAAGTAACACTGAGTAAAATAGGGACGATTACCCAATTTTCTTATCTTTTTATCCCCTGACAGGTTGATATTTGCTTCCCTTTTTAACAACTCTAAATGATGCCATTATTTTCAAATTATGCAGATAAATAATAGAACTATTTGAATAGGAAGTCAACTTGATGTGTCCTGATTTTCCCCATGTAGATTATGATATATTACCCTTATTTGTGCCTAGAGTATCATTTGTTTCCCTCTGAGCACTTCTTCTAAACAAATAGTTTTCATTTATTCATTCATTCAACAAACACTAACCAGTACTTTGTGCAAAGAAACATGGTAAGCAATAGGAGATATATAAAGATTAAAAAGTAGCTGTCCCTGCCCTCAAGGAGCTTACAGTCTAGGAGGGCAAATAAGAAATGTACAGAACTATCAATGAAACAATACAGAAACACCAAGTTGTTCTACAATTTAGAATATAGCAATACAGAAATAGCAATTGAAACAATATAGAACACATAGCTTTGTATCTCTGCCAGTACTTAAGCATAGTGCATTTGCACAATGTGGATAACTAAAAGATACTTGTTGAATGTTGTTGACTGAATAAAAATAGGCACAAAGTGCTATCAGAGCATAAGGGATGAGGGAGGTGGTAACGTTGTGCAATAAGCATTTATATAACAACTACTACGTGCCAGGTACTGCACTGAGCACCTTTTAGAAATATTATTTCATTTGATCTTCATAACAACCTTGCAAGGTAGACGCTATTATTATCTTCATTTTACAGTTGAGGAAACTGAGGCAAGCAGAGGTTAAGTGGCTTGTTTAGGGTCACAAAGCTGGTATGTGAGGCCAAATCTGAACACAGGTCTTCCTAGCTCCAAGTCCAGTGCTTTATCCACTGCATTTTAAAGAAAGATAACCCCAACCCCTAAAGGTTAGTTCAGGGAACCTGAGGGAAAGATATAGCCTTCTTCACTCTGGAAAAGTAAGATTGAAGCAATCACTATTTAATAATTTTTTAGAATACTGTTATAATGGCAAAAGAATCAATGCATTCTAGGACCCTTAGCACAGATGTCAATAAGATTTATGTTACTGACTTTAAAACAACCGAGTTACGTTATTGGGTCAAATTATTTTCTAGGACAGTAAAGAAGTAGTAAGGAGAGAAAAACACAAAAATAATATGCTGGAATATGAAGATTAAGAGTTTTCTTTATCTCCCTGCCTCCCTGTCCTTTTCTATATTTTTTAAACTATTCTAGTAGCAGAACACCACTCCATACAAATAGTCTATATTGAATAAAAACATAACATACTGGTAAAATGCCTATGTAAACTCTATTCTTTTAACTAAAGTTTGGGTTAATTAAGATTGCACAGCTTTTACAATAATAGTTCACATTTACACAAGGACAGGGATAAGAACCGCGGTTTCATTGGTATAGGGAGTTCTCAGATGAGCAAACTCCCTCTAATGATACAGGTCAGCACCTTCTCTGCAACTTACGGTCTTAGAAAGTTGTCTAGAGCCCTGGGAAGTTGAGGGATTTGTTGAAGGCCATGCAGTCAATATGTGTCAGAAGCAGGCCTTAAGTCCAGGCCTTTCTGGCCTGAGTGCCAGCTCTCTGTCCATCCACCATACCTTCTATCCCATGGATACATGACCTTTTAAAGTTTACCCACAACAGTTGTATTTACTTGCAGCAACCCTTAAGCTTACATGATAGATGAGTATTGATATTGCAGTTTTACAGATGGGTAAACTGAAGTTCAGTGAGCTCAAATCATTTGTCCAAGGTCACCCAGTTAGTAAGCATCAGAATCAGGACTCAAACTCAAGTCTTATGAGAATAAGGTTGATGCTCTTTCCACCATATGACATTCATTGCTAGAATGTCTTACTAGAATAAAGTACAAGATAAAAAATAGGAATCAAATCTGACATACTTCCTGAGCTTAAACAAACAGCATCCTTAAAACTGAAATATTACAGAAGGAAGGGAAGGAGTCTCCCTCCCACCCTCAACTGATGTGGTCAGCAGGGCTCAGAAAGTAATCACAAACACTCTAAAGTAGATGGTAAGGAGTTCTCCCACAACCCCACTACAATATGTGAGTAAGTCTCTAAGCAACTTGTAATGCTCTATAAAGGGCCTTGGCCACTGGAAGAAAGTAACTAACACCACCCAGGAAACATAACTAAGAGAATCAGTCATGCTCCTTGGGCCTTATGTAAATGGCAACACTTTTTCCATTCTCTCCTATCCATGTCATAGGAGCTACTGCAGCAGGGGGAGAAAATGCATCTATACAGGAGCAGAGGTTCATGCACCATGGACAGACAAAAGCAAACAGTCACCCATGGTAGAGGGCAGCTTCAAGGTGCATGACCCTCATGGCAGAGAGGAATACTACCTATCAAATCAAAAAGAAGCCAACCTTGGGAACCCAACTTGAGTGTCGTTCCCACTCAACGGGATCGCTCAAGGGAAGTTGTGTGAGGACTCCACACAGACAGAAAGGACTTCCAGACCAGGAGTTGTGAGTAACCCTTTGCCAAATGTACAGCATACACCCACAGATGCTGGAGGTATTTGTGGCACAATATACCACAAGTCTAAAGAGGAATGTTTATATCAACTATTTTTAACCATACCACCTTAGAAAAAGACTTTTCTAAAGGCTAATTAAATCAACTGGCTAACTGTTAATGTTACGCACACTATTGTGGGCTCATGAGCAGTATATTGTGTTAGGAGTGGCCACCAACAGGTTTCACCAGTAGAACCTGAGGTACCAGACATCCTCAGGGCACTCCATGTGAGGGAAAGTTGAGGGAACAACCCAGAAGAGGTATTAAAGTTAATGTTACTTTATGTTAATTTTTGCAAATGTCAATGTTAAGATCTATCACTGAAGTTTTCTGGCAGCCTCCTAAGAAAAGAATGTAGTATATCCCAGGGGCCAAAGTTCTAGCCCCAGCTCTGCTAACAAGCTATGTAACTAATTTGGGCAAGTTATTTCACGTTTCTGGGTCTTATCTACAAAATCAATGAGCTGGACTAGCTCTACTTTCCTTTCCAGCTCTATGGTGCTAAGGTCAGTGCACGAATTGTGAGATTTTACAAATGTACCTCCAATTATATGTCAGTATGATGATGATAATGAGTCACCATAAGAAAGGTATGTGCTTCAAACCTTTTTTTTTTTAACCAATAGTAGGGATGGATTTGTCCATTCACAAAGTATCCCTTAATTTCCTTTGTTAGTAACAAAAAGAAACAAAATTTCCTTCAGTGTCTATAGTGTATTCTTTGAATATCCTCAAGAATAGTAACTTTATCCTTAAAAGGGAGATTTCATTTTGCAAAACAGCCTAAAGTCATTGAGAGCCAAGTCTAGCGATTAAGTTGGTTGATAAAGCTAAGAAATATCATTAAAAATAAGATATGCTATAAAGAAATGAAATTTATTTTCCTGAGTGTAACATTAACTGGACCCAAAAGACAATTCCCAAAAGGTGGCAAAAGTGTTCTAATCAATGGCAACATCACTGCAATTAAGCAGTCTTCCAAGGTGATTCCTTTAAAGACAACATTCATTTTAATTATTGGTATATTTGTTTAAAAGTTAGTCTTTTTACTATCCCAGGCAATACTGTGAGAGTCTTCGGGACCTAAAGTTTAGGAAACGAGGAAGAGGATTAAAAAGTTTTCATTAAACAACTAGGAGAGACCACTGATATATCAATCCTTGACATCTTCTCCTACCTATACTCTCCCTTAGTCATACCATATCTGGAATATTATGTTAGGTAAAATAGCAGATAGAGTGGTAGGTCTAGAATCAGGAAGGCCAGAGGTCAGGTCTTGCCTGAGAAACATCCTAGCTGTATGACCCTGAGCAAGTCACTTAACCTCTGCCTGCCTCTCTTTTCTCATCTGTAAAATAAGAATAATAATAGTAACTATCTGCCAGGGTTTCTGTGAAGATAAAATAAGAAAAATTTTTACAAAGCACTTTGCAAACTTTAAAGCCCTACATAAATGTTAGTATTATTATTATGTTCAATTCAGGGTGCCACATTTTAGGAATGAGATGAAAGAAAAGCCAAAGAGACAGAGTTTCTGGGTAATTAATAATCACTTTTTAAATTATGGCTAGCAGATAATCAATAAATTGAGGTAAGTGGTTCCCTCAGAAACCAAAGACCTGGAGGTCAACCTAATATTTAAATACCTTTGGAAAAGTGGTTGTCTCTGACAGGTGGAAGTCTACTCTGATTGGTTAACAATTAATGAGAGAATGAATATTATAATAAGAGGTGGGCTTTTTTTCTAATGAGGGGCTAGTAGACTTGACTACAATCACTTCAACACTTTTACACAAAGAGATTCATCCCCACCAAGATGATTCTGCCTCCAGAAATCTATACAAAAGGATTTATTCTCTACCCAGTACTAGCAGAGTAGAACAGGCCAGAATTCACCTAGATTAGATTCTCTTTACCTTTTAATAAGAAATAAACTCTCCCAGTTGGGTGAAGTCCTGCTCAAGATCGAGGAAAATGTCCCATTGTCAGCCCTATCCTTCACAAGGACTGGGCTTTGAATGAGGAAATAGAATGCAAAAAAAAAACTCTAGATCCCTCCCCATATTAATAATTGGTTATTAATAATCATTTCTCTCATGGTAGGGTGGACAGTGTTGAAAGGAGAGCCACCAGGATGGGCCTGGAGAAGAGCCTAGAGATCATGACATAAGAGGAATCAAAGATAATTAATTTTCGGAAAAGACTCAGGGTAGATAAGATAGCTGTTAAGTATTTGGAAAGCTGTCTCAAAGAAAAGACATGCTCTACTTAGTCACACGAAGAAAGAACTAACAGCAGTGGACTGAAATGGCAAACACATATATTTAATCTCGATAGAAGGAAAAACTTCCTAGCAATAAGAACTAACTAGAAGTAGAGTGGGCTGGCTGCCTCTGGTCCCCCCTTATTTGTAGTCTTAAAGCAAAGGCTAGATGGACCACTTTTCAGATATCTTGAAGTGGGGTTTCTCTTTCAGATACATGTTGGCCTCAATGACCACTAAGGTCCTTTCCAACTCTGAAGTTCTATCATCCCTCTGCTATAAAAAATTTCCTTTGGCAAAAATACGTTCCATTAGCCAATTAAATTTCTTGAAATAGCAAGAACAACAGATACTACTGAAGACAATAACAGGCACAAGCATCTAAAGTTCTATTCTCTCTGTGGGTATGCCAATTTTCAATGAAACCAGCCTCATACTCATCATCAATTTCACAGAAGTGGTGGCAATGGGAATATAAATGATATGTTCATTTAAGAGCTGCTATACTAATAAAAACTTAAATTTGTACCACACTTTAAGTCAAATGGGTTAAACTCTCAAAGATTACCTTCCCCATTTTTGAAGTGGGGAAAATAATATTTACACCATAAATTTCACAGTTTTGTTAAGAGGAAAACACTTGCCTAGGAAGTGTGTGTAGTGGGATTTGAAACCAGGTGACTCTAGGACTAATACTCCTCACACCACACTGCCTTTCCATTTGCTATTAACTTGTTGAACTCTTTGATTTTCTTCTAAGTTATTAAATACGGCTCTTGGTTTTTTGCCCACAAAAAATCCATGGAACACATTTTAGCTTTTAACACATTAGACACATGTGACCTAATGGTTGAGCTCCCAGACTATAGGGTAGCTATTACTGTTTTTCACAAATTTTTTTTAAAAAGCCCAACTCTACATATCCAAGCACACACACATATTCACCCATTCATTCAACAAACATTTAGTAGAATGCACTGTGTGAAGCACAGAAAAAAAGGTAAAAATAAAGACTAATTGCCTGATGACCCCTGCTATCAAGAAGCTTATAGTCCAGTAAGTACAAGATATACACATGAATGAATTACAAATTACTTTTAATTGGAATCAACTTTATTATTCTGTAAATGTGTTGTTTTGTTTTTGTGAATTACAAATTATAATATAATATGAAGGTTGAACTCAATGACCTCTCACATCCCTTTCAACTCTAAATCTATGATTCTATTATCTGAACCCTACAAAATAACCAGTATATGTTTAAAAGAATTGAAAAACGTTAAGTTTAGATTAGGGAAAGATCATTTTTATCTTCATGACAACATCTGATACTTCTGTGGAAAGCATTTTCTTCACATAATTCTCTAAGTTAAAGTAGGAGCGGTATAATTATTATCCCTGTTGGAAGAGGGCTTGCCAAAGGTCCTATAACTACCAAATAGCAGAGGCAGAATTCCAATCTAGGGCTACTTCATTCCAAGCCTAATGTTATTTCCACTGTACCACCCTCTGCCTTGCTATAAAAAGAAGTTGGTATTTGAGCTGACTCTTGAAATATTGGTATGAGATGGGGGTGGAGGAGTACAATAAGAGGAAGATACACTTTCAGACTGGTTGAAAACTGGAAGGTATAAGAAGGCTCCACTTATAAAAGGCACAATGAAACACAAAATGTATGGAGGTCAACTGGATATTTTATGGACATTTGGATCTTGTGCTTAGTTCTGGCAATGCTTTAGACTTTAAAAGAAAACCAACACAAAAACTGATTGCAATTTTCTTAAATTGTAAGTAGATAATATGATCAAAGAACAATGGATAACTGAGTGTTTAGTGTTATAATCAAATACAACTTACAACAAAGTTAGCCTAACACATTGAATGACAGGCGTAATTATTATGTTAGAAGAAAACCAGAACAAATGGCAAAAAAAAAGTCTCTACTCGTCACTGTACTGAGAATTACTTTTATACCAACAAGCTTTGTAATTTTCTTCTTCTTAAAATCTTATTTGTTTAGTATCTATAACCAGAATTAATATTAAAAATATTCTCAAATCCTATGTGCAGTTTCAGTCTTATTACTCTCACTATAACGCTATCAGTAACTTTTGGCCCATCAAGGTTGGGCCAAATGTAGCTAATAACTAACACATCAGATAAAAAAAGAAAATTCCCAGCTTCTGACAGGCTGAGATCCCTGTACCTTTGCTTCTCTTCCCACCTAATATCTAAGGCTTCCTGTGATCCTTCCCCTCTCACTAGAGTAAATCTGTTCCTCCACCAGCAATCGAGGACAGCTAGCTCAGGATCTTCTGAAACGTCACTTGACACTTAGAATAAGATTTTGTGTGTGTGTGTGTGTGTGTGTGTATGTGTATGTGTATATGTGTGTATACATACACACATACATATATATTCATTGAAATTCACTCAGCCTTAATCATGAATGACTGGTATTGACAGGAAAATTAACTCTAATATTGTTACACATCAAATGTAATATTCCCTCCTCTGTCAAAAGGCCCTCCTGACAGTGAGAAAAGCCCCCTTTCCTCTACACAGTCCTAGCAATATCCTTGCATTTCTGCTCTTGAGACTCAATTGGGGGGGAGGTGCATGGTGGAGAGGGGGCCTCCAGCCTGGAATCTTTTTATCCTGTGAACAAAACTAGCTTAGGCTAGCCACAGCTACTAAATGTCTTGCCTCTTTCATTAAGATTTATGGCAAGTTAGATCATGAAGGGTAAAACAACCAGAATGAAATGGGTTTTCTTGCTCAGATTGCAAAGGTCAGCTGGGGCTTCATGACCAGGCCTTGCTCCTCACATGACCCACCCCCCTTCTTCCTCCTGAAAGTATAAAAACCTTTCCATAAGTCTTCTTGGTGGATATCCATCTACTCAGATATATGTGTGACCCAAGCTCAAGAAGCTCTTTTTCTTGAGTAACAACACCTTTTTCCTCCATTTCTGGGTTTGATTTTATTTCAGGACTAACAGTGTCAAAGCCTAGTTTTGTATTCATCAGAATTTTGCCCGTGTCTAGTCATATTTACCTTTTCTGTTCATAAATAAAAAGTAACTATGCTCATGAGAGAAATTATTATTTCTCTCTCATATTAATAGCCAATTTTTAAAATTGCAGAGACCCAGCTTTTTTTCCTTGTTCTATTTCCTTGTTCAATCTCTCAAAGACAGGGCTGATGGACGATAGGATTAACATTCACCTCATTCTGAGTATTGCTACTTTACCCAACTAGATCAGACTTCTAATCAAAGGTGAAACTATTTTCTGCTCAGGCTTGGGCAGGGGATAAATTCTTTTAACAGATGGCCAAGGCTAGGGATAACTTCAGAAGTAAATGACCTGGGGCAGCTGGGTTACACAGTGGATGGAGCACCAGCCCTGGAGTCAGGAAGACCTGAGTTCAAATCCAGCCTCAGATACTTGACACTTAACTAGATGTGTGACCTGAGCAAGTCATTTAACCCCATTGCCTAGCAAAAAACAAACCAAAAAAAAAAAAAGGAAGTAAATGACCTAATCAAAGTTCAGGTCCAGCCCCTCATTGTAATATTCATTCTCTCATTAATTATTAGTCAGTCAGTTGATTGCCACCCTCAGAACACCCTTCTTCCAATGGACACATAAACCATGACTGTGTCTGGTCTAAGAGAGAGAAGGTCAAATGACCAGCTTTTGTTAAAATGCTGGTATTATTAATAAACTGATTAAATTACCCAGAAATTATGTCTCTTGAACCTTTTCAAATGCCACACTCTGAGGTATTTTATTCTGAGGAAGCAGGGCAGTGGAAAGAGTGATGGACCTGAAGTTGGAAAGACCTAGATTTAAAATCTACCTCAGATACTTACAAGCCACATGAGTGAACAAACTACTTAAACTCTCTGAACTAATTCCCTCATCCTCAAAATGGGTATAATACTAGTATCTATCTCACAGGGTAATTGTGAGAAACAAATGACAAAATGTATTTAAAGTGCCATATAAATGTGAGCTATTATGATTAGTATGCAGCCTGAAGGCTTGCAGTTTAAACAATCCAATTCATGATACCAGCTATTAAAAGTATGAGATGTACATCATTGGTGGCTACGCCTTTCAGCAGCGTATGCTACTGGCTAATCATTTCTCTTTGCAGGGTGGATGGAGGATGTGCTGTATCAATTTATATCAGGACTACCACAGAATTAGGTTGAGGGTCTATCCAATTCTTCACCCCGGTTGTATTTTTCCTAGGCTTAGTTAAACCTTAAATTCTTTGAAGTAAGAAAATATATTTAGTCTAGTTTTCCTTTGTCCTTCAGAAGACACCACACTGAAGAAGTTTGCATACTAATTGGTGATAGAGTAAATAAACATGTGCCAAGTAAAATAACAGGTTTGCTCCTTTTGGTATTCACTGGTGTAGGTAGGGTACTCCTGGTGAGGAATTCCTTTCCCCCAGTGCAGATAAGCAACTGCTCCACAATCTATAATCTTAAAGAGATGCTAGGAGAAATAACAGAAAAATATTTAAATAACAGTTCAAGGCAACAATAGAAAAGATGCCCAAGGCAATACACAATCATATGGCAAAGCAGTCACAAAAATAATCGCTGGAGTTCAGAGGAAGGAGTTATCACCTCTGGCTAGGGAAGTGAGTAAGGTACTCATGAAATGTTCAAGAAGAAAGCAGGATATAAGCTGGGTTTTGAAGCACTATGTAAATGGTTTGTTTGTGTATGTGGAAAAGATGGAAGAGGGCATTCCATGAGGATGAAACAGAAGAAGCAAAAATGAAGAGATTAAATAGTGTAAGATGTGTTCAAGAGACAGTGAGAAAATAGAGTAAAGGGTCCTTGTTGGGAGGAATAAGAAATAAGGCAGGAAAGGCAGACTGGGACCTGAGTGGAGGGGGCCCAGAACACTAAGGTAAAATCTAGTCATTATCTTGCAGGCAATGAGGAATCACTAAAGGTTGTTTTGGCTTTTTTTTTTTAACCTTAATATTCACATGATTAAAGGAGTGTTTTAGGAAGATAACAAAATTAAGAGAGTGACATGATCCAAGAGGAATGGACAGGGATGGAGAGGCAGCACTGATATCAACTATGTGTCCTGGAAGCTAGAAATTAATCAGAAAGAGAAATATTCAGAAGTGGAGAACTATTTCCTACTGTTGTGTGTGTGTGTGTGTGTGTGTGTGTGTATCAGTCAAAATAAAAGAAATGTCAACAATATTCACATAAATGTGAAAGAAATTTGTCTCAAGATATCCTATCTATACTAATGATACCACTGTAAAAATGAATATTTATGAAATGTAAAATGACTCAGATTAACTTATTACAATTCCCTCCTCTAAAATTAGATTTCAAAATCATGTCAAAATGTAGATTTTGATTACAAAAGCAATTTGTGACAAAAAAACAAGAAAGTAAGATGAAACGTATTTGAAATAGCTAAGAGAAAGAATGATATGATAAAGAATGGGAAAATAGACAACTTGCTAGAGAATTAAGAACAATAAAAAAAGAATAATGTTTAAAGTTGAACAATATTTTGCATATAATAGGTGTTAAATGTTTGGTAAAGGTTGAACATTGTCAACTTGGATGAACTTAGCTAAAGAAATCAATCAAAATGCATTTATTAAGTGTCTATGATGTACCAGGCACTGTTCTAGGCATTAAGGCTACAAAATGCAAAGGAAACAGTCTTTCCTCGAAGAGAGCTCACATTCTATTCAGTAGAGATATACATATCCACTGTACATATATATATACATATACAAATACATATGTTGATCATAAAAAGAATAAATATAAAGAGAATAACTATACATACAAAGCAGTTAAGTTCAAAAAAGGAAGAACAGGAGGGGAAAAGGAAGAAAAAAGACTAAAATTAGACAAAAGTAGTGTAAGAATATAAAGGCAAGAAAGTGGCTATTGCAAGGGAGCCAAGAAAAAATGCAAAATAGCCTTGATTGATGTCAACAGAACATAAGTACCTGATCAATTGAATAGTAATGTTTCCCAAATACAAAGAAAAAGCCACATAAAAGAGTCAACATGGAGAATTTCCATTAGCTGAAACCTTATTTGAGAAAAAAAGAACAAGTTACACAATCTGTGATAAATGAGTTTGGTTTTTTTTTAATGAAAAATAAATTCCAGGTGTTTTGAGAATGCTATAGGCCATTACCTTAAGCTTTTTTAACCCCTTCATTTACCTGAATGAGTGTGAATCCTCCTCTTCCCTCTATCTCAAAGTGTTAAAGCACCTCTACATAACCAAGAATGGGAACAGGATTAAACTGCCTTCACAAAGGGGACCAAGTGAATCACTGTAATAGCAGAACAATAAGGACAGAAAAGTGGAAAGGACCAGAAGTTCAAATATTCATACTAGGGCCAACAGATGTCCAAAGACTTTTACATAGAGCGATTCAATCCATTCCTAGCAATATGCAGTTACTTTCTATGGACATTGTCAGATCTGGCCCATTATAAATAGCCTGAAGAGAAATGGGAGATCAATACTAAATTAGTTTGAAAGTTTGGGTTTCTTACCTAGAGGGGCTGAAGAACAGGACTTTGTTACTGTCAGTGGTTTATTGAATGGCAGAAGTTTTCCTTCAATCAATAAACCCATAAGCATATATTACATGTCTATGTGCCAGGCTCGGGACTGAAAAAAGTATGAGGCTAAAATGGAGGCTACCATTAGTGTCATAAAAAGTATAAGGTATTTATACATTTATACATCATGACTTAATAGACAAAACAAATTTTGTCAATCCAACCAATTGAGCATTATTCTATGCCAGATACTATGCCAGGCTCTAGAGAAAGGTAAAATAGTCCCTGCTATGGAGGAGCTCACATTCTAAAGATCAGACAATATTTTTCTATATAAATATCTACATATACATACATACATACATATATATATATATATACCACACACACACATATATATATACACACAGAGACAGATATACATACTATATATGTATATAGAAAACACGTGTAAGATATGTGTGCCTGTGCACACACACGGAGTATCTAACTGTAAAGGTACAGGTTGTGGGTGACATAGTTAGATATCTCTGGACACTGGCCAATTCCTATTCTAAACTATTGTTTCTACCTTGAAAGAAGCAGAAGGACCTTTTTTGGGTACTTGTTCCTTCCCTCAGCTATGTCCAAGAAGGGTATCAGTCTAGATTTATAACTATCTCTTCCTCCTCTCAGATACTGCTGGTCCTGGAGTATGATTTTTAGGGGTTCAGAAGAAAAGCTATTTCCCTGGTTGCTCTTAAAATGAAGGGTAGCCCTTTAACTTAAACTCACCAGTTTAACTCTTTTCTACCAAACAAAGATTACACAAAAGACCCTCACAAATAATGAGTAGCAAGTAAACTTGTTCATCTAAGCCAGGAATGCACAACATGCAGCTTGCCAAAGGATTTCAGGCAGCCCTCGAAAAATGTAGAGGATGGGGGGGTGGAGCCAAGACGGCGGAGGGAAAGCAGTGACTTGCTACAGCTCTCCCCCAAACCCATCCAAATACCTATAAAAAATGGCTCTAAACAAATTCTAAAGCAGCAGAACCCACAAAAAAACAGAGTAAAACAAATTTCCAGCCCAAGACAACCTGCATGGCTGATCGGAAAGGTGTATGGCACTGGGCTGGGAGAGGAGCACAGTTCAGCCTGGGCGCAGCAGGCCTCAGAGGACTGAATCGTGGGCAGCTGTGGTGGTTTCCAGACTTCTCAACCCACGAATGCCAAAGACAACTTAGAAGGTCAGTGGGAAAAGTCTGTGACTGTGGTGAGAGAAGAAGCTAGGTTTCAGCCGCAAGTCCAGAGCGTGCCCTCGGGGCAGCGGCTGCATCCTGAGCTTCCAGCCCACAGACTGAGGGGGAATCGAGTGCCTGATCAGAGGGGGATTGCAAAGATCTCTTTGCCAGGGCTGAGGCAGAGATCTCTTGCTTTGCCCGTGCTTGGATCTGAGTCACAGTTCTGAGGGGCGGTCCTGGGGTGAGGAGGAGCGCTGGTGTGGTGGAGTTTGTTGTGGTGGTGGAGAGGAAACACCTCGCCCCTTATCATAGCACCTTGGAAGAACTGACACTTTCCAGATCCCTAGAAGTTTCTCTGAAAACAGCTGTACAAACCCCCGAAGCTTGGAACAGTACATTCTCCACATTGGAAACAGACTCTTACCTTAACAAAGAGTTTAAAACTCAAGTAACTGGTTGGGATCATGAGCAAGCAGCGCAAAAAGAGTCAGACTATATTATCTTACTTTGGTGACAAAGAAGATCAAAACATACAACCAGAAGAAGAAAACAAAGTCAAAGCTCCTACATTCAAAACTTCCAAGAAAAATATGAATCAGTCCCAGGCCTTGGAAGAGCTCAAAAGTGATTTTGAGAAGCAAGTAAGAGAAGGAGAGGAAAAACTGGGAAGAGAAATGAGAGTGATGCAAGAAAATCATGAAAAATGTAGAGGATGTAAAAGAAGGTAAAGACGTAAGGAGAGCTCTATCCCTGCCCTCTTATCCAGCCTTGCACTAGTCCCTGTTGTGCCCGTCATGTAACTTGGCAGATGGATTGCCACTGAGCACTCTCTCCTATTTGTCATGTGATCCTCGGCAACCAACCATCATCAGTCTGTCTCTAGTTAATTTTATGTGGAAGTGAGTTGCTAAAAACCTATCTTCCCCACAGAAAGTTTAGCCTATTTTAATTTTGGCCCCTACCTACTGCCAAGTTGTGCAGGTCTGACCTAAGCAAACAGCAAACAGAAACCAGAAAAGTTCTACACATTACAATATACCAAAAAACACACAAAATGAATGAACTCTTTAGCTGAGAGCGAGATGAGATCTCAGCTTTAGATCAAAGACAGGACCCAATATGACCTAAAAGAAAGTCTTCAAAGTCTTTAGTGAGGCAAAGCGTAAAACAGGGACATTTTGAGGAGCCCTCTTCTACATATCTGCCATTCCCAAAGTCCTTCTGAGTATATCTTTTCTCAAACAATCTCGCAAAGTTCTACCTCTTACACAGGAATAAGGCGTTGTCTCAGCATTCTTTCACCAATTAGGTGTCATTTCTCCCAAGCTTGACTGGTAGCCGAGTTACTTATACAAAATAGATAACAAGGAAAAGTTGGACAGGAATAGACAATCCAAGGTGGCTGAGAGCATTGTGAAAGTAAATAGCTAAGGCAAGCAAGAACCAGAGCAAAAGGTAAGCAATACGTGTGTTAGGAATTTTTTTTTAACAGAGAGGAATGTTTACAATCAATTTTTCTGAGTAATGAATAATATATCCTATAGGCTTCACAATACTTCTACATTATCACCCTGCCTATTCCAAAACAAATCAGAATTTTCATATGAAATCAAGACAAGTTAGCAAACAGTAATTCCAAGATTAGACATTTGGATGGCCTATTCCATCCTCAAAAATTTTAATGTAAGATATTATGATACATTTTGGGGGAGAAAATCATTTGCTTTAATATATGGGCACACCCTAGGATTCATGCCTCTAATGCATGTGTAATCCCAGGGTACTTAACACACTTGAAAACATATTTGTATGCAGTAGAGAAACAATAAATGTAAAATACACAAAAATCAATCTGAAAGTGATAAATCTTAGATATCTAGTGAATTCTTTAATTAGGTCAGTGTTAAAGTTGAAGTTTTGGCTTGCTTGTATGTACTTTCAGAAAGTTCTTTATGCTTTCAAGTAAACGGTTAGAGGATTGAGAAGTGTTTTTTCTTTCTGGTGGGGAACTTCGGGTTGAGTGAGGTATGACTGACCATTTATTTTTAACACAAGCGCTAGGCTAGTAAATCCACCATAGATTTGTCGCAGATGTAGCATGCTTGGCTTTTAGCAATGCATTTGACAAAAGTCTTTGCACCCTATGATTATAGACAAGATAAAGAGATGTGGTTGGATTGTGAATGTCCAGGATGGAGCTTACAATCTAATAGGGGAGACAACAAACAGCTAAATATATACAGGATAAAAAGGAGATAATTAACAGAGGGAAAGCACTGGAATTGAGGAGTTAGGGAGGGCTTCCAGTAGAAGGTGGGATTTTAGTTGGGGCTCAAAGAAAGGCAGGAGACGGAGACAAGGAGGGAGAGTATTCCAGGAATGGAGGACAGAGACAATAGCTGTAAAGAGCTTTGCAAACCTTAAAGTGATAAAAATGCTACTATTAGTTGTTATTATTATTATTATCATTATCATTATTATTATTATTACATGCCTGAAATGCTTTAGGCTCCTAGGAGAAAAAGAAATATTAGGAAATGTCCGACAAAAAAGAAGCCGCTGAAATATCACTAGGCCTTTAGCACAAAGAGCACCCCCCCATCTATATTTTGTCTCATTTCCACATTCCTCCCCGCCCCCATCGCCTGTTGTAGTTCCCTTCTGCGCCTGCGCAGTATACCACGTTACGTGCCCGGGATGTAGCCGGGCGCTGCTTTTTCCTCCAGGAGGGGATTAGCTGGAGGGAGGGCAGCAGCGCGCGTGCGCGGCAGTGCGCGCGTCACATTCCTAGTCCCTACCTGCTACTTTGAGCGGCTCTCTGCGGCCGGGTAAGGAGTCCTCGCGCCTGATGACTTTTGAGACTGAGTCTCCCATCATGCCAGTAGTCAAGCGAGGCCAGAAACCGTGGAGCAGTCTCCCAGAGTTTGCGATCCGAGACAGCATAGACAGGGTCGGGGGTCGAGGGTCGAGAGTCGAGAGTCGAGGGGTGGGCGGGGCGAGCGGGCCGGGCGGGGCTGGGGAAGGGGCGGGGTGCAGCCCCGGGCAGGCGCGAGACTGTGCGCGTGCAGCCCGGGCTGGATGCTCTGCAAAGTCTAAGCGAGGGAGTTCTTTTGCCTTAAAGCGGAGTTGTGTAAACTATTTCACAAGGGTGGTGTGCTGGATCTTCCGAGGGGAGGAGCTGATGCTGCATCCAGGGTTTTTTCTTTGGGTTGGGCTTTGTGGACGGGTTTAGGATTCTTGTGTCTTAAGCTATTTAAGGACAGAGGTCACAGGCGGTGAACATTTGTACTGAATAGTTGACCACGTCTGGCTTGCCCTAGAAAAGACAGTACTGGACTAGCTGTTAGGGAACCTGGGTTCAAATTCTGGCAGATTAGCTCACTGATGAGAAAATTACGCTTTCTCCATTTCCCAGAGGAAAATGAGATTCTTCCCACTTAGACCCACCTCCCGTCCCCCACCCCCGACCCAACTGTGAAAATCTGAATTCTTTGGTGCAAGTCAACTATTATTTAAGCGCCTAATGTTTCTAGGTATATAAAGAAAAAGAGAGAAAGTGGTGAAGGAAAAGAATGCTACTTTTGGAATCAAAGAACCTGGGTTTGAATCCCACTCTGACATTTATTGCCCTTGGGATCCTGAGCAACTCACTTAATTTCTCTGGCTTCAGTTTTTTTAATTTGTAATATGAGGCGCTTGGGACTAATGACATCTAAGGCCCCTTCCAATTCTATGTGATTTTTTTTTTTCTAAACCTGTCACTGACACCCATCTGTGACTTGTGGCAAATCACCCTTTCTGGAGCACCATTACCCCATCAGTAAAATAAGGTTAATATTACTTAACACCACCTATCACACAGGATTGTGGGGAAAGTAAGACTTGGGTTGCTAAAGAAACAGGAACCAGTATTTTACCCAATACCTCCCTGTAACACTGGTGCTGGCATTTATTATGTGCCAGGCACTGTACTAGTTGGTAGTAGGATACATAGAAGAAAATGTACAAGTCCTTGCCCTCTTGGAGTTAATATTTGTTGGAGACAACCTGGAATTGACCAGCAATTGATTAATGATGATGACTTATATAGAGTGATTTAAAGTTTGCAAAGCACTTTAAATACATATTCTTATTTAAGCTCTACACTGTGGAAGCACTAAAATCCCTTTATTTCAACTAAAAATATTAAGAAACGATGCTTTCCCCTATATCAGATTATGCTCGGTCTTGGGGAGGGTGGTGGGGAGGAAGGGGGAGAAAAATTTTAAACTCAAAAGCATATGGAAGTGATTGTTGATAAATCAAAATAAATTAATAAAAAAAAAAAGAAAGAAATTATGCTTTCCACAGCCTAAAACCCTTCCTGACTTTTTCCTTTTGGAAGAGGGGTTAGGTCAAAAACAAAAGGCCTTTCTTAGGAAAATAGTTAAGGGTAAGAACCAAACTTTGTACAACAGAGTATCACTTTTCCTGTTAAGCTTATGGCCTTTTCCCTGGTTATATGGCCTGTGACCTATCCAAGGGAAGAGCCCTTTTTTATTCTCATTCAGAAAGGATTATAATATTTTTAATCATTTTAATCTGTAAAGTGAGTAGTCAGTTAAAAAACAGAGTAGTTCAAGGTCCTGACTGTAGTTCTGGAATGTTATACCAAAACTGTATTTTAACAAACATTTTCCTTGTTCCAGATCCCTATAAACGTTACCTCAAATTGTCTTGGACGTCTTGGAGATGTCTGAGGGCATGATTGGTGGACTGTACCAATTTAGATATGTCTTTAAGCTAGAAAATGCTTCCATTTAGAATGTTAATAAAAGTGCTTCTGGCAGACTTGCCTAAAATGCATAGCATAGCATTAACAGTTTTTCCTTTGACAACAGCCCCATGAGGTAGGTGTTATCCCCATTTTACAGATGAGGAAGTGGGCCCAAGAGTAAGTGGCTTGCCCAGAGTCAGGACTTAGATTCCTGTCTTCCTCAATCCAAGCCCAGCACTCTAACCACTCTGTATCCCCTTGTGTACTCAGAATTGCCATTAAGATTTTAGGAATCCTGCTTTAGGAGCATTAAAATTTACCCTTACCAATTAATCATAAGCTAATGGCTTAACAATTACCTAAAGTGAAAACAGAGCAACTATCCAGTGACTTGGAACCACTGCATCTCTGCCTCTTAACTGTGGCAAAAGGTAGAGACACACCAACTTTGCACCAGGAAGACACTTTATAAATTAGTTATTAGCGGGAAAGTAACAGCAGAGTTCATCAGAGTCATCCAGGCATACTTAATAGCATTTCATGGTGATATTAGAACATTTTTTTATTTCTCAAATGGAACTTCATTTTGTTATTACAAATAAACACAGTCCTCTGGCCTTTGTCTCACTTGCTAATAAGACTTCTATAAGATGGAGCCAAATAAATAACTTAGGGGTCCCAGAAGTAAGTTTTTGGCATAATACAAATGTTTTCTCAAAATGAGTGGCTAATCTCTCAGATCAATGGGAGGCACATCTTCTCCATTAATATTTATTGTCAAAGAGAAAGTTGATGTCTTGGACTAGATTGTCTCCAAGGGGGATTGCTACCTCTTGTGTTTTAATGTAGTCTCTGACTTGACAGGTGTGCAATAGAATAACCCCACAAGTATCCTAGAGCAAATAATTACAGTTTAGCAAGAAATAGTAAAGTTGACTGACTTTTGTTTTTTCACTACAGATGTTTTCCTGACCAATGAGAACCTCAGGGTTTAGTAGTATTTTTTCCCCACTCCCTTAATTATAGTGTCAGTTCCAAAGCTCTGGTTCCAATCCTCCCTCCACATCCCTCATCCTCTTTCTTCCCCTCCCCCCCACCTTGGAAGCAGCCTGCCCTGGTTCTTAAAGACTTCAAAAGGTCAAATCTCCATTAGGCGAGTGAAGCATTGAGGCAATTATCCTGACAAGCAAATTTTTAAAAGCTTTTATTTTATTAGTTTTTGATGGATTATTGGTCAGCTGAGTTTCTTGATTTGTTTTTCCTATTTTTTGGTAATTGATTACATGAAGTTAAAGAAATATATTTTAATGAGGAAAATTTAGCTCTGATTCTATAAAAGAAGAAATGATAGTATAAGTTATATGGCTTGAATACTGACTTAAGGACCTATAAATTATACATTCTAATAAGTTTTACAAACAGTTTTTAACAATAGGAGTAATCATGTCTCAGAATTGACTGTATGAGACAATAGTAGAAGTAGTAATATCTCTGAACTGACCTCATGAGGCAGATAGCTCCATCTCTCAGCAAGGGTTTGATTTCTTCTCCCCTTCCTCCTTCTCACTCCTACTATCTATATTTGGTGGGTATCTTAAAGATCATCTGGTGAAGCCCACTTTTTAAAGATAAGGAAACTGAGTCCCAGGGAAGGGAAGTATCCCAAGGTCATCCAAGTTTTCAGTCAGTAGAAGAATTTATACTCAGATCTTCTTTACCCTTCAGACCTTGTCATTGTGATTTCTTTTTAGTTTTGGGTGAGCAGGTGATGGACAACTCTAATACTCAGTTACCTATGACCAGCCCTAGTCTCTCTCTTGAGATCTACTCAAGCATCTCCAACTGCCTGCTAGATATGTCAGACTGGATGTCTTGAGAGTGTCTAAAACTCACCATGTACACAACTAAACTCAATGTTTTCCCCCAAAATTACCGTCTTCCAAATTTCCCTATTTCTGTTGAGAGCACTATCCTAGTGTTAGCCTTGCCTCTTCACCCTCCTTCCTCCCACATATCCAGTGAGTTCTATCCCCACAGTGTCACTTGAATCTGTCTCCTCTTTACTCAAGTAGCTACCTCCCCAGTTCAGGCCTTTGTCACCCTTGTCTGGATTATTATAATAGCCTCCTAATTGGCCTCCCTACCTTGAGTCTCTCCCCTTCCTAATGCATCGAACACAAATGCCAAATCGATTTTCATAAAGTCCTGACCAGGTCACTATTGGTGACTCCCTCTCAACTCCAGGAACAAATATAAAATTCTCTATTTGGCTTTTAAATTGACTTGCAGCCTGGCCTCTTCCTCCCTTTCCAGAGCTTTTTTACTTTATTTCCCTCTGCACACTGATCTGGTGGCACTGGCTTTTCCAGCTCTGCCTTTTTACTGACCTACATGCCTAGAACAAAGACTTTCCCTCTGGCTTCCTTCACAGCTTAGTTCAAGTCTCAAAACTTAACTGGAAAAGGCATTTTCTCATTCTCTTCCAAGAAGTTTTTTTTTTCTTTTTACTTTGTTTGATCATGTCTTTTTTGTTTTTTTATAATTAATTTATTTTCTGTTTTCAACATTCACTTCCATAAGATTTTGAGTTTTTCATTTCTTCCCTACCCTTTCCTCCCCTGCTCCCCAAGACAGCGTGCAATCTGATATAGGCTCTACTTGTACATTTATATTGTACATATTTTCACATTAGTCATGATGCAAAGAAAAATTAGAACTAATGGGAGGAACCATGAGAAAGAAGAAACAAAACAACAAAAGAAAAGGAGAGCAAATAGTATGCTTCCATCTGCATTCAGAATCCACAGTTCTTTCTCTGAATGTGGATAGCATTTTCCATCATGAGTCTTTTGGAGTTGTCTTAGATCCTTGCATTGCTTAAAAGAGCTAAGTCTATCAAGGTCAGTCATCACACAGAGTGGCTGTTACTGTGTACAATATTCTCCTGGTTCTGCTCATTTTACTCATTATCAGTTCATATAAGTCTTTCCAGGTTTTTCTGAAGTCTGCCTGCTCATTTTTTCTTATGGAACAATAGTATTCCATTACATTCACATACCACAACTTGTTTAGCTATTCCCCAATTGATGGACATCTCTTCAATTTCCAATTCTTTGCCACTACAAACAGAGCTGCTATAATTATTTTTGTACATGTGGGTCTTTTTCCCATTTGTGTGATCTCTTTGGGATACAGACCTAGAAGTGGTATTGCTGGGTCAACAAGTATGCATAATTTTATAGCCCTTTGGGCATAGTTCCAAATCGCTCTCCAGAATTGTTGGATCAGTTCACAACTCCACCAAAAATGCATTATTGTTCCAGTTTTCCCACATCTTCTCCATCATTTATCATTTTCCTGTTTTGTCAGGTTAGCCAATATGATAGCTACTCATGAGCAATCTAGTAGGTGTGGTACCTCAGAGTTGTTTTGGTTTGTATTTCTCTAATCAATAGTGATTTAGAGCATCTTTTCATATGACTATAGATAGCTTTAATTTCTTCATCAGAAAACTGCCTGTTCATATCCTTTGACCATTTATCAATTGGGGAATGACTTGTATTCTTATAAATTTGACTCAGTTCTCTATTTATTTTAGAAATGAGGCACTTATCAGAGATGCTGGTTGTAAAAATTTTTTCCCTATTTTCTGCTTCCCTTCTAATCTTGGTTACATTGGCTTTGTTTGTGCAAAAACTTTTCAATTTAATGTAATCAAAATCATCCATTTCTTCAAAGAAGTTTTAAAAATACTTCTGCTGATGCTTTAATCCTCGAAGCAACCCTGTGAGGTAGGCAGGGCACATAGATTTATAGATGAAGCTCAGGAATGTTAATTGATTTGTCCAACATGCTATGGCTACTAAATAACAGGAGCTAAAACTGAAACCCAGAGAGGATAGTTATTGAGGTCGCAGATTGGGCACAGTGAATAGAGTGCCTGGCCTGTAGTCAGGAGGAGCTAAGTTCAAATCCAGCCTCAGATACTTAGTGGCTGTGTAACTGTGGGCATCACTTGTTTGCCTCAGTTTCCCCACCAGTAAAATGGGAGAAATAATAACCCCAGTCCCCCAGGGTTCTTGTGAGAATCAAATGAAATAATAACTGTAAAGTGCTTAGCATGGTGCCTGGTACATAGTAGGCAATATATAAATGATAGCTATTATTAGAACAGTTGTGTCTGACGTCTTCTAGGAAAAACATCTTAGCCCAGTGAATTGGGAGGTGGAGGAAATCTAGAGTAAGAACTCCCTTACCTACCTTCTACCTATTGCCTGCAACACCATAGCCTTGTTAGCACCCCTATACCTAAGCATAATTGCTTCCTTTGCTCACACCCATCCATCCCCAATTACATATTGAACCAGGAACTGAACTATCAGAAAGTCAACCTATGTGTGGAAATCAATGTTAACTACAAAGGAAAATGGATGCACAAATTAGAAGCCTTAGTTAATTTAAGGTACGGATTTTTTTTACACCAAAATTTTATATTCATGAGTTAAAAATAATTTCTATTTTTAATCTTTATATTTGATTTTTATGGCTTAGTAATTTTTATAAGATATTTTTTCAACCATTCTCCAATTATTGAACACATGAGTTGATTCCAGTTTTCTACTAAAAATTACTATCTGTATTTTTGTAGTGATAAGGGTTTTTTTTTCCTTTCAATAACTTCCTTGGGGCATAGTCATAGTAATGGGATCACTGGGGTCAGAAAAAGTAAAATTCTGTAGCTCTTTTTCTTTTTTGCCATATTGCTTCCTAAAAAGGTTGTACCAGTTTACAACTATACCAGCTATGTAATAGTGTGCCTATTTCTCCACAGCCTCACCAACTTTGAATTTTTTAAAAATCATTATCAATTTAATGGGTGTAAGATGGTATCTTGGAGAATTTTTGGTTTTGTTTTAATAAAGAGTAAATAGCTTATTTCAACCAAATCAAATTGATATATTTCAAAAATTGGGTTATGCTACTGACTATTTTCAGGCAGCTAGATGGTACAATGGATAGAGTACCTGCCCTGGAATCAGGAGGACCTGAGTTCAAATGTGGCCACAGACACTTAGTAGTTGTGTAACCTTGGACAAGACTCTTAAACTTGTTTGCCTTAATTCCTCATCTATTAAAAAAAATGAACTGGAGAAGGAAAGGGTAAACTGCACCAGTATCTTTGCCAAAAAAAAAAAACCAACAAAAAACAAATGGGGTCACAGAGAGTGGGACACCCTTGAAACAACTCGATAGCAACAACTATTTTCATCTTTCTGTTTATTCATAGCTCTGAGAGGGGGAGCTGGGAACAGAGTTTCCTATTTTTGGATAGTTCAGATGAAAACAGAATTCCTATCACCTTTAGAAGAAATTATGGCTCTAAAAGGCAAATTAATATTTCTGTGAACTCTGCTAAATGATGTGTTGCAGGGACTTCCACAAATTCAATTTCTTCAAAACCATATCCAGTTAATGAACCTGAATTCGAATCCCACCTCAGCCACTTATTCTGTTTTCTTATTTGTAAAATGAGGGAGCTATACACATAGTTCTTAAGGTCCCTTCTAAGCTATAAATCTATGATCTATGAACAAATAAATAATTTGTCTCCTTATAGTCTTAAAACATATTATAGTTGGTTTTATAGAAGGGTGATTGAAAGAGATTAATATCAATAGACAACTATTTTTTTTTCCTTCTTTAGCATGATATTAGATGTTAGCCTCCCCTGTCTTACCCCACCCAAAACTGAAAGAGCTAGAAATAGTCCATAACCTTTTTAAGTAAAGTTTCATAAGTAGGCTATGTTATCTGAATATGTTATCTCAAGTACTATGTAATCAGAAAGCTTGATCTCCATTTCATGATCATGCCTCAGAGCTTTACTATATCTTAAGTTTAAATTATCTTCAGATTTTTTTTAAAAAATTATTCATCTAATTTTACCTCCTCTGCCTTACAGATAAAATGCCCAAAGTTTACTAAGTCGTAAATATGTTATTACCAGCTCCTCTTCTCCTTCAAAAAGTAATGGTCTGTACACGTATATGCAAATAAAAATAACTTTCTATACTGCTAGTCTGTCATAAATCTTCAGATGGTCTTTGGTCATCTTCACTTGGTATGGTATATATGATCACTAAGCTACTGTAAGCTTTATTTGGAACTTTAATCTACAATGTCTTATACTAATGAAGCACTTTATGAAGCGAGCAGAGTACTGGCAGATTCTCTTCAGTTCAGGGTTCTCTTTTTAATGGTCAGATTTCACTGTTTGCACTTGGAAAAACAATACTGTGCAATTTAAAAACATCTTTTGGTCCATGTTTGTGTCAGAGATAGTCATGCCTTAGAATTCATTGATTGATTTGAGGCTCTAGTGCCTAGAGCACTTTAATCCCTAGTTAACTTCCTTTCCTTCCCCCTAACCCCAGATTCCCTGCATTAATTTACATTTGTGATAGATTCATTTCTTTAAGCCATCTGGTGGCTCTCACCTGTAACTGCAGAATCAAAGCAGAGCCCCAGAATAAATTTTGGTATGTGCCTTGGTACATGTAAGATTTATCATTTTCTTATGGTCTGTTATCATCTAGGTGGTCTTGTAATGATGTGAGATATGCATGACAATGTCAGCATTCAAGGAAATGGGTCATTTTCCCACAGCACTGACTAAAGCATTATTTTAGTATTAAGTAGGGTGTGGCAACATAAATAACATGAATGACATAAATGGATAGAGAACTGCTCTCATAGCAAAGAAAACCTGGATTCAGTTCCCACTTCTAACATAGACCAATTATGTGTAGCTTATAAGCCCCCACCATTGTGTGTACCTTGAGTAGCCAGCAGGAAGACAATTCAACAAAAGATACAATTCAACGGCATAATAGGGAAAACAACAACAAAACCTTTCCCCCACGATCCTAGGGCACAGCTTCCCGCAAACGCACATAGACAACATCAGATGGAAGAGCAAATATACTTAAGGAACACACATGGAGAGGCACACACATGGCCTAGACATATATATGGAGGGGCACACATATGGAACACAAGTAACCACAAATCATGCAAAGAGGATTAACTCATCCCTAGTGCTGTAAGGTACTGATGTCTTTTGGTGATGTTGTAATCCTCCGGTTGACACTGGTTTTATAAGGTCCACTCTGCTCCACTGGCCTCTGCAGGATACTGCTCTGCTGGATGCTACTGTGATGGGCACATGTCCACCTCCCCAGGAAAGAGCAGGTGCCACTATACTCACTTAGAGCCTAGAGCAGGCTTTTTTCTCCTTTTTTTTCTAGTTCTGTTAAACAAGGCCCAAGAACCCTTGCCACTAAAACCAGCAGACAGTTTCTATTTCCTCAGTGTAGCTACTAAGGCCTTTCATCTCCCTTGCAAAATATTCTCAACCCAGGTACCAAACTCCTTAGAACAAAGAGCAGAGCCATCCCAGCTAACACAATCTTTTCTTTGGGCTCTTCTCCCTATTCTAGGGCTTTTAAAAAAATGCTCAATAAACATTGAATTGAATCATCATATGTACAATTAGAAAAATGATGGCATCTTCCTCAGTGGGTGTGACAGTGCAGGTGGCAAAATGTAGTGATTCCATTACATAAACATTCTGTGATGTCCACTGAGCTGACTGACAAGAAATATGCATAGACTTATAAAGGCTGAGATATTAGTGACTAAGTGAATAGGGAAAAGCAGCCCCTCCAAATCATCTGAAACATTTTATGACTATGTGCATTGCTCTCTTGCTCTTTGTATTTGATAGATGGCTCTGCACGGGTTGAAAACCTCTTCTCCAAATTGAGTATCAGTAGAATACTACATAGCACCAACCAGTGAAGAAAGATAGATTAGAACATGAATGGGTGAGGGGCAGAATAGCAGAATGTTTCTACGCTTACCTACACTGGCCAAGGAGAATTCCATTTTATGATAATTATTACATATATTTCCCATTTTCAATCCCTGAAAGCTAGGCTATAAAGCAGGCAATAGTTGTTTACCTAATAATTGGCAGTCATCTCGATAGGTTAATGATTCCTCAGTTTTTAAACCTGAAGTGTCTTCCACTCTGCCACGTAGGATGAGGGGGCAGAGAAAAAGTCAGAGACTCCATACTAAGCCTGGGGGTCATTGTTTCTATACCTGCTCAGCCTCTTCACATGTAGATGCAGCTGGTCAGAGTCTGAAAGTGGATTTGCCCAACATCTTCACATCATGTTTAAATCGTTAAATATGTGGCCAAAGCTCTGTGTGCTTCTTCCTCTGTGGAAATAACCCATGTTTTCCATTCACCCCTTGTTCTGAACATTACACTCTCCTGCTGAGCCCCCATATCTATAACAAAGAATCTCTCTGCCCAGCCACCATAGGTCTGCCCTACAGTGTCTGACCACCAGCTACGTCTGCCCCTTCCACTCTGACATATGGAGCTTCTGCTCTGTAATCAGCACACTCCTCTTAATTTTTAGCCTCTTCCTCTTATTTTTTCAATCTTCTGAAACTCATTAAAATTTAGAGTTGGTTGGTGACACAATGGATAAAATCTGAAGTCAGGAAGACTTGAATTCAAATTCGGCTTCAGACACTTATTTAGCTCTGTGTCAGTTTCCTCAGCTGTAAAATGGAGATAATAATAACACCAACCTCACAGGATCAAATCAGATAATAATTACAAAGTGCTTAGCACAATGCCTGGAACATAGTAGGTGCTATAGAAGTGCTCATTTCTTTCCCTTCCATCACTGAAACCTGGCTCCACCCAAATGACACTATAGCCTTGGCCGTCCTTTCCAGTTCTCATTACATCTTATCTCATACCCCCACAACTCACAGATGCTGAGGAAGAGGGGGAGTAGAGTTGAAATACTTGCTACTCTTGACCAGGGAGGGGGAACCAACAGCCTCATGGCCACATGTGCCCCTCTAGGTCCTTGGGTGCAGCCTTTTGACTGAATCCAAGTTTTACAAGAAAAATCCTTGTATTAAGGGAATTTCTCTGTAGTTTGGATTCCGTCAAAAGACGACACCCAAGGATGTAGAGGGTCACATGTGGCCTCGAGGCCGCAGGTTCCCCATTCCTATCCTAGACCCTTTATTGCCATGACTTGGAAAACTCTTATGTGGATATTTATCATATTCAAATTTGTCACCCAGTCTAGATCTTCGTAGCAGTTTATCCACCAAGACGTTTTCCTTCCTCTCTCAACAAGTTCAGTGCCTGGAGCACAGTCTTCCAGTTTACCCCAATTCCTGCCCTCCTGTTAGGAGACTCCAACATACATATTGTTGTTCCCCCAAATGATCTAACCTCCCAGTTCCTCAATCTACTTAATTCCCTTGTACTATTCCTCCATTCCCCAACTATTCATAGTGCTGGTCAGTCCCTTTATCTTATCATCATCCATATATGTTATACTTCCATAACCAAGAACTCAGTACTTCCTTTATCTGATCAAAATGCCCTATCATTCCATTTCCCCATTATCCTATACCTATTCTTTGTCCTAACTGTGAACTGCAGTTATTTACTGCTCAGTTCTTTCTCATGCTATCACACTTGCTCTCCTCCTTTCCTTATCTTGACCCCTTAGTGAAACAGTTAAATTCTTGATGACCTTGCTTCCCTGTTCATCACTGCTCAGTCATACCAAACCCCAATCCTAGACTATCCCACCATCCTCCTCCTTTATTTCTAACTCACATGCTGCTGAACTTTTTAGTTTACTGAAGGAAGTTATAAATGTGTTATCCAATCTGGACTGAATGGCCCTTACTTCAGCAAGGATTTTTTTATTCTTTCAAGTTGACACCATATTCCATTCACCAGAGCTGCTATTCCTGACCTTTCCTTTTCTCAGAACTCCTTCCCTTCCATACTCTCAGGTTAGTGGTCCCTTCATACTTTACTGAGAAAAAAGAGATCATCTACTAGGAGCTGCCTCTCCTCTCTTCCTTGCCTTTTAACCCCATGACTTCCTCCATTACTATTTTGTTCTTGAATTTTTGATGAAAAGGTTGCGGTTTTTTTTTCCTTACCAAGACCAGCCTCTCCACATATACACTTGATCCTATCCCCTCCCATTTTCTACAGCAGATTACTCCACTCATTCATATTCTCTCACAGATTTTCAGTTTCTCTTTACTGGCTTCTTCCCTGCTACCTACAAACTCAACCAAGTCTCCCTTTGCTTTCAAACTCTTACTATCCACACCAAGTAGTATCCTTTATCTTTCTCAACTAACTTGAAAAAAGTCATTTATGGAGGTGGAGTCAAGGTGATAGAATGGAAGGAAGCATTTATGTCCAACATACCTCCTCCACAACAACCTAGAAAATGTGCCAGGTTGTAGGGTGTGTTCAGGGAAGATTAGTACCTCTGGTGTGGCTGCCAAGCCCTTTTCAGAGCTACTTTCCACCTTTGGTGTCCACCTGTTCCACCTAGCTCTCACCTGTGGCTCCAAGAAGCTGTAGCATGCACAGCTGTCACACTCTGGTAAACCATTTCAGCAGACAGGCTAAACCAGGTCAAGGGTAACCAAGGGGTCTCAAACCCATTAGTGAGTTAGGGAGGTGTCTACCCCAAGCTTGTGAAAACTTCCCTTCATGGAATGGGCGGATAAGAAGTATTTGTTCCAATGGCCATGAAGGCAGCTGAAGCAGGCACTATGGAGCGCTTAGAGCTTGGTTAGACATCGAAGACGCCAAGATCATCCACTGCATCTTGAACCATTGCAAGTCTTCTTGATTCTGTCCTGCCACTGGACTATAATGACTCTGGAGGAGAGAGTGAGGTCGACAACCTCGTGCAACTATGCCTCACTTAAATCCAATTTACACATGCATCAGAGGACATCAAAGGGGAAAAAAAAAAAAGGAAAGAAAACATGCCAGCCTGCATTCTGATCAAGAAAGCCAAGAAAAAGTCATTTTCTAGTCCAGGGCAGCTTAGGGAGATACAAAGAGAGCTACAGATACTAGGAAAGTGGGGGGAGGGGCTGGCCAGAAATACAGTTTGGCAACAACAAGGAGCATAGAAAGAAGACTGAGACAGAGCACCAGAAAAGGAAGCATGGGACAGAAAGAGATCTCTGGGGATCCTTGAACTAGCTCTAAGTTCAGGAACAGGTGCCATCTGGCAACTCAGTCACCCATTCCTCAGGTCTGAGTCATAGATCCAGGCCAGAGAAAAGCACTTATAAGCAAGCATGGCCCTAGGCATATACTGAGAAGAAAAACAAATTCCTGAAATGTAGCTGTATGGCAATGAGCCCAGGAGCAAAGCAGTGACTCGGTTTTAGCTTTAGCCTACAACATAAGCCTACAGTGGAATAACCAGGGTAAGAGTCTCAAAACGAAGGGCAGATAACAGTTCAGTCACTCTGAACCTGCGGAGTCTCCCAGGGGACTAACAGTGACTGAGCAATCTACTGAAACTCAACAGCATATAAGCCAACAAACCCAAACCTGGGTCAGGAGCTTGCAAAGATCAGACCAAGACCAAAGAACAGACCTCTCCATAGATCACGATGCTTTGGGTGCACTGAAAACTTGCAGGCTCCCAGACTGAGCTCCAAAACCAGCAGAAGGACATAAAAGGGCAGAAGGTCAGGCCAGACATTGTTCCCAAAAACACAAAACCTATCACTAACATAAAATCCAAATTCAAGAAGTAGGCTGAAAGAAAGAGAAGGAAAAAAAAGAACCCAACAATAAAGAGCTATTATGGTGACAGAGATGATCAAAACAAACACAGAAGACAATGTCTTGAAAGCACCTATAAACAAAGGCTCAAAGAAAAATGCAGATTGGACACAAGCCCAATAAGAATTCTTAGTAGAGTTAAAGAAAGAGTTGGTTTTTTTTTTAATGCTAAAAAAAGATAAAAGAAGAGGAAAGTGCAAGGCCAAAGCTGTACATGGAGAAGGTGACCACATAAGCCAAGCTGAAGAAGCTCAAAGAAGATCAGATCCTCCTAGAAGCCCAGAACTGCAAACCCACCAAGGAGAAGAAATTATTGGAGCGTAGAATATCAGAGTTCACCACCAACCTCATGTAAAAGGAGAAATCCAAGAGCCAGACCAAGCTGAAGAACAAGTATGAGGCCATGATCACAGACCTGGAAGAATACCTGCATGGAAAGGAGAAGCAGAAGCAGGACCTGGAGAAGACCCGACAGAAGCTAGAGGGAGACTCCACAGACTTGAGTGACCAGATTGTGGAGATGCAGGTGCAGATCGCAGAGCTCATGGTGTAGCTCGCCAAGAGGGAAGAGGAGCCCCAGGCCAGAGTGAAGGAGGAAGTAGCTCAAAAGAACCTGGCCCTGTAGAAGATCCATGAACTGGAATCCCAGATCTCTGAGCTTTAGGAGGACCTGGAGTCCAAGTGGGTTTTCCAGAACAAGGCCAAGAAACACAAGCAGGATCTGGGAAAGGAGTGAGAGGCTCTGAAAGCAGAGCCAGAGGACACCCTGGATTCCACCACTGCCCAGCAGGAGCTCAGGTCAAAGTGGGAACGGAAAGTAAACATTCCAAAGAAGACTTTTGATGATGAAGCAAAGGCCCACAAAGCCCAGATCCAGATGATGAGGCTGTGGAGGAACTGGCCAAGCAACTGGAGTAAACCAAACGGGTGAAAGCCAACATGGAAAAAGCCAGGCAAGTGCTAGAGAATGAGTGTATGAAGCTTTCCAATGAGGCAAAGGACCTTCTGCAGGGCAAAGGGGACTCAGAACACAAGCACAAGAAAGTGGAGACCCAGCTTCAGGAGCTGCAGGTGAAAGCTCACTGAAGGGAAGCAGGTGTGAGCGGAGCTGGCTCACAAGGTCACCAAACTGCAGGCTGAGCTGGACAACATCACGGGCCTCCTCAGTCAGACAGCGAGTCCAGCAAGCTGGCCAGAGACTGCTCTGCTTTGGAGTCTCAGCTTCAAGACACAGGAGCTGCTACAGGAGGAGACCCATCAGAAGCTGAGCCTGAGTATCAAACTGAAACAGATGGAGGATGAAAAGGGCACCTTAAAGGAGCAGCTGGAGGAGGAGGAAGAAGTCAAAAAGAGCCTGAAAAGCAGACTGCCACGCTCCATGCCCAGCTGGCTGGCACAGAGAATAAGATGGTCGATACTGTGGGCTGCCTGGAGTCAGTGGAGGAAGCTAAGAGGAAGTTCTAGAGGGACCTGGAGGGGGTGAGCCAGGAGTATGGGGAGAAGGCTGCAGGTTACAAGTTGGAGAAAACGAAGACACGGCTGCAGCAGGAGCTGGAGGACCTTCTCCTCGACCTGATGAGAGGTCTCCAATGCCTCAACAAGCAGTTCCATGCTGAGATGAAGGACCTCATGAGCTCTAAGGACAATGTCAGCAAGAGTGTCCATGAGCTGGAGAAGTCAGAGCGGACTCTGGAGCGCCAGGCCACTAAGGATGCCACGCTGAGGCTCAAAGTGAACCTGAAGGCACTCAAGGCCCATTTTAATAGGGATCTCCAGGGCCATGATGAACAAAGTGAGGAGAAGAAGCAGCTGGTCCAGCAGGTCCAGGAGATGGAGTCTGAGCTTGAGGACAAGAGGAAACAGAAGACTTGGAGGCCCACGCTGACTCAGCCAGCAGGAGCTGGGATGAGGCCATTAAGCAGCTGTACAAACTGCAGGCCCAGATGAAGGGTTATATGCAGAACACTCAGGCTTCCCAAGAGGACCTGGCCTAGTCCAAGGAGAATGAGAAGAAGCTCAAGACTGTGGAGGCAGAGAGGATGCAGCTGTGGAGTACACTAAGCGTCAGGCCCAGCAAGAGAGAGGCCAGCTGGCCAACAGAAGTGGCAAAAAAGCCCTGGCTCCGGAGGAGAAGCAGCACCCAGATGCCTGCTTTGCTTAGCTGGAGGAGGAGCAGAGCCACACAGAGCTGGTCAGTGACCAGTGCAAGAAAGCCAACCTCCAGATTGACCAGATCAACACTGAGCTGAACACGGAGCGCAGCCATGACCAAAAGGAGAATGTGCACCAGCACCTGGAGTGGCAGAACAAGGAGCTTAAGGTGATGCTGTGGGAGATGGAGAGCACTATAGGGGGAGGGAAAGGAAGATTTTTTTTAATCCATTTTTCTTCAAATTAAATTTTTGATAGTGAGAGCCGTAGGAAAGTCCCTGGTACCCCCACTCTTCTACCCAACCCCTCCTTTGCTGTTGCCAATAATACTGGGTGACCTCACAGACCTGCCTGGCCTCAAGAGTCCCAGACCAGACTGGGCCCCTGCCCAGTCAGGAGAAGGGGGTACAGGATGGATTCAGGATGGAGAGAACAAGAGAGAAAAGATGGGCAACCCCCAGGAGCAGCTGCCAAAGTTGTCAGCCCTCTTCCTTATTCAAATGCAATGATTATGCTTCTATACCTGACTCACCCGCCCAGTGCACCAGCTTAGGGTACTCTATTCCCCTTCTGTCTGGCAGGGAGCAGGTATAGGTGGCCCACAGCTTCCCTGTGGCTTTTCATGGTAATTCTTGAGGACCAAATCTATTTGATGGTTCAAGGATTCCTCCCATAGAGCCTGGCTGCAGTGGGACTGGAGGAAGGAGGGCCAGAGGCCCACCCTGCACCCCTTCCTCCCACCCCTTCCCTCTCCCCTCTAGGGAAGGGGTGAGGTCATGCTGTACCCCTGATTGATTGCAGTTTAAAAGTCCTTAACCTGCACAGTCTTGTATCTCTCTCAAGAATAAAAGAAGGGTCTTTATCACTGTCTTCCCACTGCAACTGTGGTTCTAGGGAACAGTCTGTTTTCTGCACCATACACTGGTTGCTGGACTTACCTATATTCTTAACTATATGGTATGTGCTGCATTACTCAGACTTACCTGCCCATGAGCAAAGAAAACTTTAAATTTGAAATATATATATGCATTTCTGAAGTCAAGTCCCAGTGACTGTCATGGAAAAATTAAAGCCCTGCACATCTTTTATATAAGAAAAGTACTTTAGGATATATTGCAGCCACCAGGAGTGCTTCAGTAAAGAGTACCACATGCTGCAGATCATCAAAAAAATGATAAAAAAATTATTTTTAAAAAAATTGGTAGGGGGAAAATGGGAAAATAAACAAGAGCTGTGGAAGAAATATGCAAAAGGAGAATTAACAGCTTTGTAAAAGAGGTACAAAACCTTATTGAAGAAAATAATTCCTTGAATATGAAAACTGGCCAGATAGAAGCTAATGACTCCATGAGACATCAAGGAGAAAAAAAGCAAAGACAAGATTGAGAAAAAAAAAATAGAAATATCTCATACGAAAAACAACTGATCTAGAGAACAGATTAAGGAGAAATAATTTAAGAATCATTGGCTATTTGAAATCCATGAGCAAAAAAGACCCTCAACATCAAATTTCAATAATTCATAAAAGAAAACAACTCAGATACCTTAAAACCAGAGGGCAAAGTAGAAAATTAAAGAATCCACTGGTCACCTCATGAAAGAAATCCCAGAGTGAAAACTCAGAAATATCAGAGCCAAAATTCAGATCTTCAAGGTTAAGGAAAAAGTACTATAAGAATCCAGGAAGAAAGAATTCAAGTACCAAGAAGCCAGGATCATATAAGATTTAGCAGTCACCACCATAAAAGGATAGAGAGCTTGTAAGATAATATTCCAGAGGGCAAAAGATCTAGGATTACAACCAAGAATAATTTACCCAGCAAAACCGAGTATAATCCTACAAGGAGGAAAATTGACCCTTAATGAAATAAAGGACTTTCAAATATTCCTGATAAAATATTAAAAAAAAAAAGACCAGAACTGAATAGAAAATTTGACATTCACACACAGGACTCAAGGGAAACATAAAAAGATAAACATGAGTAAGAAATCATTAAGGTCTAAACAAGATTAAGCTGTTTATGTTCCTATATGGGGAGATGATACATGTAGTACCTCAGAACAGTATCATAACCAGAAGCCTTACAGAAGTTTAATTAGACAAAGGGCCTGGGTATGATTCTCTTATGTTTGGATGATCTCAAAAGAAAAATGAAAGGGTAAGGAAAGGAATACACTAGAAGTGGGGGAAATTATCTCACATAAATGTGGTGTGCATAGAAGAGGTTTATACAGTAGGGGAGGGTGACCCTTAAACTTCATTTTCATTTAAACTGGTTAGAGGAGGGAAGACTAAAAATACAAACAGTTTGTACTAAAATTCATCTTACCTAACAGAAGTTGGAGGGAAAGGGGTTAAGGAAAAGATGAGGGGAAATTAAAGGAAGGGCAAATTAAGGAAGACAGTTGTCAAAAGCAAAGCAGACTCTTCAGGTATAGGAGGGAAAGAAGGAAAAGGAAATAGAATAGAGGGAAATGCACATCAATCATAGGTATGAGTGTAAACAGGATAAATTCACCCATAAAGTGGAATAAGGTAGAAGACTAGATTAGAAATAAGAATCCAACAATATAGTGTTTACAAGAAACATATTTGAAACAGAAAGATACACATAGATTTAAAATAAAAGACTCGAGCAAAAACTATTATGCATTTTCTGAAGTAAAAGGGCAGGGGTAGCAATCATGATCTCTGACAAAGCAGAAGCAAAAATAGACCTAATTAAGAAATAAATGGAGAAACTACATTTTGCTAAAAGGTACCATAGACAATGAAGTAATATACATACTGCACACAGAAGCACAAAATGGCATGGCATTCAAATTCTTAAGGGAAAGTTGTTTTTTGTCCTTTGTTCTCAAAGGGGACCATGATATCAGGAAGGTGATTTCAATTGAATTTAAGTGAGGGAGGGCTGTGCAAAGTCACCAGTCTCACTCTCTCCTCTGGAGCCATCTGGGTCCAGTGCCAAGATGCAGAGCAGAACTACTGGAGATGGTCCTGGTTGCAGTGGGAGACCTTGACCTAAATCACTGTTGTAGTATGTTGACCCTAAGGTCATCGCCCCTCCTTTATTAAGAAAAAAAAAGAAAACAAATATTTATTAAGCACCTACTCTGACCCAGGCGCTGTGCTAAGTGTTATATAAATATTATCTTATTTGATCCTTACAACAACCCTGGGAGGCAGGTGCTACTATTAACCTTATTTTATAGTTAAAGAATCTATAGGCAGAGGTTAAATGACTTGCCCAAGGTCACATAGTGTCTGAGACCAAATTTTAACTCAGATCTTTCTGATCAGGACCAGCACTATCCACTGGGCCAACTAGTTGCCTGAGATGGAGTCAGGACTTGATTCATCATCTTCTTCTCCCTAACACCTGTCTTTTTACCAGGAGAGTTTAATGGTCCAGGGACTACTAATAGTACCAGAAAATACACTACTATAGTAGTGTATAATTCCTCAAACTTCCTAAACTCTCATTTCCTCACCTTCCTTAAGACCCATAGCCTTCTCTTTCACTTCAGCCACAGATAATAGATGGTCACACATTTTCATGCCATTACTGACAGGTGTTCCATTCCTTTAGTTAGAAACTGGCATTCCCCTCTATCTGACCATTACCTCCCATCATTCCACCTCTCCAAATGTTTCACCCCTTCTGTACCTCATCAAGACCATCATTCCTTCCACCCCTCAATATTTTCTCAGGCCATCACCCTTGCTCTGACTTCACTTTGCTCCCTCTCCAGTCTCTAACCAGTAGTTAATCATTTCACCTCTACACTGTCCTCTGCCTCTGAGTCCTTTGTCCCCTTCCGTTGCCACTCTTACTTAGCAACCTCAGCTCTAAATTATTCCCACCATCCATGTTCTTCACTCCTACTCACATGCTGACTGGGTATATTACAAATTCCTGTGTTATCCAACTTTGGGTGGCCCATCACTGCAGCAAAGAAGTCTTTTATTTATCCCTAATTGATTCCCTCTCTCATTTTCCACAAAAGCTATTCCAGATCTTCTCTTCCCTCCTCAGATCCTCACACTTTTTCCTCTCTCCTTATCCTTTTCCCTCCACCTAGGACTTTCCTCTTACTTTACTGGAAAAAATATTAAGACAATTCAAAGTGAGCTCCACTTTCTCCCATGCTCTTTGACTCCAAACTCCTTAACATCATCTTCTACTTTCCCACTTTCCTCTAGTCCCTCACAGAAAAAGTAGACTTTGTCCTTACCAAATCCAGGCACTACATGGACACATGGGCACTCTGCATGAGCACTTAATCTCATTCTCTCCTGTCCTCTCCGACAAGTTGCACCCTCAATCATCCCAGCACTGTTTCGAATCTCCAATCTTTCCCTATCAACTACCTCTGTCCTTTCTGCCTTCAGAAAAATCCAAGTCTCCCCCAACCTTAAAAAATCATTATTACACCCTACCATCCCCTCAAGCTACCATCCTATAGCTCTCCTCCCAATGCCCTTTAAAAAGTTATCTACATTCTCTGCCTTCAATTCTTTTCTTCTCACTTGTTTCTCAACCCTTTGCAGTCTGGCTTTCAACTTCATCACTCAACTTAAACTACTCTTTCCAAAGTTACCAATAATCTCTTAATTGCCAAATCTGAGGGTTTTTTTTTCCTCAGTTCTAATCTTTCTTGACCTGTATGCTACATTTGTTCCTCTTCCTTCCACATTTTCCAGGCGTGGCATGCAACTCTCTCAGAGTTCCCTTGTAAGGCGGGGGAGAGGATTTCTTCTTCCTCTCATCCTCCCCAAGCAGGTAATGGTGGCTTCTCCCACATGGCAGAGTCTGAGCCTGGACCTCAGACTGGCTCTTCTGCTGGTACTTCTTCACCTGAACATGCATGACTGACCAGTAATTCAAAAATGGATGTTTCCTAGCCTGGAAGGTGACCTCATGAGTTTGAGAGCTCCTGGATCCTTCAATCAGTGCAGGTTGTACTGGGGGATGTTTTATGTCAGCTGTTCTAAATGTAAACTACTCCTTTCTAAAGAATACTTTTGTCTTTTTTTGTTGTTCAGTCGTGTCTGACTCTTCATGACCTTATTTTGAGGTTTTCTTGGCAAAACTGGAGTGGTTTGCCATTTCCTTCTCCAGCTTATTTTACAGATGAGGAAACTGAGGCAAACAGGGTGACATGACTTGCCCAGGGTTAAGTCACATACCTATTAAGTGTCTGAGGTCAGATTCCAACTCAGGAAGATGAGTCTTCCTGACTCCAGGCCCAGCACTCTGCCCACTGAGCCACTTGGCTGCCCAAATAATCCTTAACTTATAATTAAGGCAGAAAGTATACTGGTGGAGGCTCAGAAACTGTAATACGAGAAAGACGACCTCTCAATCTGTCAGGCATACCCCTAAAGTCCTGAGGGAACACAGTAGCTTTGGGGCCTCACCTCATCCCCCAAAAGTTTTGACATATATGTATGTGTGTATATAGATATCTACATTCTTTTTTTGGGGGAGGGGGTGAAGCAATTGAGGTTAAGTGACTTGCCTAGGATCACACAGCTAGTAAGTATCATGTGTCTGAGGCCGGATTTGAACTCAGGTCCTCCTGACTTCAGGACTGATGCTCTATCTACTGCACCACCTAGCTGCCCCTATAGATATCTGCAGATATAGATATGCACAAGTTGTCTCCCCTGTTCAAATATAATTTTATTCATCAAGGTCATTTCACTTTTGTCTTTGTATCCCCAGCATTTAGCATAATTGCTGATCCATAATAAATGCTTAATAAATCTTTGCTTACTGAATGATTGAATGATTGTAAGGATATACCTATTTCAAACTTTGGCCCATTCCCATCTTATAAGAAAAGACACTTATAATCAGCAAATTTGACCACTTAAGACTTGAAAGGAGAGTAAGTTTACATCTCCTTGTCTGTTATGTGCCCCTTATATCCTGTGATTTCACCAAAGCAATTGGGAGGACTCAGTAGGGACCATCTGGTTAGTGCCCCACTTACACCTGAAATTCCTTTAACAAGGAAAACATCTTTCATTCTGCCTTTAGAATAAAAGACAAATGCCAGGGAGGCTTAAAAATCATACTTAAGTATAAAAAGTCTCATATCAAGTTTTTATGACTGATATCAGATCTTTTCTTGTTTTTATAGGTCAAACAGCAGGAGGATATGAGCACCTAAAAGAGAAGGGGGCACCATGGCCAGGCAAGGGAGGGGACAAGCATGACTAAAGAAAGATGAACATGGGAATACCAAAGACAAACTTATCAAACTCCACAGTTTTGTCCACAGATGGCCCTGTACACAAATAGAAGCTATCCACATGGGGATTTCTGTCATGCACAGCTGGCAAAGCATACAACCTAGCAACATTAATCATGTAAGAGTTACAGAATGTTAACATCTGGTATGTACCTTAGAGGTCATCTAGCCCCACCCCATTGTTTTACACGTGAGGAAACTGACACCCAGAGAGGTGACTTCGCATATCAAAAGTTATATTGCTGCAAATGGCAGAGCAAGGATCATACTCAAGGTCTTTTTCCACAACACCAGGTTGGCGTATTTCAAATAGACATGAGCTACAGAACAGTATGAATCAAAACAGAGAGGCAGCACAGTGTATACTAGGAAGAACATGGGATTTGGAGTCAGAGGCCCTGGGTTTAAGTCCTTGCACTCCCCTTTACTAACTATGTGGCCTTGAACAAGTCACTTCTGAGCCTCGGTTTCCTCATCTATATGTTGGGGGTAATATTTGTACTACCTATTTCACAGGGATGTTAGGAAGATCAAAGGAGATAAAGAAAGTTCTATATAAATGCAAGTTATTATAGCCTCCCTGTTCTAGGACTAGTTCTTCATAAAGAATGGAGGAAATAGTGCTATCTTACCCCTACTTTTATTTTCCCTCTGCACCTGCACCTGTCTTCTTGGCTTTCAGAGACCTAGAAAATATTTGAGAGATGTCATTCATAATTATGTGCAATGACTTCACAAGGGATAGCAGTAGTAAGAATTAGTATAATAATGTAAGCTCATTAAGGGTGGGGCATTTCATTTTTGTCTCTGGCTCCCTAGCACCTAGCACAATGGTTTGCATATCCTAGGTGCTTAATAAATACTTGTTGAATAAAAATAAATTACGTTTCTAAAGTTTTGTAAAGCATTTTCCTCACAACAACCCTGTGAAGTAGGAATAGCAGAAAATTGTACTGATAAGTTTAGGGTTAGAAGAGACCCTAGAGCTACCCTCAGTTTATAAATAAGGAAACCAAAGTCCAGAGAAGTAGAATCCACAGAGCTAACAAGTTTAAGAGCCAAGATTCAGATCCAGGTGTGTGGCATAATGAATAGGGTTCTAGACCAGTGTCAGACCTGCATTCAGATTCCATATCTTACGTTTACTAGCTGTGTGGCCATGAGCAAGTCACCTAAACTCTGTAAGTCTTGATTTTCTTATTTGGTAAAAAGGGGTAATGATACTCATAGTACCTACCTCACATAGCTGTTGGGAGAATTAAATGAAGTTATATATACACATACGTGTATGTGTGAGTGTGTGTGTGTGTGTGTGAGTGTGTGTGTGTGTGTGTATAAATGGGGAGAGAGAAAAGATTTCTCCTCTGTACATGGGCACTAGAGACAGGCAAGTGGGTGGATTTTAACTCTCTAATTTGAATATAATCTCTGCATAAACCAACAGGTGGAGATTGAGTTCATGTAGCTGCAGCTCTTAAGTCACCTACAGAGACTCTCACACATGCACAACAAGAACCCACTCAGATCCCTGTGGCTTCTAGCCTAAGTACTTTGTTCCTCTGAGAGTATGGAAACAGAACTGCCTGGATTCCTGCTAGTTCCCATGCCCTTTTTGGTGCTTTAGATATCACCTGAGGTTTTAGCTTTCCTCATTTAGATTAGGGTTGAAAATTAGACATTACGATAACTTAGTTCATAACGTATCAAAATGGCTCAGCCCCCATCCCACTAAGATTCTTATCTCTCCTTCCAAACTTTGTATGACCCAAAAGATTGTATATTCACACTCTGAGATAATACATATATAAAGTGCTTTGCGAACGTTAAAGCACTATGTAAATACTATGTAGCTTTTTTAAATTATTACTATTATTATAGACTAGAGTACATTTATTGAATGGACTTGAAAGTAAAAGATACAAACACTAGTATTATTGAGTGTCTTCACTGTAGCTGCTCAGAGAAAGGTATGAAATTCTCCCCCGTAAGCAGCCCGTATCTCCTAGCAAGGTCCGCAGTCCCAAGATCACAGTAGTTTCAGCTGCTGCTGTTTAGATCTCAACACCTCTTTCACCGACAGAACAGATGCGGCCAGCCCGAGGCCACAGAAGAGCCCTAACAGGCAATGCCTCTGTTAAAAAGTCGCCAGTGGAAGAAAGGGAACAATTTCTCCATGTAGTGAGTAGTGATGCCATCTAGACTCTTGTGGAGATAGCTTTTACATCCTGGCTGATCACCAGGGGACAGCTAGAGTTCAGGGGAGAACCACATCACCCAGGCCAGGCCTCTACCCTGTAGGTAACATTTTTTTTAGTTGATCCTAGTCATGTCCGACTCTTCATGACCCCAGTTGGAGTTCTCTTGGCAAAGATCCTGGAGTGGTTTGCCATTTCCTTCTCCAGCTCCTTTTACAGATGAGGAAACTGAGGCCCACAAGGTTAAGTGACTTACCCAGGGTCACACAGCTGGTATCCGAGGGCAGATTTGAACTCGGGAGGATGAGTCTTTCTGACTCTAGGCCCAGCACCCCATTCACTGTGCCACCTTGCTACCCACCCTATAGGTGCACTGTGCTTCAGTCTCACTGCCCATGCTGCTTCTCAGGTGTGCTTCCTGTGTGTATGTGTGCCCCTCAGGGCCTCTTCTGGCATGGCTTCCCATAAAGCAGTCAACTGCTTTTGTTTTAAATGGCACACCACAGCATGGCATGACATGGCATGTCTTTTTAGCAGCTCTATTTATGGTAATCCCTGGAGGCTTTACAAACCACATGTACTTCCCTTCTGCAGCCTCAGGATGGGAATAGTGGAGAGAAATCCAAAGGAAAGAAAATCCAGAGCAAACAGGCTATCTCAAATATGGGACCATATGTAAAGTGCTTCATAAACTGAAGATGTTAGTTATCATTGTTATTAGTATTATTATATTATCGTTATTATTATTATTATTAGTTCCTCCCTCCTGAAAGCCACAGATTGTAAGTACATGCCATGCTGGCCACTGCTGGTGCTCTAGTGTCCAGCTGTTATTCTTCCCCGTGGTCAGGAACGGGTCCACAGTTGTCTTAGGCAGCTAGATGACACAATGGATGAGTGTTTGACTTGGAGTCAGAAGGAGCTGGGTCTAAATCCTACCTCAGACACTTCTGGCTGTGTGACCATAAGCAAGTCACTTAACCACTCTCAGCCTCAGTTTCCTCATCTATAAAATGGGAAACTAATAATAGTAATAGTACGTACCTCACAATGTTGATGTGCAATCCTTAAGGAGCTATCATTTTGAATAATAATTATTACTCTAGGCAAGCATTTTCCAAACACTTAACTGGGCCACACCTCTGAAGTACTTAGTTGTCTGTGACACATCAAATGAAAAGTGGAGGAAGGAAAATTAGGGGGATAAAACTGAGTAGAGTTTTGCACATTTTTCTCCCTATCCTAATTGCAGTTTGCATGGACACCTCACATGCCCCTGATGATAGCCTGCTCCCTTCACGCACAGAAGTCAAACCAAATAAGTGCAGAAAGGACCCCTGTACTGCATATATCTCCTAGAGTGAGAGTCAGAAATAGCTCCTGGCCCATGTATCATGGGAATGTGCAAAGGATAAATGAAGATAATTCACCCATAATTCTTTAAGTTCTTTGGAAGAAATGTGTCATATTATTTTTTCAAAAAAAAATAATAAATACATTGTAGTTACCATGTCACAGCAATTCATACATTGATTTAGAATTCAACTGAAGGTTTCAAGGAAGAAATCTTGAATGATTATCAGGATTCTTTTCCCCACTTACAAAAACACAGTGGCTCAAAGTAAGGTTTTGTGTGCATATTATGTACTTTACAAGCACACATCTATAATAAAGCTTACTCTACTTCTTTCTTCCCTGTTTATTATACAGAGGAACATAAGCCTTGTATTTTCCTGAACTGCTAATTTGGCACTTTACTGCAAGTGTAAAACTTGCATTAAAAGATTGTGTAAGTACAAGTCAATCAGCCATTTAAAGAACAAATCTCCTTTTACCATACCATTACGCTGGAATATCAGGGTACAAAATATAGGAGGTGTGCCTTGAAAGCAATTGACTTTTTTTTTGTAAAATAGGCCAAAATTTATACATCCAAATGAGTGTTTCCCTTCAAGGTAGTTAGCTTCCAAGGCTGTATATTTTGTTAACACAGTAGGGAAGGCAATGGAATGGAATTATGGAGGTAGAAAGTAAAAGGGTGCAGCTGTTTGTTCTATGAGATTGCCCTGGTGGTATTTCCACTCATGATGGGGATGCATGCAGCCAACATATTTAAGCGAGAAAGACAATGTAACCATTGCTAATATTAGTCTTTAAATGAGCACTTTATTCTATCACAAAGTGATAGAATGCAGGGGGAGGGAAAGGAAGTTATCTAAAATCTTAATGTCAGGGAAATAGTATAGCTACACTGGTCCAGAGTCACTGTGGTGTTTTCCCCTATATGTGAGTTTTGTGAAGTCAGAGTGGGTAGTACACTGGCTCTCTACACTTTACTCCCTTCCATGCATTCTATAACCCAGTTACACTGTTCCTCACACCCCCTCTCCCAACTCCTTGCCTCTACACTGACTTTTCCCCATGCCTGGAGTAGTCTCCTTCCTCCCTTCTGTCTCTCAGCTTCCCTGGCTTCCTTAATTCAAGACTAAGCTCAGATCCACCTTCAGCAAGAGGCCTTTCCTGGTCCTCCCCATTGCTCATGCCTTCCCCCAAGATGACCTTCCATCTACTCTATATGGAGTAGCTTATCTACTCCATACATAGTTATGTACATGTTGTCTCTCCCATTAGAATGATCTTCTTGAAGGCAAGAATGGTGTTTTTACCTTTCTTTGTGTAGTGAATTCTGAAATTAGCAAGTCAGCCCATATCTCCCCTTCAGAGTTCTAGGGGTATCTCTGAAAGGGAAACATTTAATAAATGCTTGTTGATTGGCTTCATCCATGTCACACCCACTAACCATGGGGGTCCCACCAGGCCTCTGCCCTGGGCCCTCTTCTCCCTCTATATTATTTTGCATGGTGATCTCATCCATTTCTATGGTTTCAATTCTCATCTCTATGTGGACATCTCTTAGATATACTTGTCAAGCCTTAACCTTTCTCCCAACCTCTAGTCTCCTATCTCCAACTGCCTATTAGACATATGAAATGGTATGTCCTGTAGACATCTTAAACTCACCATGTCCAAAACTGAACTATTATCTTTCCCCCACAAATTCTCCCTTATTCCTAACTTCGATATTACTGTCAAAGCTACTACTATCCTCCTAGTCACTCAGGCTTGCAACCTAGGTATCATTTTCTCTCCTCATTCTCTCTCTCCCTACCCCACCCCCATATCCAATTAGTTGTCAAGTCATGTTATTTCTCCCTTCACAACACCTCTCATATATGCCACCTTTGGTCCTCTGATGCTGCCATCATCCTGGTGCAGGCCTTATTGCCTCATGCTTGGACTGTTGCAATGGCCTTTTGTTTGATTTCCCTGCCTCAAGTCTCTCCCCACTTCAAGCCATCCTCCACTCAGCTGTCAAACTGATCTTCTTCTATCCCTGTCACCCTTCTATTCAATAATCTCCACTGAGTTCCCTCTTGCCTCCATGATCAAATATGAAATCCTATGTTTGGTTTTTAAAATCCTTCATAACCTGGCCCCTTCCTACCTTTTCAGTCTTCTTACACTTTATTTTTCTTCTCAGATTCCACAATCAAGTGACACTGAAAACTTCCTTGCTGCTCCCTGCATAGGACACTCCATCTCCTAACTTGGGATAATTCCACTAGCTGTCCCCCATGCCTTTAATGCTCTGCCTTCTCTTTTCATCCTCCTAGCCTCCCTGGTGTCCTTTAAGGCTCAACTAAAGCCTCACTTCCTGCAAGAAGCCTTTCCCATTCCTTCCTAATCTTAATGCCTTCCCTCTGAGACTATCCTCAAATCATCCTGTAGATAACTTCTTTGTTCATGGTGTTTCTGTGTTGTCTCTCCCATTAGACAGGCTTCCTTGAGAGCAGGGACTGGTCATTGCCTTTCTTTGTGTCCCTAACACTTAACACAGTGCTTTGCACATAGGAGGCACTTAATAAATTCTAGTTGACTGACTTTTTCACAGGTTGATTCTCTCAATGATGGCTATGGAAACTAGCTAGAAGCAAGATGGGTGGTCTTAGAGTAACTTCCAATCTCAGTCCTGAGCTAACTCAGTATGTCCAAATGATTATCTAGTCTTTGCTTGAAGATTTCTAACAAATGGAGGCTATTGCTTTCTAAGAGAAATGTTTAAAAGCCTGTACTACGATGATGCCTGTAGGACTAGAGAGGAGGAGATTGGGCACAGAGGCAGGATAAGTAGAACTTGGTAAATAATTGACTATGAGAAATAAGGAATAAGAAAGAATCAAAGATAGCACCAGGGTTTCAAACATGGGAGAAAGAGTGAGTGGTGGTGCCAAAAGCAGAAACAGTACAATTAGAGGGAGGTACAGTTTAGGAGGAAAGGGTTTTAGATATGTTGAGTCTTAGGTGTGCAAGTGGAGATGTCCTATAGGCAGTAAGCCATAGTCCATTGGACCTGGAGTTCATAGAATAGGTCTTTGCTAGAGGTACAGATTTGGGGCCATCTTCATAGAGGGGCTAATTGAAGTTGTTGGAGTGGATGATATTGCCAAAGGAGAGAATATACACTAAGAAGAGAAGAGCGCAAAAGACAGAACCTTATCCACCACTTAATTTATATCAGAAAAATGCAGTGGAATTAAGTAATTACTTTCTTAAAACTAGAATTTTCTAAAAAGCATTTCAAGTGTTCAATTACTAGTACTACATAACAATCTAATTATGTAATTAGTAAGAAATTATGGCTGTGACATTTGAGATTCAGAACAAGATAAAAAAAACTTTTACTGCTTTTTAAAATAATTCAAGAAGTTTTATTCATGTGCTTTTTGCATAATGGTATGGCCCCATAAGAACTTCTGACATCTTGCAATCTGCCAAAAAATTCTTGGAATAGCATGTTTTGTTTCTTTTGTCAGGGATAAAGTTAGTTCAATTCCATTCAATTGAATGAACATTTACTGATCACCTGTTATGTGCCAGGACCTATTTCAGATGCTGTGGCTAAAAAAAAAAAAAATGAATAAGATACAATCTCTGACCTCAAGGAACTTATAAAAGGAAGATAAGTCATAATTGCAAAAAAAAAAACTTAGAGAGTATAGTACAGCATAATATAACATAGCATAGTCTAGCATAACAGCGTTGCAAAGCATAGCATAGTGTGGCATGATATAAAAGTATTTTGAGGAGTACAAAGGGCTGGAAGAGCTTGGGGCAGAGACATCAGGAAACGCTTCATGGAGAAGCCTTTGAATGATAGGATTGTATTTCAAAAGGTGATGATGCAAGGGAAGAACATTGTATGTATTGAAAAAAAAATTACAGTTGGAAACAAAAGATATGTGCATTCAAATCCAGCCCCTGGTACTTAATTAACTTTATAACCCTAGGACAATCATTTAATCAAACTAAGCTTTGTTTCCTCATCTGTAAAATGGGGACAATCCCTATGTTGTGGTTGTTGTTCAGTTGTGTCCAACTCTTCATGACCCCATTTGGGATTTTCTTGGCAGAGATGCTGGAGTGGTTTGCCATTTCTTTCTCCAGCTCATTTGACAGATGAGGAAACTGAGGCAAACAGGGTTAAGTGACTTGCCCAAGACCACCCAAGTAGTAAGTAACTGAGGCCAGATTTGAATTCACAAAGATGAGTCTTCTGACTCCAGGCCTGACCCTCTATCCACTGCACCACCTGGGTTGTTGTAAGGATCAAATAAGATAATTCAGATAAAGTATAACACTTTGAAAACTCCAATGTGTTATATAAACATAAGCTATTATCATTATTGGTTTTATGTAATAAATAAAGGCAAGAAAAGTGAGCACATTTTGGAGATAAGAATTAGGAGTCCAGTTTGACTGGATAAGAAATTCCATGAAAGGGAGTTATGGAAGATAAGACCAGATAAATAAGTTGGAACCAGAGAACTTTGAATATCTAGCATAAGAGTTTGAACTTTGCTGTGAAAGAAGTATTTTGTGTTACTTTACATCATTTTTCATCAATAAATATGAAAGTTAAAAGCACCTTACAAGTGACTTCATCAGTAGCATATCAGCCTTGTTTTTACCTGCTTCTGTTTCCCGGGAATTATTAGCAAATGTCGTGTTGCTTGAAGCTGCATTCCAGGTTTGCTGGTCTTGACCACTACTGCCCACCTTGTTCGTGAGGGCATAGAAATTGCAGTAACTAAATTCTCCAAAAATCATTTTTGGAAGGGAAGGGTATGATAGTCACCAAACCTAATGCCAGTCTAATCTGAACACCTTAATCTTCAACAATGAAGAGATATCATTTACTGACTTGTGTATAGATTATATCTCCCCACTAGAATATAAGCTCCTTGAGGGCAGGAACTATTTACTTATTTTTGTCTTTATATCCCCAGCATATGGCACATAATCTTGCATATGGAAGGCATTTAACAAATATTTCCTGAGTTTAAGAATAGAGAATAGAAATTGCTCTCTAAACTGGCATAACTATATTGGGGAGGTTATCTTTGATAAACATAAATCTGAAGTTAACAAAGCCTAATTGTATCCATTCCTTTTAAGTCTGTCAATCAATCTTCTCTTTTCAGGCTGTTCCTCAGAATAAAGAAAGTATTTAGCTCCCAAAAAAGTACCAGAAATAATGGGCCTCTTTTTCCCTTTAAATCAGCTTCCCATACTGTGTTAGTCTTAGAAAGCAGTAATATATTCAAATAAGCACTATGTGTTTCAGTGAATAATTTATGTATTCCACTGCTATTAGCTAGATAATTCTCTTTCTGCCACTTGCTGTGACAGAAGAACCATCCTTAATATAATCCCACACTAATTGATGAGATTGAGGGACAACTTCCACAGAGTCAATAAAATGAAAGGAAGAGAGTAAGAGGGAAAAATAAATTGTTCTGTGTACAGCTATTTAGAACTACCTTGGAATTGGGGGGGGGGAGGTGAGGCAAGCAACAAATTGTCTGATATATAAAAAAAATTAAATGGTTGTGGTTGTGTTTGATATGTGTATTTGTTCAATTCTGTTGCTCCTTACAGGATTGAAGATTATATGAGATAGGGAAAACCAGTTTTATGCAATCACTGATGGTAGGTAGAGAAAGGATACTGAGCAGAAATGAGGAAGAGAGCCTGCTGAAAGTCTGTGTTCTGTACAAGTTTTATCGGAGGACATATTAGTGCCTTACAAATTCTAATTCATTAAGAACTCACTAAGCCTAAGAATTCCTTTTGTTTGAAATGCAGTATGGTATAGTAGAGAGAGCACTGAATTTGAAACCAGAATGTCCTAGTCCATTGGGGAAACTAAGTCCCAGAGAGATTAAGAAATTTGCCACAGTTCATTCAATGACAAATCCAGCATTCTTTCCACTGCACCTGGCTGCCTCAAACATCCTCTCAACACAGCCCAAGATCACATTCACTTTTTTTGGCTGCTACATCATATTGCTAAGTTATATTAAGCTTACAGTCCATTAAAACTCCCAGATCTTTTTCAGAACAACTGCTGCCTAACTCTGCCTCCTCCTGATTGTCCTTGTGAACGTGATTTTTTGTACTTAAGAGTAAGACTTTACATCTAACCCTGTTAAATTTATCTTATTAGTTTCTTATCTCAGTTTCAGCTCAATTTATCTTTTCAGCTCTCATTTATCTTTTGGGATCTTGACTTTATCATCCACTAGGTCAGCTTTCCATCCCAGCTTTGTGTCGTCTGCAAGTTTATGAGCATTCTATCTATGCCTTTATCTAAGTCACAGATAAAAATGTTAAAGAGCCCAGGGCTAAGGAAAAATTCTTAGCATAATCGAAGAATTCTTACCATGTTGATATCAGGCCATTAGCAACTAGTCCAAGTGTGGCCATCCAGATTCAATCCATCATTTGTATTATTATCTGGTCCACACTTCCCCATCTGCTCCATAACCATAGTATGAGATATTTAGTCAGTCAGTCAACAAGCACTGATTAAGCATCACTATGAGCCAGGCACTGTACTAAGTGCTAGAGAATATAAAGAAAGGCAAAAACCTGGTTCTTGTCCTCCAGGAGCTCAAATTTTAATGGAGGAGTCAACATATGAAAAATTATGTATATACAAGGTACGTATAGGGTAAATTGGAGGCAATCTCAGAGCAAAGGCACTAGCATTTAGGGGGACCAGGAATGCCTCTTACAGGAGGTAGGAATCAAGCTGAGAAGGAAGCCAAGAGTGCCAGGAGGATGAAATGAGGAAAAAGAGAATTCCAGGAATGGGGGACAGACGGTGAAAAGGCACTGAGTCAGGAGATGTAGTATCCTATGCAAGGAACAATAAAAAGGCCAATGTCCCCTGGATTGTAGAGTACATAATGAGGAGAAAGGTATAAGAAAACTGGAAGGAAAGGAACCAGTTCAAGATGTCCAAATAGGCAGTTGAAGATGTGAGAGTAGAGGTGAAAAAAGAGATTAGAGAAGGATAAACAGATCTGAGAATCATCTGCATAGAAATGACCATTTATTCCAAGAGAGATGATGATATCACCAAGCAAAATAGTAGAGGGAGAAGAGAAGAGACCTGAGACAGAGCCTTGGAGGATACTCATAGTTGGTGGGCATAACCTGGATAAAGTTCCAGCAAAGGAAACTTAGAAGTAATGGTCAGACAGGTAGGAGGCATTTAAGAAATCATCAGTAACTTTGGATAAAACTAAGTTGAATGATGAGGTTGGAAGCCAGACTAAAGAGAGTTCAGCAGATGAGAGGAAAGGAAGTAGAGGAACCAATTGTAGATGGCTTTATAAAGGTATTTAGGCACAAAAGGGAAGAGAAATATAGCTTTATATCCAGTGGGGTTGGACAGATCAAGTGAGGATTTTTTAAGGTTGGGGAGACATGGACACATTTGTAAACAACACAGAAGTATCTAGTAGATGGGGAGGGATTGAAGATTAGTGAGAGAGAGGAGACAATCTGCTGGAGAAAACAGAATAGAATGGGATCATGTGGGGCATGTAGACAGCCACCTTTTCATCTAAGACAGAGGTGACGGAAAATGTGGGGTTGACACCCCAGTGATGTAAGATGAGAAATGAGGGAGATGTTAGACAATAGCCTCATTTTTTCAGTGAAGTATGAAGAAAGGTGTTCAGAGGGTGGGGGAGGAAATGCCATGAAATCTTTGAGGAAGGATAAATAGGTTTGGCAAAGCCACTGTGGTAAGTTGGATAGTGAGTTAATAAAGAAGGCATAAAAGGATTGCCTTGCTTCAGTGAGGGCCCAGTTGAGATTATGTAACAAATTTGTAGTGGACCCAGTCAACACAATTTCATATTTTCTCCAGCTTAATTCAGCAGCATGTGAAAAAGAGTGAAGGCAGCAGATGATGGTAGTAATCCAAGGTCAACATTTGGCAAGGCATGATCAGCAACAAGATAAGGAGACAAGAGATTGAATTGTAGAGGACAGTGTAGAGTTGAAATGCTTCACCAACAGCTCTAGATAGAGAAGGGAGGAGTATGTAGCCAGTGCAGGAGTAAGGGCCCAGCGAGCAAGGAGTCTTCCAACTGTACAACAACCAGTGAGTTGAGGAGTCCAAATGAAAATTCAACTGGTACTAGAAAAGGTAGCCAGGGATGCTGTGTATTTGGGAGGGAGTCAGATCTCAGTGAGTTCCAGAAGATGGAAGGAGTGAGAAAGGAAAATGTTTAAGATAAAGTAAATTTGTTAACTAAGGAATAGGAATTCCAGAGAATACATTTGAAAGAGTAGGTAGGGGAGCAGTTAGGTGGTGCAAGAGAAAGAACACCGGCCCTGAAGTCAGGAGGAACTAAGTTCAAATCTGGCCTCAGACCAAACACTTGACACTTAATAGCTGTGTGACCCTGGGCAAGTCACTTAACCCCAATAACCTTGCCCCACACCCCCCCCAAAAAAGAAAAAGTAGGTAGATCTGGAGTGGTACATTCAAGGGGTAGGGTTGAGTGGGAGGGTACTAAGGGAGTAGGCTATGGGAATGGAGAATAGAATTTTCTGAGGGTTTAGAATCACTGGAATTGGGAGAATATGATGGGTCAGGACTTTGGTAACCATTGGGGAATGAGTTCAGGCAAATTATTGGTGATTGGAGAGAAGTCCACTGAGGAAGGTAGATGATTAGATTTTTCGTGGCCCTTCTTGGATGTTCAACCTTTTGGCTGGTGGTAATGTTGAAACTGGATAGGGTCAGGAGGCCCGCATCCCAATAGATAAGAATAGGTGAAGATACAAACTAGGGAGGCCTGACTGAAGGCTGGAGCTGGTAAATCAAGATGGGTCAAATCCAGGAATAGCACTGGGGAAAAGCCTGGAACAAAGACAAAGGTCAGAGATTAGAGGGCTGTCTCTATAGCTAATTCAGGGCACGCTTGGAAAACTCGGGAGTGATGATAAAGGTTGTAAGTAGGCAAGCTGGATCCAGGACAGGGACAGCTTGAGGGACCGACTGGGGTAAGCGAAGTTGTTTTGGTATTTGTTGGTTGGTTTAGGATGGGGAGATTTGGACACGTTTAAATGTGGTAGGAACAAAACCTGTAGGCAAAGAGACTGAAAATTTTGGAGAGAGGAGATAATTGAGGATGCTATCTAATTGAGAAGATAGGAGGTGATGGGATTATGTTGGCCTTAGCAATGAGAAATTGGAAACCAAAGGAAAGTAGGACGGAATGGAAAGTAATGTCAAGAACTTTTAAGATAAAGAGAATGGGAGAAGAGTAAAAAAAAATGACTTTAATTTTCTCAGCAGATAAAAAGGCAAGGTCCTCAGTTGAGAAGGAGCAGGGAGGGGAGATGTAGAAAACTCGAAGATGGAAGAATTCTTTCTATAGCTGAAGAAATAGTTCATCTGGGCCTGGGGATTTGAATTCCCCAGGGACAATGAGCTGCTCTCTTACAGTCTTCTTGGTCATCTTCCATAACAACTCTCCGTTAGTCATTTTTGTTTTGTCCTTTCAAGTGAAAAGGTCATTTTCCCTGGCATCTAAAAGAGAAGCAGCATAAGAATTGAATAGCTCTGACTTCTCTCTATTGACAATTATCATCATTCCATCCACTCCAAGCAAATATCCAACCCTTTTTTTGGCTCTCCTTTTTCTTGCAATAGAGCTTTTAAAAAACACCCTTTTTGTTGTGAACTTTCCTTGGGAGCCTCAGTTCATTCTGAGCTTAGCATTTTTGACAGTTTTTACAGAGTCAAGTCACATTCTTCAATTCAGCCTCTTTTACTTGGCCTTGTTTTCACTGTCTTTCTTTTCTAAAGCTAAATAGGTTAGTGAATTCCCTGCTTATCCATATTGCTCTTTTCAGATAAATCTTTTTTTTTCCTTCTCATTGGAATTGTTTCCCTTTGTGGATCAGAGTACAATACAGTAATAGTAGACCATGTTTCCATATGCCCAGTAGTTAAAGGCTCAAAGTCAAGCATAAAAGGAACCTGAGCCAATTGAACACAAAGGCTTCCTCTTTGGAGGGTGGAAGGGAAGGAGAGAGGGAAGTGAGGGAGAGGTACTGTGGATTGAAGTGGAAATAGCACTCCATCTAGGTCCTAGAGTTATAGTCACCTAGACCTTTGATTTACTCTATACATTTGACCTCAGGTAACAGTTTATAGCACAAGCCAATACATAAGACTTTTTCAAAGATGCTCATAACACAGAAGAACCCAAAACAGACAAACAAGGAAGCCATCCAGGTAACCAAACTCCCTAGATCTACACTATTTTGCCATCATAAGCTCTAACTTCACTCTCTTGCTCTCTTTCTTGTCAACACCCTCATCTCTGTAGTCACAATATAAGGGCCAATTCTGGAATAACAGCCTCAAGACCCAGGGCACCGAGGTAGCAGAGTGGATAGAGTGCTGGGCCTAGAGTGAGGAAGAATCATCTTTCTGAGTTCAAATCCAACTTCAGACCCGTGCTAGCTGTGTGACCCTGGGCAAGTCACTTAATCCTGTTTGCTTTAGTTTCCTCATCTGTAAAAATGAGCTGAAGAAAGAAATGGCAAACCACTCCAGTATCTCTGCCAAGAAAAGCCCAAATGGGGTCACAAAGAGTCAGACATAACTGAAATGGCTGAACAACAAAATATGCAGCATCCATATCTGCAACTTTATGCAGTAAATTTATGCTGTTACTTGATTTGTTCACATTTTTTATCATTTGTAATCTTTCTTTTCTATTTAAGCCCAGGGAGCTTCCTTTCTCTCTCTTCTAGCTCCTACTTCAAATCAATTTTCCTAATGAAAATAATCCCTGGGTTATTCTCAAGGGTATACCAACACATGGGCTGTAGTAGATATATCAAAAACATCATTTTAGAGGCCAAGATAAGATTTGTCCATTATGGCATTTCCTCTCAAAGTGCAATATGTCTTCCCTTAGATATCGAATATCTTATAAATACTCGATTTACTTTTTCCTGTTTGCCTATTTTACCGTTTATTTATTTGGGACTCCAAAATTGAATTGGTTCCTTTTATTTCTATTGGTCATTCCATGCTCTTTTCTACTTATTCTAATTTTGACTTTGCACTTCAGTTCCTGCTCTTTTTCCTTTAGAAAGAATAGTGGTTTGGAATTTTGCATTTAAATGGAACTGGCTTTTTCCATTTTTTTTTAGCAAGTCTTCACCAACCTAGTGCCCAGTGCCCAAACATACCCATAGGGTATGTATGGAAGCCTCTTACAAAGTGCTTGTACCAAATTGGCAATCTTGAAAATAAAAGGAGAGATTAATAAAATTGAAAGGAAGAAAACCATTGAACTAATAAATAAAACTAGGGGCTGGTTTTATGAGGAAAAAAAATAGATAAACCATTGGTTAACTTGAATTTAAAAAAGAAAGGAAAAAAAACTACAAATTACTAGTATCAAAAATTAAAAGGATGAATTCACCACCAATGAAAAGAAAATTAAAGCAATAATTAGGAGCTATTTTGCCTAATTATATGCCAGTAAATCTGACAATATAAACAAAATGGATGAATATTTTTAAAAAATATATAAATTGCCCAGATTAACAGAAGAGGAAACAACCCCATCTTAGAAAAAGAAATTGAACAAGTTATCAATGGACTCTCAAAGAAAAACTCCCCAGGGCCAGATGGATTCACAAGTGAATTCTAACAAACATCCAAAGAACAATTCATTTCAATACTCTTTGAAAAATAAGTGAAGGAGTCCTATCAAATTCCTTTTACAACACAAATATGGCATTTATTCCTAAACCAGGAAGAGCAAAAACAGGGAACGAAAACTGTAGACCAATTTCCCTAATGAATATTGATGCAAAATTTTCAAATAAAATGCCAGGAAGGAGATTATACAATCTATCACAAAGGTCATATACTATGACCAACTGGGATTTATACAGGACTATAAGACTGGTTTGTTATTAGGAAAACTATCAGCATAATTGACCATACCAATAACAAAACCAATAGAAATCATATAATTATCTCAATAGATGCAGAAAGAAGTTTCTGACAAAACACAACACTCATTCTTATTAAAAAAAAAACACTGGAGAGCATAGGAATAAATGGAGCTTTTCCTTTTAAGGAAAGATAGATAGCAGTATCTATCTAAAACCATCAGCAAGAATTATCTATAATTGGGATAAGCTAGAACCATTCCCAGTAAGATGAAGGATGAAGTAAGGAAGGATGTCCATTATCGCCACTATTATTCAATATTGCACTAGAAATGTTAGCTATAGCGATAAGAGAAGGAAAAGACATTGAAGGAATTAGAATAGGCAATGAGGAAACAAAACTGTCGGTCTTTGCAGATGATATGATGGTATACTTAGAGAATCCTAAAGAATCAACTAAAAGACTAGTTGAAATAATTAATAACTTTAGCAAAGTCCTAGGATATAAAATAAACCCATATAATAATCATATTTTTTGTATTATCAACAAAGTCCAACAGCAAGAGATAGAAAGAGAAATTAAAATAACTATCCAATATAAAGTATTTGGGAGTCTACTTGCCAGGACAAACCCAAAAACTATATGAACATAATTACAAAATACTTTTCACACAAATAAAGCCAGATCTAAACAATTGGAGAAATATTAATTGCTCTTTGGTAGGTCAAGCCAATATAATAAGAATGAGAGTTCCACCTCAATTAATTGACTTATTCAATGCCATACCATTCAAACTACCAAAAAGTTATTTTATAGAACTAGAAAAAAATAAAATTCAAGAATACAAAAAAAGTCAAGAATATCAAGGCAGTTAATGAAAAAAAAGTGAAAGAATGTGGCCTAGCCTATCAGATCTCAAATTGTATTATAAAGCAGCAATCACTGAAACAATCTGGTTCTGGCTAAGAAATAGAGTGATGGATCAGTGATATAGATTAGGTACATAATACGCAATAGTAAATGACCATAGCAATCTAGAGTTTGATAAATCCAAAGAACCAAGCTTTTGGGACAGGAACTCACTATTTAACAAAACTGTTGGGAAAATTGGAAAACAATATGGTAGAAACTAGGTATAGACCAACATCTTATGCTGTGTACTAAGATAAAGTCAAAATGAATACGTGATTTAGACATAAAAGGTGATACCATAAACAAATTAGGGGAGCGTGGAATAGTTTACCTATCAGATCTATGAATAAGGGAAGAATTAAGGACAAAAGATAGAGAGCATGTTGAGATGTAAAATGAATAGCTTTGATTTTATTAAATTAAAATTTAAAAATTTATTTGCACAAACAAAACCAGTGCAACCATGATTAGAAGAAAAGCAGAAAGCTAGCAAAAAAAAATTTTTATAGTAAATGTCTCTGATAAAGCCTAATTTCTCAAATATATAGAGGACTGAGTCAAATTTATAAGAATACAAGTCATTCCCCAAATGATCAATAGTCAAAGGATATGAACAGGCAGTTTTCAGGCAAAGAAATCAAAGCTATCAATAGTCATACAAATTGCTTGTAAAGTTCCCCATGGCTTAGAGATATTTGCTTGGGAATTGTACTATTTTTGTCTGTCATTAGTCCTCTGTTGTAGCTATTGGTAAACACTAAACTCCTTATCTTTCCTTTCCTTTCCTTTCCTTGATCACAGTATGTTACAGCTGGAAGGAATTTTAGAAATGATTTCTAATCCAACTGATTCACTTTACATATGTGGAAACTGAGGACTGGAGAGACTGTATGATTTGTCTAAGGCCATAAGAATAGATTTTTAAAGCATCCAGAGAGATCATTTAATCCAAACCCTTCAAACATAAGAAAATGGAGACCCAGAGAGGCAAGGTGACTCATACAATGTCTATAACTAGCTAATGGCACAACACAGACAAGAATCCAGATATCTTGATTCTCAGTCTGATCTTTCCAGTTCATGATATTTCTGTCTAAGCAGATACAAAGATCGTGTTTTAATTCACAGTGATCAAGCCAGAATTTGCCACCATCACACAGGAGATGTTTCCTGGCATCAAGCCCAGAGGCAACATCCAAGTCTCTAATCTGTACGGCAGGGCAGTTAAGAGAAACTTTGAGAGGAAGAAAATATGCCTATAAGGGTAAAGTGCATAGTCCAAACTATGAATGCTTTACTGGAGAACAAGTCAACATTGAGGTAAACAAATGCAGAAGGCTTTGCAAGAGTCGTGAAATTGAGGACAGAGCTACAGTTCAAAGTCCAGGAGAGGTCAGCACAAGACACTGGAGACAGCAGTTCATCTTACTATTTCTCCCCAATACACTTTCGTCTTATATATAGCATAACAACCATACCCCCTTCTCACTCATTTGTATCCATACTGCAGCAATCCATGGAATTTACCTACTGGGATTCATGAGTCAACAGCAGTGAATTCTTTCTAGGTTAGTATAACCGTTAGAATATTAATCTAAATTTATTTATTTGTAGTCACACATTTATACCTATATATCTACATGTGTGTATGTATATATAATGCAATAGGCCCTGGCTTCACTCTCTGAGGGCCAGGTCTGTTACATATTACTACCCTACACCAGGGACTCTCCAGTACCCTGAGAGGATTAAGGGAGCCTCTTTTCTCCTATTATTAGACAAAGCCCCTACCATTTTATTCCCTCCCCTTTTTAGACTGGTACTCTATTGCCATTTAATCATTTAACATCAGATTAGCTTTTACAAAGGAATATTTACTTCAAAGGTATAAGAAACATAAAAGCATTTCCCCCTGGCCTAATCCCCTCTACACTACCTTCATCTGACGGTAAAGGGAAGGGAATTAGGCTCACACCTTAACCAAGTTCCTGAACTTCTTTACTCTCAAGTTCAAGTCCAACGTCCCACTGAGCTAACATCACGGACTCTGATTCCTTAGGCCTTTGCTTCTGAGCTGTCAGGATATCCAGCCTGGTTGTCTGGGCTCCCAGATCCCTGCAGCTTGAACTGAGGACCCAACTGCTGGCTCTTAGTACTGGAAAGAACAAGACCAAAATCTGAGGCCCATTTCAGGCCAATGCAGAATGCCTAGGCGTTCCAATTCTCCTGTTTCCCAGAAAGAGTTCCCCTACTGTCTTCCATTTGGAATATTCCATCTTAGTTGAGTTGGGTATGTGCCAAACCCTCATCACAGACATGTACATGTACATACATACATACATATATATATATAAACACATGTTCATACATGTGTGCATGTATGTTGTTGTTCGTTCACTTAATCCTGTCCAACTCTTCATGACCCTGTGAAGCATAGCATACCAGTATTATCCATGGAGTTTTCTTGTCAAAGATGCTGGAGTGGTTTGCCATTTCCTTCTCTAGTAGACTAAGGCAAATAGGGTTAAGTGACTTGCCCATGGTCATACAGCTATTGTCTGATGCCAGATTTGAACTCAGTTCTTCCTGACTCCAGGCCTAGCACTCTATCCACTGAGCTATCTAGCTGTGTGTATACACACACACATTTGTATATGTATGCATGTGTGTCTATCTGTACACATATACATATTATATATAACATATATAATATGTATATGGTCACAGTATAGAAAGGTAAACTACTCTGCCTAAAATTATTCCAAGAGTTGGGTTAAACATGAAAATTGCCCATCAGGAAACTGGTGTTTTGAAAATGGTTGAAGAGGTAAGATTTACCATGAGTCTCTGTTGCAAGAGAAATATTGTTTTAAAAGGCGATAGTGTCTACAAATTGCTACTGGGTTATCTGGAATTTCTAATAAGGAGAACCAATAACTCTTCTACTTACTATCTGTGTGACTTTGGTCAAGTTATAATCTCTCTAGACCCCAGTTTTCTCATCTATAAAACAAAGGGCTTGAATTAGATCACCCCTAAGATCCATTCCAGCTCTAAATCTATGATCCTGTAATCCTATATTAATCGTGAAGAAGCATTCATTCAACACACTGCCTTTTCTAATCAAAAGAAGTTATTTACTAAAACAGTGACCTAAGTATTAATAATATAATTAATAGATGTGACATAAATGAGGTGGAGCCAAGATAATGGAGTGATAAGAAACAGTCCTAGAGAGCTTCCTTCCACAAAACTCTTCTAAACAGATCTAGAAATGCACCAGACTGAATCCTGATAGGGAAATCCAGAAGATGCCATAGTGAGTCATTTATCCAGCCCAGCTTGGTATAGGGAGACACACAGGGAGGTCTGCAGACACTGGGGAGGGTGTCTAGCCAAGAGCACACCTTGAGCAAAGCACCCTAGCGTCCAAGGAGAGGTTGTACACCAAAGCACGGGGAGGTCTAGTCCCATCCAGGGGCTCTACCAGACTCATGATGGGGCACTGTGACAGGGACAGGTGCCAACTGGCCACTTTTTCACCAACTACCCAGTTCTGAGTCACAGATCCAGGTTGAACTGGGAAGGGGACCTGACTGGAGGTGATGTTCCTGGATAGGGAGCCTGTGCAGTATACTGAGAAAGGAGGATATTCAGAAGCCAGCAGCAGCAATAATGTAGCTCTGACCCCGTAAGGCCCAGAGTCTCATTTCTAGCATCTAACCCAACCTGCAGAGGAATAACCAGGGCAGAGCAAAGGGGAGCCTATAGTTCTGCCACTCTGAACCAACAGTTTTTTAGATGGCTGATAGGGGTAGAGTCCAACAGCATCTACTCTTGTTTGGACCCACACCCAGGTCAGGAACTAGCGGAGCTCAGACCAGGAGGGACAACAATCAGACTTTGCCCTGGATCAGACAATTTTGGGAGCGCTGAAAGCTTGCTGGTCCCTGGGCTGTTCCTGAGATTCTGGAATAACGTAACCCTCAATACTCCAAGAAAGCAATAGCGGGACCAGCCCAGACCTTCCTTCCCAAAGGGCCACAGATCACAGCCCTAATACCACATTTGAAGTCAGGAAAAATGAGAAGAATGAAGGCTGGAAGAATGAGGAAAAAATAATAATCTTCCCCTCCCCTCCTTCCTTGGCAAGGAAGCTCACGACACAAACCCACAAGAAGAGAATGGAGTCTATAAAGGATAGAGAGCTTCCGGTGTATAATTCTAGCCACCTGATCGTGTTTTTCTAGGTATCTGGCATATAATAACATTTTGCAAACTACAGGAATATATGCAAAGTGCTCACCACTTTATTGCATAATCTGCATCAATCTGGACTCACTGTTATAAGACAGAGTTCTGGACTAGATCATTTCTTCCCTTTTCTGCTGACTTCTTTGGATTCTGTCTCTCGCCTTCCTAGACTTATGACATCTGCCTAACCTGTTCATACTTTATTCCTGACAATGGTGTCCTCTGTCAAATGAGATATGAATTCATTGACTTCTATGATCCTTTCTAGTTCTAAGACTCGTAAGTTCTATTTTAAATTGGTTCACCTATATAACTGTGTATTTCTCCTGACTTACGTTGGATCTAGGCATAGATATACTCCAGCTTCCAAGATAGGACTATTAAAAGATCTTATTCCTAAGATCGCTAAAGCTATGTTTATGCAGATCTGTGAGATTAAAATGGTAACAATTTCACTGGCCCATAGATGACCCAAACCACATCTCCTGGTTCAGAGTTTCTGGTTGTATTAATCATCACCCAGCAGAACATCTATCCTAGAGTGAACAGAATCCTAGAGCAGGGACCTAGGCTCAAATCTCATCTCTGGTACCAGTTTTGTGACCTTGAACAAGTCATTGAACCTCTGTGAATCTCAGTTTATTCCTGTCAAATGGAGAGAATAACAATTGTAGAACCCACTTCACAAGGCTGAATGTGAAGGAAAGCATGAACCTCAAGGTTCACGAAAGAAGAAAAATCTCAAACTAGATTCTCTCCTGCTGCTTCATATTGACACAGACACAACCAGGAAGCTTTGATCCTAACGCAGTCAGTCATTCTCCTATCTCACTGCCCTCTCATCTTAGCAGATTGTCTCTTTAGAGTTTCTAAGTACTTTGCAGGTATTGATTGATTAGTAATCAGTGATTCCTGAGCTCTGTCTGAAAAAGCATCCATATGTCATTCTTCAAGTGTGGGAGTTCTACTAAATATCTTGGAAAGTGGCATATTTATGTAGCTTTTAACATTCAGTTCCATATATACTTCCTCTTCCTCTCTGATGCTACAACCTTCAAATAACTGGACCTAGAGGTGAGTGGGTACAAATTGGGAGAGATGGAGCATTCCTCTTAATGTGAGGAATTAAACTGTGGCTCTAATAGCCTCAAACACTGAATTTTAAATATTATTTCCATTCCCCCTAGTTCTCAAAATAGATTACAGACTTGAACTGAGTAAGGCTAACAATCTGTCAAGGAAGAAAAAAATAAAAGATTTGCTACATTAAAATATTTACCTCTACTTGTTACTGTCTGAATCTGGAAAAGCATACCATTACATTGAAACATACACAGCAGAGCTGTAACAAGGGCAGGGTGACTGGGGCATTGGTTCAATATGTAGAAATTCAGAGAGTGCTGATAACACTTACAGCCCCTCAGCAGCAAAGAAACAACCAAGCTTAGCATCTAGTTAGCAAGAATAATTAGTTTAAATAGGAAGCTATCCAGGGATGTGCCAATACATGTTTAAGGAATGGCTCTCAAAAAACAACAATCCTCAACAGTATGCAGAGGATATACTTTTAAGTTGAATCTGCATTATTAATATTTTCTCCATTACTTTCTGAAGTCTAGACAGTCAACAAAACAATAAATCAAGCCCTGATTTGTAGTGTTTGCTGATTTCTGAGATGTAAATTCTCACAATGAAAATTTAACCATTGGCTATTGTGAACTGGATCAAGCTGGTTCCAACATGCCTCTCACTAGTGATTTCACACAGTGAGCTCTTCATTTTCCTAGCAGCCCACCACTTCCCTATCCCATGATTGAATAGCAATCAGGATTTGAATTCATGGCCCTTGCCCTACTTGCCTGAGACACAAAGATTGTTAGTTACAGCTCTGGTACACAGAGTCACTTAGAGTGATGGGCACAGTAGCCTGAAGTTCTAGAATTTCAGAACGTGAAAATACAGAAAGAGACCGATTCTTATGGGGCAAAGTCATGTTATTAGTGAAATGTATGCTGAATAAGGAGGTTGAAGAATATGGGTTCTAGTCCTGGCCTAGGGAGGCAAGAGCTAGCTGTTTGATCCTGGACAAATCATTTCACGTCTCTTGGTTTCAGTTTCTCATCCATAAAAGAAGGAAGCTGGAACAGATCTCTTAAGGTTTCTCCTAGCTATACTCTGTCTTCAGTTCTTCAGAGATTCACATATATATTATATACACACACATATATATACATATAATATATGCACACATATGTATACAGATAGACAGATAGATATGTATACAGATACACCTTCCATTGACATGGATTCCAATCCCTGTGTAACTTAATAGACAATTTTGAGAGTTTGACCAAAAAAGTCATCGTTCCACAAGCAACCACAATAGAGATCTCTACCAGTTAAATTAGGATGGTTCTAAGACAACAGACATACAGTCTATCACCTGGCCTCAAAATCTTTCCAGCTTAGTAGGACCTGACGGAATGTTGTGCTCTACTGGCTGAGAAAAAAAGGTCACCTCTACACTCTCAGATGTTGGAATAAAACTTTATGATTCTAGAAAAATGTAAAAGAAAGCTAGGTTTTTAAAAGAAAAATCCATGAGATTTTCATCCAAACTATTCACTGGATTTTATAGGACAGATCTTATTGACAGCCACAGTATTTCTAGGAGATGCATAGGGAGGTGATCTAGCAATCTCTACTTCATAGAGAAAGGAAGAAAGAAAGCAAGAGAGGGAGAGGGAAAGAAAGAAGGAAGGGAGGGAGGAAGCAGGGAGGGGGCATTTACTCTATACCTGGCACTATGCTAAGTCCAGGGAATACAAAGCAAATACAAGGGGAAAAAAAGTCCCTACTCTAAAGAGGCTTACATTCTAAGGGAGAGAGGGAGAAGTTGTTGTTTAGTTGATTAGTTGTGTCCCACTCTTCGTGACACAATTTGGAGTTTTCTTGGCAAAGATACTGGAGAGGTTTGCCATTTTACACTGCTGGTAGAATCTGAGGCCAGATTTGAACCCAGATCCTCTTGGTTCCAGGGTCAGCACTCTTATCTACTGTGCCACCTAGCTGCCCATGAGAGGGAGAAGAGTGCATAAAAGGGAGCTGGAAAGCAGAAGAGGATGCCTGAAAAGTTGAAAAAGTCTGGAGAGTCAAGGGTGGAGGTAGAATTGATGTGAGCATGGATGGCCTTGGCACCTTCCGAAATGGTAGTACAGATCAAAAATTCATCAATAAAAGAAGAGGGCCAGAGGGTGAAGGCACCTCCATGGTGAGAAGACTGCTGGTGAAGTGGTGAAAAGTCTGGAGAAGCAGGGGAAATCGAGGCACTTGGAGGGCCTATATCTGAGGCTACACAAAGAGTTATGGATAATTTTACACTTCGAGTCCAGGAATCAGTAATCCGCTGAACCCATGGTGCCCGTCTAAAGCCAGTGCCCATAAACAATACTTCCATGCTTCAACTGTATCTGTGTCAGTCAGTCAGTAAGCATTTATTAAGTGCCCACTGTGCACCAGGAACTGTGCTAAGCACTAGGGATACAAAAAGAGGCAGAAGACAGCCCCTGCCCTCAAGGAGCTCACAATATAATGGGAGAGACAAAAAGCAAAGAAATATGAACAAGCAGTGTACAGCTTAAATAGGGAATAATTAAGAGAGAAGGCACTAGACTTAAGAGAGGTTGAGAAAGGCTTCCTGTAGAAGATGGGACTTTTGTCAGGAATTAAAGGAAGCCAGAGAAGTCAGTAGGTAAAGATGAGGAGAGAGAGCATTCCAGGCATGGGAAACAGCCAGAGAAAATGCTCAGAGCCAGGAGATAGAGTGTCTTCTTCATGGAACAGCAAGGAGGTCACAGTGTCACTGAATCAAAGAATACGTGGTGAGGAATAAGATTTAAGATAGGCAAGGAAAAGAGGGAGCTTTGACTGCCAAACAGAGGATTTTGTATTTGTATCTTGTAGGGAGTTAACCAAGTGTGTATGGGCGGGGAAGAGGAAAGGAGAGAATGATGTAATCAGATCTGTGTTTTAGGAAAATCACTTTGACAGCTAAAAGGAGGATGGACTGGAGCAAGGAAAGACTTAAGGCAGGCAAACCTACTAGGGGACAGTTGTAATTGTTTGGGTGTGGGGAGATGAGGGCCTGAACTGGAGTATTGGGAGTATTGGGAGTGTCAGAGGAGAGAGGAGGGCATATTCAAGAGATACTGCAAAGATGAAATCAGCAAACCTTTATTGTTGTTGTTGTTTGTCCTTCATTCTCAAAGAGGACCATGACATCAGGAAGATGGTGCCATGACTTACAAGTGAATTGGAATTAAGTGAGGGAGGGCTGTGCAATGTCACCAGCTTCACTTTCTTCTCCAGAGTCTTCTGGGTCCAGTGGTGAGACATAGATTAGGGAGACTGAAGACGGCCCTAGATGCAGTGGGAGATCTTGGCCTTTTTTGAGTTAAGATCTTTCCCAGGTCTCAGTTTGACTGAGGCAATGCCCATTCAGTGATTAAAGTTGGATAAGAAATGAGGCAAAGAATGGCCTCTTTTACCTAGTCAAAAAAAAAAATCAATCTGGGAGGGAAAGACCCTCAGGGTTTCTAGCCAAAACAGAAACAATTGCTATTTACATTCACTCTGAGCCATCAGGCCCCAAAACAGTGATCACTAAGTGGGGCTTGGGATGAGAGCCATCAGGGGAAATGACTTGGGAGAGAACTGAGGGCTCGAGGGATTGCAGGCCACAATGTGGATGAAGAGAAAGGTTTGGTAAAAGAAAGCAGGGGGAGAGGTGTAAAGCCAATACATTATGGTCAGATGAGGGGATTTCCAAATTCTTGAACATGGAAATGGTACATTTGTGGGTGATGGCAAGATCAAGGGTATGACCATCTTTGCCTGTGCCTGAGGTAGGGAGTAGGTCATGGAAAGTGAGTAGGTTGAAGAACTGAGTAGTTAGGGAATAGAGAGTCAATATGTATGCCAAAGTCCCCTAGTATAAGGGCAGGAGTTGGGGAGAAAAGAAAAAATGTGAACTGGGTACTGAAATCATTTAGGAAGGAAAGAGAATGACCTGGGAGGTCTGTAGACCAGAGCTGTCAGAATTTTGATTGGGTGGTAGATATGAAATGCAAGAACCTCAAAGAAGAGATTACTGAGTGATGTAGACAGGGGGAGAATCTGGAAGTGGTGATGGAAAACAGGAAGTATAACATGTCTGTCACCTCAGACAGAAGAGGGTAGTATGTGAAGGTGAAGCCAGTACTGGAAGGGGTGGAGAAAGAGATTGTTTCATCAAAGGAGAACCAGGTTTCAGTGATAGATAGAAGATGGAAGGAGTGGGAGAGGAAAAGATTTAGGATGAAGGAGAATTTGTTGCCTATGCAACAGGCTTTCCAGAGGGCACAGTGGAAGGGCTGGGTAGCATTTAGTTGGAACTTTGGGGTGGAAAGGTTGAAAGGAAAAGAAATAAGAATCAGGTGGTGGGGGATGGGGGATGTGGTTTTGATGGTGATCTATGGGGGTTCCAAATTACTGGGATGTGCAGAGTATGAGCAGGTGTGAGAATGTTCATCACTGAGTACATTACTGAGCATAAGGCACCACTCCTCCTCCCAGAAGAGACTGAAAATCAGTCTGGAGACCAGTGCAACATGAGATGGAAGGGACACAGTCAGTTAAAAGGGGGGCCCCATTTCACTACTCCTCTTTTCTCAGAAGTTCAGAGATTAGGCAGGAAATGGTGCCACTAAAGATAGAAGTCCCACTCCCCACTCACTTTCCTCTTCCTCTTCTCTCAAGGGAGAGGTACAGGGAGAAATGGAAGGACCGAAGTCAAGGAGAAGGTTGTTCCTCTTTGCGCCAGAAATTCTCCACATCAAAGAAATCAAGCTGGTAGCAGGAGGTGGAAGGTACCTTGTGTTGGCACAAATGGAAGTCACTCCATCAGGCTCTAGCAACCTTCTCTTCCGAGACATTTACTGCAGGAGACATCAGGTCCTCGGTCAGAAGGAGTTCACATTCCTCTTCTCACCTGGGGCTAGAGATTAAGCAAGCAAAGTAGATGAGTATCTGTGTTCTCATGAACATGAGTTCTCCCTCAAAAAGTCTGAAGTCATCCCCATTTTTCTTTCTGGGCAAGTCTTCTCTGTGTCTTCCTGTAAAGGATATGCAAGGTGACTTCTAGGTCTTCTAATTTTCCATCAGTACCAGCCCCACACTAGGACCAAGCAGCTGCTATATTTCACTTTGGATACAATAGCTAAAATAAACAAAGTATGTGGTAAACAGATAAGCCTTCTCCCTATCCTATTTGCAGAGAATATGAGGAAAGAGAAAAAAGAGAGGGGGGGGGCAAGAAGAAGGAGAAAGAAGGGAGAGGAGAAAGGGAGAAGAAGGAGAGGAAGAAGATAGAGCTCACTCCACACACAGCAACCTACACACAGATTCTAGAGGGAGTATTGCTTCAAGGTATCAAGGAGTGAGACCCAAGCAATCACCCAAGCAGCTCCAGTGGCGTCCCAGTTCATTTCAATAAGTGCCTCTTGTGAAGCAGAGGCTATAACCAAATAACACAGGGACAGTTTAAACAAGTCTAAAGACTAATTGCTTTAATAAGTTTTAAAGATTGTACATCTCAAGAGCCAGCTGCAAACCTGAAGCCAGAGCAGACATCTATGGCTGGCTCACAGCATAAACTGCTAGAAGTTCACAACATTATCCTATCAACATGAGCAGAGAGAAACTACTAAAAACACTTCCATTTCTATCTTGCTTTGGAAAAACACATCAGATATTCATAGGGTTTTTGTTTTTAGACAAGTGGGTTAAATGGAATTAGGTTCTAGAAATATTACATTGTTCCTCTGAACTCCTGAAATGAGGTTCATCGAAAATTACAGCTAGTAAGGGCTTTGCAAATGACCTAGCCCAACTCTCTAATTAAAGAGAGACTCGGAAAGTGAATTGGGTTGGATAGGAAAAGGACATAAAGAGAAACAGTAAATTGAAGTTGTTCTCATTTCCAAAACCGTTGCTTGGTTTTATCTAACTGATCAGTTTGTCCTGATCATTTTAAAGGATGTTACAGGGGTAATGGGGAAGTCCCTGATTAATTTGGTTAGTCTCTCAATCCACTTGAAGAGATTGAGGACCCAGACCTTTGTCAGAAGGGTACTTCCTATGGAGATACTATAAGCATACTTTCTAACACCTTGCTGAGAAGACACTGAGGACTCCTCTAATTGGTTCTCAGTAACTGAGGCTGCCTCAAACTGACAGGAAACAGAAATAAAGAGGTGGCAGGAGAAAAAGGGGAACATACTCTTGTCAAAAGAGCCCCTTTTCCTGAAGGTCAATAAATACAAGGTGTGAAACAGCTCAGCTTTCTTCTTTCTTGACCTTGCCTTCTCTTCTTTGGACTTTCAAGACAGTGTTGCAAGGGTTAAAGGTGTGGAGGGGAGATTTTTCTTCATGGAAAATAGTCACTGGCAGGAGAAACACATGTGAATATGCCTGTGCTTTTCTGGGTGGCCCGAGTGGAGAGTTCATGGACTTCAATTTCCTTGCTGCCTGTTAACTTCTGCCTTTCTTTTTCCTGCCTTAACCATAGGTCAGCCTGGAGTTTCCAAGAATGAATGTTTCCATGCCTTTGGGGCAACTACCTCATGGGTTTTCCCAGTTTCGAGAGATGCAAAGTTCAAGAGCTCTTAAGTGATCAATTTCCTTAGGAAGGAATTGACAACCGTCAGAATTTTTCTCTTCATCTGACATTTAAACTGCATTGACGTCCCAAAATTATGTAGCAATGCTCCCCTTTTTGGATTAAAAAATTGTCCTGCTTCCCCATACCTTTTATTAAACAATGTTGGTGATTTTTTTCATTAAATAATGTAGCTCACTTTATTCAAATGAAATTAAGAATTGATTGTAATTTTATCGCATAAATATTAAACATGTGACAAAATATGTAATAGATTTTTTGATAAAAATCATTTACTATTTTGACGTTTATAACATAAAATACCATAACATTATCAGTGTGATGGATGACTTTGGTTTTCAGCACAAAGTTTTCCAAAACATAGTGACATTAATATTACTATTCTTCCAAGAACTGATATTGATATTTTTTTCTAACAGCTACAGTATTTTGCACAAATAAGTTATCTTTGAATAATAGTTAAGTTGCACCAATTTGTTTGATAAACTATAGAAAACTTTTTTGCATCAACTATAGTCAAAGCATAGTATTTTCAAGTTCAAATATTTACTTCAAAGTACTATCATAAGACAAGTCTGTTAACCATTATTGTTCATATGGGGCACAAAAAAATATTTTTACTTCTTCATGGAAAATGAGTTCCTTATTCATATTTAGCAGTATTTAGGTCTTTAAAATGAAATAAGAATTGCTTTGTATACCAGCCAAGTGATTAGTAAATAAGTCTTTGTTTTCTTCTATTTCCTGCAAGACAGATATTATGATTTTAGGAAACATCAAAATAATACTTCATAAGTGTATCATCTTAGCTGTTTTGTATAAATGTCATCACTTCATTTTCCTGGATCAGAACATGAATTTGTGAACCTGGCTGTGATTAATTTAAAGTGTTTAGACTTTTTTTCCCCTAAGACATCCAGCAAATACACATTTCAACAGGAAATTTTTGTTAAAAATGATTTTGCTTCATCTATTATTATCACTAAGAAAAACAGCAGTCTTATCTTTTAATTTCAATGTCATTAGAAATACTTAGACACAAGGAAACTAGAATGTCTCTCAATAATATAGAAATCCTCTATACTCTGCCCCCCTATAGCCACCCAATTTTATAAAGAGCCTGTTTTTTGAAGTCTTATAATAACTTGAAAATTCTATGCAGAAAGAAATCATATTTCTTGATACAATTGATTGTGTAATATGCAATATGTCCAAATTCCATGAGAGCAAACATTTTTACTGGTGCTTATTGACCTGCACTTTGTCCTAACATGAGTTGAGTTTTATCAATACAGGATCCAGTACAATTTTCCCACATTGTATCCTTCATTGAAATTTTCTCTTGACATGGCATTGCCATCAGTAGGTTTTCGAAGTAACAAATTTCTAATATTAGTTTCAACAACATATCATATAGTACATATATAATTAAATGAGCATCTGTTGCTTCATCCATTTGTAATGAAAAAAATAGAAAATTTTAATCTCTCAATTGATTATAAAGGTCTTCAAATGGATGGATAATTCTCCTTCCCATAGTATTATCTATAAGTAGAAATAATTGTAGCTGCATAGGATTTGTATAGGATTCACTAAGTACCATTTCAATCACATCAGTTGTTTCAGGTAACACTGACATTTTTCTTCTCAAATGAGGCTTCTTACCCTAAGAAATTCTATGCCATTATCATGGCATATCATTATCAACCTATATGTAATCAGCTTATAAAAAATTCTAATTAAACAAACCAATATGGAAAATGTTGGGAAAGTTTAGAAAGCACAAAGGTATCCAAGCCAGCATTCCATCTGTAAGCTAACCAGATATTCCTCAGGCTGGTATAAAGAGTTATTCTTCACACAGGTAATCATATCATGATACACATCTGTGTGTCATTATTATGTTTATGCAGCTCTTCTTATATTTTAATTGGATTCAGCATTATAGATCAATCAACTCTCTTCTTCCGTGTGGATCATAATCCATATATGCTTTCCTAATCCTATGGGTTTCTTGTCCATATCTTCCCCCCAAAACCCTCCCCAGAGGATCTAGAAGCTTCCTTTAGGCCTCAGGACCCCTTTACACCCTAAAAATCATTTAACACTCCTTCATTCTCTTCAACATTACTGAGGAGGAAGGAAGGGAAGGTAATAAACATTTATTAAGTGCCTACTCTGTGCCAGGCATTATGCTAAGTGCTTTTCAGATATTATCTCATTTGATTAAGAAACCCAAAGAGTTTTTGTTTATACAGGCCAGGGGTGGGAAACCTGCAGCCTTGAGGCCACATGTGGCCTCCTAGGTTCTTAGGTGTAGCCTTTTGACTGAGTCCAAGTTTTACAGAACAAATCCTTTTATTAAGGGGATTTGTTTTGTGAAGTTTGGGTTCAATCAAAGGGCTTCACTTGAGAACCTAGAGGGCCATGTGTGGCCTCGAGGCCACAGATTCCCCACCCTTGACATAGGCTGTATCTACTGATATTTACCATATTAAAAATTGAAATGGAAAAATTGTTAAAATATTTGTATTCATTAAAAATTAACAGTAATAAATCCATTGCATGTTAACATGTAATGGGTTACATATAAAACATTTTAATGAAAACTATATTTTCCAAAACAATAAACATTTAGTGAGAGTCGTGTCATTATTTTACATATTTTTGCAAATCTCTTTAATATCTGGCTTAATAGAAAACAACTAGATTCTCACATTTGCTTCTCCATTCAATCCATTGAAATATAATGTTTTGGTTAAAGTATATAAAGAAAATCTGGCCTCACATGGATATGTTGTTAGAAAGAAGAGGTGTATTTTAAAATACAATAACTTTTTAGTATTATTATGAAAATATTTGACCTCACAGACCTCGTGAAAGAGTCTTGGGGAACCCCAGAGGACCACAGACTACACTTTGAAAACCACAGATGTAAGTTAATATTTTACAGATACTAGGGCAACATTCAAACAGTTCATCTGTTCTCCTTCGATGTCATTAGTAGACCTTTTTCTGGATTTTATTCCACATCTTGCACACAAATCATCATTGATAATATGCTAGAGCCTATTTAAACTCACTATGAATCTATCACCCTTTGGATTCACCCACAACTTTGAATCCTTGGAAATTGTAGTGTTCATGATTTGCAGCCTTAAAACACCATTGGAAAAAATATTAGTTTTAAAAGAGGAAGAGGAGTATTTATGTCAAAGAACAGCTTGGGATTCTTGAAAATACTGCACGGTTTTCCAAATGAAAGCCAGCCCACTCTATTCTTCTTCTTCAATCCTGGGTCAAACTTATTGTCCATTTACAGCATGTGTCTAAGATATTTGTACTTCGGAATGAACAATATATTGCCCGTCAACCTTCATGTTTACCTAGATTTTAGTAAAGCCTTTGCAAAGTTCTTCAAACTATTTTTATGGAGATGATGGAGAGATGTGGGCTACAAGACAGTACTACTAGATTGGAATTGAATGAATGGCTGAATTCAAAGAATAGTCATTAATCGTTGGATGTCAACTTGGAAGGCAGTCTCTAGTAAAATGCTCCAGGATCTTTCTTAAGCTCTGTACTGTTTAATATGTTTTTAAATGATTTAAAGGCATAGATGATAATATGCTTATTAAATTTGCAGGTGACACAAAACTCAGAGCAAGGATTAAGAGTTGAAATTCAAAAAGATCTTGTAGGCTATAGGACACCGAGTCAAAGTGAATAAGATGGCATTTTTAAAAGATAACTATAAAGTCTTATATTTTGGCTCAGAACAATCAACTTCACAAGTATAAAATGGGGGGAAGTAGATTATCTGGGAAAATGGGGGAAGGGGTTTAGTGAAATACAAACAATATGAATCAACAGTGTGATGTAACAATCAAAAAAGACATGATCTCAGGAAGAATTCAGAGAAATTTAGTGTCCAAAATTTGGAATGATACTCCTGTTGCACTCTGCTATGGTGAGACCATAGAAATATATGATTAGATTAAGTCTAGTCATGACTCTTGGGGGAGGACATTGGCCAATTGAAGAATATCCTAAAAGGGCAATTGGGATGGTGATAGGCATCAAGATTGTGCCATGTAAGAATCAGTTGAAGGAATAAGGGATGTTTAGCCTGAAGAAGAATATTAGACTTTGCATAGTGCTAAGTTTTGGAAAACACTTTACCTATAGTACCTTATCTCATTCAAGCCTCATAATAATGTGGTAAGGTAGGTACTACAGGCATTATTTATTTCCATTTTGAAGATAAGCAAACTCAGGTTCAAATTAGAGAAATAAGATTTGACAAGTGATTAAGTAATGTGGTAGGAGTAAGCAAAAAGAATCAAGGATGACAACAAAGTTGGGAACCTAGGTGACTGGAAATGCCCCTAACAGCAATAGAGAAGTTCAGAAAAGGAGAGGGTTTTGGAAGGGTGAGGGAAGAGAATGATTTACTTTTGGACATGTTGATGCCCATGAGACATAAAGTTTAAAATGTCCAACAAGCACTTGGTGATGGGGACTGTTGCTCAGAAGAATAAGTAGGGCTAGATATATAAATTTGGAAATCATCTTATAGAAATGATCATTGAATCCAGAAGTAATGAAATCAATTGTGAATAGAAAGAGGAAAGAGAGCCCAGGAAGAGCCTTGGGAGATATTCGTGGTTAGTGGGCATGACATAGATGAAGATCCAAGAAAGAATGGTCAGACAGGTAGGAGAGGAACCTGGTGGGAACTGATAGATTATAGCCAGGGATCCTCCGAGTGGTCTCTAACTCAGAGATTCTCATTCTAGATCAATCAGTAAACATTTATTACTTGCCTACTGTGCGCCACACACTGTGCTAAGCACTAGGGGTACAAAGAAAGGCAAAAGACAGTCCCTGCCTTCAGGAAGCTCACAATCTGATTGGGGAGTGCTTCACAGTAATAATACTAGTATTACTTAATAGTAAATGTTTAATAAATGCTTAATTTGTCTATTCCTGAAAAGTCCTTTTGATGTTAAAAAAATTGTTTGGCTGACATCATTATTCTTGGAGAAATTCTATACTATCACATTCCACATTAAGAGGAGGTATGTAGTAATGAACAGACATCACCTAGAAACCAGGAAGACTTGAGTTCAAATGGCTCCTCCGACACATCCTGGCTCTATGACCCTAGGAAAGTCACTTAACCTCCCAGTGATCTAGTCAATACTCTGAGACAATAAGTTGCATTGGTAGGATGTTTTTCATCTTAGAGTTCCCTGTATCAATGAAATCACAGGTCCAATCCCTATCCCTATCATCTCATAATTACTAAAAGTCACATCCAAAAATGGCATTTATTTCATTATTCAAAGATTATTTTCCCAAATTAAATCTGTTTTTTACCTAGTAGAATGCAAATAGAGATAATATGTTACAGGAGCTTGATACAATAATTAACACTAACTCGAACAGTAGATACCCCAAAAAATAATACACCAAATTTAAGGTATCTTAAATTTGGAGCCGTACCCAACTGAAAACTATAGCTCATGAGTTCCCATTGATGTTTTTACCTTTACTAGTCAGTCAAAAGACACAATTAGTTCTAGTAAAAGCATTTAATAAAATTATATAAGTAAAATAGAAATAAAACACCTACCCTACAAATGTTTCACAAATATTCTTACCAACAACAGAAAAAGAGTTGAAAGAAATAGAGAACATAAGTAGCCAGGGCACGTGTTTTGAAAGGCGCACATATAAAGAAGTGTCCGACGTCAATAAATGGAATGGCACATACTCAGAATACATATGTGACCAGGGCACACAAGGGAAGGAGCAATTCGTATCTCTGCTGCTGTAAAGCCACCATTGTTTTCTGGGGATTTCATCACGATGCTGCTCTTGTGAGTCTGCTCCCTGCTGACGTGCTCCATGATCACATGCCATGCAGTCTCTCTCGGGGGCATTGACTCTGCCAGTCTTTGCTTCCTGCTGGTCTTGTATGGTTGCTCTGCTCATCCTATTGGTAACTGCCAAGTATGTTCTGTAGGGTCAAGAGGTTGCAGACCTTCTCTCTGTACCCAGTTTCTAGCTTCACCCGTAGTGCTATCTCTTCCTCACAGGAGGAGCTCTGCCATTGCTTTTTTAGCTTAATGCCTAGATGCTGGAGTTTTCTTCTTTTTTTTTTTCCTTTTTTGAAACAGCTTTTTTAGAAAATCTCATGTACCCAATAATTGCCCAGGGAAAAACAATGTGAAAATGCCTTTAATTCAGGGAATAATGAGAATAAAATGTGGTCACCCATTATTCCTAGCTCCTCAATCAATCTTATCAAACACTTAGAGATTTTACTCTGAATGGAATAGTCAGAGGAGCCCAGCAGGAGTTGGGCTGTTCTGGGCTACAGCTCTTTGCAAAAGCAATATCGCCTCAGAGAAAACACTTGCTCTAGGACCAATAAAATTATGTAGCCAGCCATAGGTTCCCCTCACTAGCTGGAGAGTATTCTTTTTTAAAAAAATCTCTTTTCCCCTCCCTATTTTCAGAATCTGCCAATTTACTAGCACAGTGAATGACTCATAGTAGTCATTAAACATTTTGATTAAACATTTATTGAGTGCCTACTTGTGCTAAACACTCTGCTAAGTACTAGGGAAACAGAGAAAGCCAAAAATCAAGTCCCTGACCTCAAGAAGCTCACAATCTAATGGGGAAGCATTATGTTATTATGGTAATAATATAACATTGATACTACTTAATAGTAAGTGTTCACCTATTTCATCTCATCACACAAAAGTTTTTTTTTAATGATCCTGTAATCATCTAATCATTGTGTGGAGTCAGCCCAACAAGGTTTTGTCTTGATGAGTCAAATGGTAACGTTTTAGAACCTTATTATTAGGGTTTTGTCTATCCCTGTATGATTTAGTTGAGCTTGAAAGTTATACTTATCAAAATATGCAGGAAGAAATATATGACGCTGTTGTAGTCCCAAGATGTATCAAATTCTGTTTTCTCCCACACTGCGTGCTCCCTCTATTAGTGGATACAGGTGGGGTTCATAGAGCCATGAGATTCAGGCATGAGCCGAGAGTAGTCTAAAGTGAGTGGTTCTAATCATTGGCCTTTGGCTCACTGTTTCTTGATCAGCCCAATAAAAGTCTCCAAATTCCTCAAGCAATAGCCATGTATATTGTTTGCCTGAATCTGCTTACTTCACTTAGCATCAGTTCTTATAAGTCTTTCCATGATTCTCTGTAGTTATGATGGTTATTATTTCTTACCGCACATTAATATTGCATTACATTCATATACTACCCTTTGCTCAGCTATTTACCAGTCATTGGGCATTTGCTACTTATTTTTCTGTCTCCCACAATGCCAAGTACAATTCCCAGCATATATAGAGTGCTCAATAAATATTAGTTGAGGGAATAAATGAATGAATGACCACCTTGCTCCTGGCTACAATGGATGCTTTTGTAGATCAGGCTTACCTGTGAGGTATATTGCTCCTCCCTCCCCCCACCTCCTTTTATTCTTCTTCCTGCCCCTTCCATCTGCCCCAGATATTGCTTTGTGATGGTCGGTATGAGTAGGACCTCAGAAGCTTAAGTTTCGTACAACAGTCTGGGGGTCACCTAACATGAAGCCAGTCAACATCACAGGCCACATGAGCTGGGGGACTGACTCATTAAGGAGCCACTTCTGGATACTTCAAATCCTACATAGTAAAGGCAGACAAACTGAAGTACATGAGGAGTCTAATCTCTCAACATAAGGAATATAACAAAGAGATACACATGACAATCAAAAACTCCAGTTGGCTAAAGGGAGGGGGGTGGATAGGCTTTACCAGAATCATGTTGCTGTTCAGTCATTTTAGTCATTTCCAACTCTTTGTGACCCATTTGGGGTTTTCTTGGCAGAAGTGCTGGAGTAGTTTTCCATTTCCTTCTCCAACTCATTTCACAGATGAGGGAACTGAAGCAAACAGGGTTAAGTGACTTACCCAGAGTCACACAGCTAGTTAGTGTGGATTTGAACTCAGGTCTTCCTGACTCCAGAGCCAGCATTCTATCCACTGCACCACCTAGCTGGGTCATCAGAATCATGGTGAACATTTATTTGCAGCATCAACACTTAGAATCCCTACACTGAGAAACTTTCGCAGCAGCTTGGGAAAGCCAGTAGTGTAAGTAATCAGCGATAGATATGGTGCTTGCTAGGTCTTCCTAACTAGCTGTGGGAGCCTACCAGAACAGGAAGGTAGTGTTCATGGCTAATTATATGCAGTTGCCACAGCTATTACATTGCTCTGTGCCTCTTACCTGGACAACAGCAACTAGGTCTGATGGATTCAGACTATGAACAGCACTCTCTATAGGAAGTGATATAACTCAGAAAATCTGAAGACCAGTGAACGAAGATTTGGAGATGCTTGCCTTGTTAAGATTCTTGCTGATTTCTCATCAGGTCAAGCTCAGATCCTCTAGACCATTACCAATTCTTTATTGTGGTTGGCCTCCCAGGTTAGACCCAGGTAGCATTTGGATGTAATAATTTAGAGAAGTTTGAGATAAACCCGATTGTAAAGGTTCAGATGGTACCTCCATCTCTGAATTGTCTTAGTCTGAGCAGCCTCATCTGAAGGGAGGGGGCTGGTATTATAATTTACACTGTTCTCTTCAATGCTCACAGAGTTGACATCACCAGGATAGCTGTTCCATTGAATTGTATCATATGGTTTAGAGGGCAAAGCTCTTACAAATTTCTGATCAGGAGCAGCTGAATTTCTCCAAATTGGTGCTGATTCAGTGAAATATTTTGCTTGAAGAGGTTGCACTAAAGGGTCTTTGAGGTTGGCAGGTATGCTAATATCTATTCAATTCAACAAGCTTTTATTTAACAGTCAACTAGCATTTATTAAGCAACTACTATGTGCTTGGCACTGTGCTAAGTACTAGGGATACACAGGCAAAAAACACCCCTTACTCTCAAAAGCTAAGTCTAATGTATTATTATGTGCTTGGCACTGCTCTAGGCAGCAGAAATTCAAAGAAAAGGATGAAATAGTCCCTGACTTCGAAAAGCTTACATTCTATTGTGGGAGTGGTGAACAACATGTACAAAGAAAATTAAATTTAAAATCTATATGAAGTCATTTCTGCCATAAGGGCGCAAGCATCCTATAATTCTCACTATATCTTTTTAGTAAACATTCCTTTGTATTAGCTAATTGATGTTAATTTGTTAGACTACATTGATGCAGTTAATATTGGGAGAAAGGGGATTTGAGCTAATAGCTTAGAACAATCACTCTATTGACCCTCAAGAATACCCCTCAAACTCTGAGGGGAAGAGGAAGCCAAGTTCCAGGGACCTGAGTGTGTGTTGTGTGTTAGGACAGTGAACACAGAGCCTTGCCACTAACTGGCATAAAAGGGCAGAAGAAAGGAATTCAGTACTTACTGATTTATGTCCACACAGATGCCCCTTTATCCCTTTCCTCTCTCTGGCTTTCTCCAATGTCCCCTAGACTGTCAGTTCTTACCTTGACCAATTAGGATATTTATTTGAGATTTTAATGCCTGTCAGTGCATACAGGGAAACAAACACTAGAATGAAGATTTATGGCAGAGAGAATTCCTAGTCCTTCCCCTGTACCAAACCTGGAACTTGATAGAAGAGGAAACACCGGTGTTCCAAAATGTAGGCACTACTTTTCAGTCATTTTACCTGCATTGTTTCTTTTCCCTACTGCTATTTCTCAAGCTCAGTGACATAAAAATACATTGACAACTTCTCATGTAGAGTCTCTCCATTATAATTCTTCAATTAAAGTCTTTTTGCTCTTAGTCAACAGTAGCCAGGGACCAGGACCCAGATGTTTGCATAATTCTCCCTCGTCCCACTATGCCTCCTGTTTTATGCAAGTAAATATGATAAGTAAAAAATTTTTAACTGCAAGGTTGATTAAACATTGCAACAGGCTCCATCCCTAGAGATCTCAAAAATATGATAGACAACCATCTGTCATGAAGAATTTACATAGCGATTACCTAGGGGCAGGGAGCTGATTTAGATGACCTTTTAATATTCCTTCCACTTCTATAAGTATTTCTCACTTGCTCCTTTTCACCCAACTGATGCTTTTTATGTAGAATGTACTGCAAAAAAAACCCCTATAAATTTTGTCACATGCAGTGGATCTACTACAGGTACAGTCTGAAATAATGAAAAGAGTCTAAGAATCAGGAGACCTGGGTTCTAGTCCTGACTCACTCACACTCACTGTGTGATCATTTCTATAGGCTTGAGCTTCTTCATGTGTTAATTGGAAGAGTTATATAATATCTAAGGTCCCTTCCACTTATAACAATTGAGTTCTGTATTTGAAGTCATACAAACCTAAGTTCAAATTCAATCTTAGACATTTACTAGTTGGGTGACCCAGAGCAAGAAGCTTGATCTCTCTTAATCTCCTTCCTTATTTGTGATCCTCAGTTGTGAGGATCAAATAAGATCAGGTACATAAACAAGAGTTGCAAACCTTAAAGCCTTAGATACTCTAATGGACCTGTGATCACATCAACTTGGAATTTCTCTTCAATGAGACAGATTCCAACCCATTCAAGATGAGGGATCCAGCCAATGTGCTAAGGATTGTATTCAGTTTCTCCTGACATTTTGAGGGCTTGCATGCAATACTCTGGATGCTCATTTGTCATCCCTCACCTTGGCCACATGGCCAACCCGTCACCTCTTACTATCATTCAATTTCTTAATGACATCATTTTTAATCATTCTTTGATTACACCCACCATGTTCCTTTCCACTAACCACTGTACAGTATTCATTTTTAACTTTTTAGAAGATGTTGTATTCCATGGTTTGTTGCCAGACAATACCAGAATGTTGGTATTTAAAATAGGGGTCTTTGCTTTCATGGGAAGCTGAAGGTCATTAAAGAAATTGCAATTTCCCAAAGAAATTCAGTCTACTTTCTTCTTCCTGTTCAACTCTGTGCCCAATTCATTGTCTGTCTCTACTGGCTGTCCCAGATACAAATCCTAATAGCCAAGCTATTACAGGTTGTTAATCCAGATGCATGTTATAATATGGGCAATAGACATTCTTCATCCACTTGGTCTTTCCTGTGTCTATAGTCAGGTCAAACTCCTTTGAACAATTACAGATCTCTCTTCCAGAAAGCAGTGTTCTAGAGCTTATTGCAATTGGTCCACTGTCATCCACAAACAGAAGTATGTAGAAGACCTTACCATCCACAGGGAATTACTCTTCAGGTTAGACATTGTGCTGGATCTACTCCATCACAGTAATGAAGTCCTTTGGTGAATATACATCTATATAATCCAATAAACATTTATTAACTATTGATGCTAAGTGCCAGGGATAAAATTAACAAAAAGAAAACCAGGCCCTGCCCTCAAGGAGCTTATATTCTAATGGAGGAGGGGGGAGACCACACACAAAAAGAGGCAGGAAATGTGTAGGGGGAACACCAGGAAGAAGCCAGCACAGGGTCTTTTCCCCATGGAGTTGAAACCAGGCAGAGCAGTAGATACACAATGGAGTGAGCCCAAAAGTCCAGTTTCTGCCCTCTATAAAGAAAGCCATTGGAAAAAAACTTGATACTCCCTCCAGTAAAAGGAGAGAAGAGGCTGATGGAGGTGGTGTCGGTCAAGGCTTACTAATGTTAGCAGCATGGTGGTGAGTTTAGAGGTGATGAGCTTAATTTCAGAGGGGCATCTTGTTCTATGGAGTTGAAACCAAGCAGAACAGCAGAAGCAAAGTGAATCTCCCTGTTTTATGCCACACATGGTATTTACAACCAGATGGTCATCAAGCAGGGCTGTTTTCCGTTATGATACAAGGTATCTATCTCAAAAATCTTAGTGTCGTTTTAAGCTTAAAATGGCACTAAGACTTTTGGGACACACTATATTTCAGACTCTTAAAAGATTTTAATGTAGAGATGGGAGATTCTTTGTTGAAAAGGAGCTTATAAAGTGATGTTTTGCTCTCCTGAACCAAATGTCTTTTCTTGTAAATATCTATCATTATGATTATTATGATTCTCTGAATACTTTCCCAAATTATTTTCCAGACTTACCTAGGTCCTCATGGTATTTCCTCCAATAGTATAGAGGGGGCATAGTAATATAAGGCAGTTCAGAATTGGTCATATTTTCCATTCCTATTAAAATTCGTATCTGCCCTAAGTTGATTTTTTTTTCTTAAGTCCTCAGCCTGTCATGCTGGGTGCCTCAAACAGGCCTCCTGAGGCTAAGTGTTGGAACTCAGCAGGTAAGGTGACAGGTTAAGGTTTGAGTTAGTCAGTCAAAATGAGACTGCAAACAGTTGCTTTTTAAGCTGTCCTACACAACTTAAATATGGAATCTGGAAGCCGCAGGATCCTTAGAAGTGTTTCATCTAGAAACCTGGGCCCAACCAAACAGTGATAATAATCATCATTATTAAAATCACATTTCTGTGATGACTGAAAGTTTGGAAAATACTTCACCTATGTGATCTTATTTGAGCCTCACAACAATCCTATGAAGTATGTACTCCAGGCATTATTAGCCCCATTTTACAAATGAGAAAATTGAGAGGTACTGAGATGAGGTGCTTTGTTCATGGTCATACAGTTATGTAGGTATTAGAGATAGGATTTGAGCCCAGGTCTTCCTGAATTCAAATCTAGCACTCTATAAGTCCATGTTTCTTCATTAGTAATATAAAAGCTTATAAAATACAAATACATATATGACATAAAATCTATGGATATGAAAATATAATTAAAAGAGAATCTATTTGGGATTTAAAGTATGTATTTTATGTGTAAAGATGGAGACTGGATATAGAGAATTCCCAGGTGAGAGAATCTGTCTACTAATATAGACTAGCACCTACTCTGCAATGTAGAGTAGAAATGTAGAATGTAGAAAACTATTTAAAAAATAAACAACAGGGTGAGAACCCTAAATTCTTTTTTTAATTTATTTTATTTTTAATTTATGGAATGAAACAAGTATTTCTATAATGTATTTTAATTAAAAAGATGATTGCATGTGAAACTGCACATCTGCTATTTATAACTTGCTGTTCCTTTTAAATATACAACAAAGTTATCATGTAAATTTCTTTTTTCTTCTTCCCTCCTCTTCCCCCACCCTAAAGAGGGCCACCATTAGACATAAGTAGGTGTTTATATATACATACATATATATATACCTACTTATGTCTAATGTATGTGTGTATATATATATATATATCTACACATACATATACATATATATGTAAATTATTTTATACATACTTCTATTTATCAGTTCTTTCTCTGGATGCAGATAGTGTCTTTCTTCGTATGTCCTTTATAGTTATTTGGGTATTTATAATAGTCAAAATAACTTATTTGTTCAAAGGCATTCTTAAAACAATATTGCTGTTACTGTATACAATAAGAACCTACATTCTAAGACCAAATATAAAAGTCAGGTTTTTTAGTACATATCAGAGATGGGATTTGAAGACAAGTCTTTCTGGCTTCAAATTTGGTTCTCTATACATTAAGCTACACTGCCTCTATTTTTATACATGAAAAATAAACATATAGAACATTGTCACTGCAATGTGCTTTTGCATGAATTAACTTATTTGATCTTCATAACAACCCTATGAGGAAGGCATGAGAGGTATTATTACCACCGTTTTAGGAACAAAGAAACTGAGGCTGGTTAATTAAGTGACTTGTCCAAGGTCCTGACAAAATCCAGCTATTCTGAGTTGATGTACGATGCTCTTTACACTTGACCATCCTGCCTTTATAAATATATTCTTCCTTGGTTTCCCTAAAAAGACACTCATTTGACATCAGAAGCCAAACCCTGATCAATACAAGAAAGTTTTACAGTCATCTTCCCTCAACCATCTTCTCAAGAGAACAACGTTGCCCTAAGCATGAAACAAAAAATAAAAATACCCCCCAGTATCCTAGATTACCCACTCAGATGCAAGCCTCCCACCCCCACCTCTTCCTCCTCTTCTATAATTCCTCTCTTCTCAGTCTACTGTACAACTGCTCTCATTTCTAAGCTTCTTCTTTCCTTCATAAAAAGAAGTGTGTCTTATCAACAGCATGGTTTTGCAGGGGTGGGGAACCTGCAGCTTCAAGGTCACATATGGCTGCTAGGTCCTTGGATTCAGCCTTTTGACTGAATCCAAGTTTTATAGAACAAATCCTTTTTTTTAAGGAGATTTGTTCTGTGAAGTTTGGATTCAGTCAAAGACCCACACTTGAGGACCTAGAGGGCCACATGTGGCCTCAAGGCTGCAGGTCCCCCATCCCTGGTTTAGAGGGAAAGTTACTATGTAAAGATGTAAAAGACTTGAGTTATGGTCCTAGCTCTGCTCCCACTAAAAAGCTTTTTGACTTAGGAAGTCTGTTTATCCCTCCAGGTCTTTGACTCCTCATCTATAAAGGGAGATGACAGAAACTGATCCCACCTCATAGGGTTGAGGTATTTTGTAACTTGGAATCATGAAATGAATATGTGCTATTATGATGGTTAGTGCTGTTTTTCTGGGTCCATCTTTCCTAGTTTAACATTTCCAAAAATTCTGCCCCTTCAGTGCAGTGTTTTCTGTATTTAAGCTATTTGGAGGTGACTTAGAAGCCATTTCTGTTCTTTTTTATTTATTCTCATGCAATGATTGCCTTCCCCTTTGCTGATGAGATGAATTTTCATCCATTTGTAATCCATTAATAACTTCAACTCTCTTCTACTTGTAAACAATCCATTATATTAAATTGTCTTTGTCTAGCCTTGCATTGAACACATGATAAATTACAGCTTCCAGTCCTTGATTTTTACTGATTTGTAAACATGCCAGTTACATGCCTGTCCACTCCACTATGCTTTTTTTGGCAACAGCTGAGAGTGTGAAAAGCAGTTTTTTGCCACCTTTCCTGTCTCCATCACTGAGGCTGTCAGTTTCACACCATCAAGCACATCAGTATTTAAATTTGAAATTGGCAGCATGGGGTGCAAAGAGAGGGAGTGGTTTGAATGTATACCTAATACACACATTTACATTTTCTGGCTTACAATATTCTGTAAATGTCAGAACTTTAATTGTTATTCTTCTTATCAGAATTCACAAAGACTGCATGGGAAAATACCAACTTCTTTTCTGTACAAGGACTTGAAAACAGAGAGAACACAAGGCAATCAGGCCAATTCTCATCAAATACAGAACTTAATCCCACAACGTAGAAATGTAACTTATCTATCTTGTAATGAGCTAGTCTTTATGTTCTCTTGGAAGAGTTCCCTAGGAACAGAGACCTGCATGGACTACTAATAATGGTGACCACATTTCCTGGTTCTCTGAAGTAAAAATCAGGGTCTTCTTGGAAAAGAGAGAATTGCTCCAAAGCCTTGGGTTAAAAATACTTTAATTCCCTTTGGTTACTCTTTACTTTCTCAGGGAAAATACCACTTTCCCATTGAATTAAACTACCCTTCTTATGCAATCAAGTGTGACTCACAGTTACATTCACCTCCCAAATATTTCTTGTTTCATATACATCTTCTTATTGACTTTTTCCTAAGATGATTCTTTAATATTTCTTCAATAGAGTTGTCATTTTATCAACATAGGCACACTCTTCAATAATGCATATCATACATAACCCATCTATTGTAGTCCAAGTAATGATAAATCCAATCTGGACTTTAGGTTCAGTATTGGAATGAAATGAGATGCTCATAGACCTTTTAAAAGTTAACAAAAAGAAGTTTTCTTAGCCATAGCATGGGAACAATGTTCATCAAAAATAGAACAGTGATATATTTGGGTGTAAATTCCTTACCTCTGTGTTGACCATGCCTATACCAGTCAGAAGCATGTATCAAGTCTGAAAGATGAACCCCTCACTACTTCTGAGCTGGCTTTTCTACTTAGGTCACTGGGAAGCAATATTAGTAGTTAAAGTCTCCTAGACTAATTAAGTTTGATGATGGTTTAATTTTCTTTTAAGGAAAAATGAGGCTAGCCCAGGGGTGGCGAACCTGCAGCCTTGAGGCCCCATGTGGCCAGCACTCTGGGTCCTCAAGTACAGCCCTTTGACTGAATCTAAGCTTCACAGAACAAATTCTTTTATTAAGAGACTTAAGCCTATATGGGGTAAATATTGTTTCTACAACATACCACCCCTTGGCAGCAACGTCCTAAATGTCTTATAGAAGGCATTCTACCATTAAATGGCCTTCAGATTGTTACTGAACAACTCTAACCTGAGTTATAAGAAACCTGGCATAGGCAGTCCTGGAGAAAGAAAATAAAAAGTAAAAGAAATGAAGTAAAAAAAAGATATGATAAGCAATATCACTCCCTGAATGAGTGGTCAAATATGGAGATCAAAGGCAAGAAAGCCCAGGCTTTGCTTGGAAGGACTGAGCTCTAAATCTTAACAATTTTGTCCACATGGCAAATGATGCCAATCTTTGCAGTCCAGTTTGTCTCTCAATTTAAAAAGGTAATGATGTACCACATTACACCTATCAGATTGGCTAACATGACAAAACAGGAAAATGATAAATGTTGGAGAAGATGTAGGAAAATTGGAACACTAATGCATTGTTGGTGGAGTTGTGAACTGTTCCAACCATTCTGGAGAGCAATTTGGAACTATGCCCAAAGGGCTATAAAATTGTGCATACCCTTTGACCTAGCAATACTACTTCTAGGGCTGTATCCCAAAGAGATCATACAAATGGGAAAAGGACCCACGTGTACAAAAATATTTATAGCAGTTCTTTTTGTGGTAGCAAAAAATTGGAAATTGAAGGGACATACATCAATTGGGGAATGACTGAACAAGTTGTGGTATATGATTATGATGGAATACTATTGTGCTATAAGAAATGATGAGCAGGCAGACTTCAGAAAAACCTTGAAAGACTTGTATGGATTGATGCTGAGTGAAGTGAGTAGAACCAGGAGAACATTGTACACAGTAACAGCCACATTATGTGATAACTAACTTTGATAGACTTAACTCTTCTCAGCAATGCAAGGATCTAAGATATCTCCAAGGGACTCATGATAGAAAAGTGCTATCCACATCCAGAGAGGGAACTGTGGAGTCTGGATGCAGATCAAAGCATACTATTTGCTTTTTTTTTCCTTCGGTTTGTTTTATTTCTTCTTTCTTGTGGTTCCTCTCATTGGTTCTAATTCTTCTTTACAGCATGACTAATGTGAAAATGTTTAATAGGAATGTATATGTAGAGCCTATATCAGATTGCATGCTGTCTTGGGAAGGGGGGAGAGGAGGGATGGGGAGAAAACTGGGAACTCGGGGGGTGGAGCCAAGATGGCAGAGGGAAAGCAGTGACTTGCGTGAGCTCTCCCCCCAAACCCCTCCAAATACTATAAAAATGGCTCTAAACAAATTCTAAAGCAGCAGAACCCACAAAAAGACAGAGTGAAACAAATTTCTAGCCCAAGACAGCCTGGATGGTTGATCGGAAAGGTATATTGCGCCAGGCAGGGAGAGGAGCGCAGTGTGGTGTGGGTGCGCAGGGCACAGCGACGCTGGAGCAGGCCTCAGAAGGCTGAATTGCAGGCAGCTGTGGAGGTTTCCAGGCTTCTCAACCCACGAACACAAAAGACAACTTAGAAGGTCAGTAGGAAAAGTCTGTGACAGCGGTGAGAGAAGGAGCTAGGTCTCAGCCCCAAGTTACGAATGTGGCCCGGGGCCATGGCTATTTCCTGAGCTTCTGGCCCACAGACTGAGGGGGAATCAAGTGCCTGATCAGAGGGGGATTGCAGGGATCTCTTTCCCAGTGCTGAGGCAGGAATCTCTTGCTTTGCCTGTGCTTGGATCTGGGTCACAGTTCTGAGGGGCAGTCCTGGGGGGAGGAGGAGCGCTGGTGTGGTAGAGCTTGTTGTGGTGGTGGAGAGGAAACACCTCACCCCTTATCATAGCACCTTGGAATAACTGAAAATTTTCAGGTCCCTAGAAGTATCTCTGAAAACAGTTGTACAAACCCCCAAAGCTTGGGACAGTACGTTTTCCACATTGGAAACAGACTCTTACCTTAAAAAGAGTTTAAAACTCAAGTAATTGGCTGGGATCATGAGTAAGCACAGCAAAAAGAGTCAGACTATATTATCTTACTTTGGTGACAAAGAAGATCAAAACATACAACCAGAAGAAGACAACAAAGTCAAAGCTCCTACATCCAAAGCCTCCAAGAATAATATGAATCAGTCCCAGGCCTTGGAAGAGCTCAAAAGGGATTTTGAGAAGCAAGTAAGAGAAATAGAGGAAAAACTGGGAAGAGAAATGAGAGTGATGCAAGAAAATCATGAAAAACAAGTCAACAGCTTGCTAAAGGAGACCCAAAAAAATACTGAAGAAAATAACACCTTAAAAAATAACCTAGCCCAAATGGCAAAAGAGGTCCAAAAAGTCAATGAGGAGAAGAATGCCCTAAAAAGCAAAATTGGACAAATGGAAAAGGAAGTCCAAAAGCTTACTGAAGAAAATACTTCCTTAAAAATTAGAATAGAGCAATTGGAAGCTAGTGACTTTATGAGAAATCAAGACACTGTAAAACAAATCCAAAAGAATGAAAAATTAGAAAACAATGTGAAATATCTCATTGGGAAATCAACTGACCTAGAAAATAGATCCAGGAGAGAGAAGTTAAAAACTATTGGACTATCTGAAAGCCATGATCAAAAAAAGAGCCTAGACATCATCTTTCAAGAAATTACCAAGGAAAACTGCCCTGATATTTTAGAACCAGAGGGCAAAATAGAAATTGAAAGAATCCATCCATCACTGCCTGAAAGAGATCCCCAAAGGAAAACTCCTAGGAATATTGTAGCCAAATGCCAGGGTTCCCAGGTCAAGGAGAAAATATTACAAGCAGCCAGAAAGAAACAATTCAAGTATTGTGGAAACACAATCAGGATAACACAAGATTTAGCTGCTTCTACATTAAGGGATCGCAGGGCATGGAATATAATATTCCAGAGGGCAAAGGAGATAGGATTACAACCTAGAATCACCTACCCAGCAAAACTGAGTATAATCCTGCAGGGGAAAAAAATGGTCATTCAGTGAAATAGAGGACTTTCAAGCATTCTTAATGAAAAGACCAGAGCTGAATAGAAAATTTGATTTTCAAATACAAGACTCAAGTGGAACAAGAAGAGGTAAACAGGAAAGAGAAAAGCATAAGAGACTTATTAAGGTTGAACTGTTTACATTCCTGAATGGAAAGATGATATTTGTAGCTCATGAGACCTTTGTCAGTATTAGGGTAGTTGGAGGGGAAAAGTTATATGTACATATATATAGATGTAGATAGATAGATAGATAGAGTGCACAGGGTGAGTTGAAAATGAAGGGGTCGTATCTGGAGAATAAAATTAAAGGGTGAGAGAGGATTATACTAGGAGAAAGAGAAAGGGAGAGGTAGAATGGGGTAAATTATCTCACAAAAAAAAAACAGAAAAGAAAAGGCTCTTACAGTGGAGGGGAAATGGGGGAAGATGAGAGGGAATGAGTGAATTTTATTCTCATAGAATTTGACTTAAGGAGGGAATAACATACACACTCAGTTGGATATGGAAATCTGTCTTACCCTACAGGAAAATGGGGGGGGGGAAGGGGACAAGAGAGTAGGGGGATGATAGAGAGGAGGGCAGATAGGGAAAGGGGATAATGAGAAGCAAGTACTTCTGAGGAGGGTCAGAGTCAAAAGAAAGAATAGAATAAATGGGGGAGAGGGATAGGATTAAGGGAAATAGAGTTAGTTTTTCACAGCATGTCTACAATGGCAGTGTTTTGCATAACTGCACATATATAACCTATATTTAGTCTCTTGCCTTATCAGTGAGGGTGGGTGGGGAGGGAGGAAGGGAGAAAATTTGGAACCCAAAGTTTTAAAAACACATGTTTAAAAAAAATGTTTTCACATGGAACTGGGAAATAAGAAATATAGGAAATGGGGTACAGAAATCCATCCTGCCCTATAGGAAAATTGAAGGGGAAGGGGATAAGAGAAGGGGGGTAGAGATAGAAGGGAAGGCAGACTAGGGGAAGGGGTATTCAGAATGCATACCATCTTGGGGTGGGGGGAGGGGCGAGATGGGGTGAAAATTTGGAACTCAAAATCTTGTGGAAATAAATGTTGAAAACAAAAAATTAAAAAAGAAATTAAAAAAAGAAAATTGGGAACTCAAAAGCTTATAGAGGTGAATGTTGAAAACTAAAAATAATTAATTAAAAATCAATAAATACGAAAAATAAAGAGGTAATGAGGAATAAGAACAACAGTAAGAGCATTATGATCATAAAACAGATAATGATGCTTCAGTTACAGTCATCAGTACTCTCTTCATGAATCAGGGCCAACTATAGTAAACTAGTTATGAAGTCATTGCCCTCTTGCATGCAGCCTGTCCTGGTGGCACAGCCAGTATCAAGAATCACCCTCTATCACCACTCAATATTCACCAGCCCACAGACCAGGACTCCACTTTCCTGGGAGCCCCAACACGAGGAAAATACTAAATCTTTGTCCCTTTAGAGGCCTCTACTAAGGTATCACACACACCCCACTTCTTCAACAGAGGTTAGATAGATAGTTTCACCTCTTCATGTTGCCAGAAAGCAAGACATCTCCCAACAACTCTTTCCTTTGGTTCTATAAACCTTTCCTAAGAAAGAATTGTCTGATGACCACTGGGTACTGTACAGCCAGCAATATAAAGGGGTCTTATTAATTTCAGATTACAGCAAACAAAGGGTTGCACTGGGCTTGTCAGAGGGAAAATCCCCTCATTCCTGTTATGCTGGTTTTTATATTTAGGCCACAAGGAAATTAAAGTCATGGTCTGAACCTTAGTCTCCGGAAACAAATAAATGTGATGGGAAGTTTCAGTATTTCTTAAGGTAAAACTAATCTAGAATTAATGAAGCAAATATTGCTCTTGTGACACCATCTGTGCCTGCCTATGCTTAAAACTCTTGTTCGTATCTTCCTATAAATCATCTCAGAGGGACCACTCTGGAGGATCCCAAAGATCTTTCAATATTTTGTGGATACCATTGGAGTAAAGGAATTTTCAATTATTTCTCAATCTTAGTGTGTGACCAGTATTTTTTTTACTTTTTTATTTATATTATTTTTATTATTTTCATCATATTTTATAATTTTTTAATTTTATTTTACCTTTTTATTTTAAATTTACTTTTATTTATTTCTGTTCCTCACTTACCCTCTCCCTGCTATTCACATTAGCCATTTTCTAGCTTTTTATTTCAATTGCCTGTTTATTCTTCACAAGGAACTGTCCTTTGGTGACTGGTATGTATCCCTTCTTGTTGTTGTTGTTTTTTTCTTTTCCTTTTGCTCTCTACTTACCCTCTCCATACTATTCACATTATCCATTTTTCTAATTCTTTGTTTCAGTTGCCTACGTATTCTTCCCAAGAAACTACTACTCGGTCATTTTTAGGTCCTGGTTCACAATTTTCCTGGAAAAATTCCATCTACTTGGCTCACAGTGTTTGCTATTATAGAGAGAGAAGATTAAAAGGGGAAAAAAATTAAAGTTTTCTCGCAGAGACATTCTTTTGGGCACCTACCAACAATATGTGGGCTAGTACCTTGGGATAACCGCTGGAAGCTCATTCATATTTTGAAGACCAGTTGCAGGCACAAATCTGGGAAGGGATCTTAATAGTGTCTCACTTTGATGGTGTCAATAAGCATGGAAAAACAGAATTATGGGGCCATAGGATTTGGGATGTAATCTCATCCAATGAGACTCAAACTTTATTTGCTTTCAGTACAATATTCTTTGCCGTAAGAAATTTCGGTGCTCTCAACATTGAAGTTGGCAACAAAGAAAAATTCCAGGAAAATCAGGCTTCCAGACCCATTGCTTAGGCCGTGGGAATCCTTCCCCTCCCCCCTTTCCCTTGTGCTCCTTTTTTCACTCCCCCAGGAGCAGCAGTGGTTCTGCACCTCCATCAATAAAACTGGTATCATGATATTTCCAACACCAAGCCAGGATAAGCAATTAGCAAACTGCTGCTGAGGAGGAGGGCCAGGAATGTGAAAGTCTTGGGCTCCAACAGTTCTGAGCCACATCTGGTAAAGCAAAGGGCACATCGTAGTGAGCCCTAGGAGAGTTTATCCCCACGAGAATATTTGATCAAAAGCTTTTATGGATAGTGTGAATCAGAGAATGCCTTCTATGCCAGTTCTTTCTCCTTAGAGAGCACCAGTTTATTCAAAGAATACTTTAAGGTTTGTAAAGTACTTTATAGATATTATCTCATTTGATCCTCTCAACAAGCCTGGGAGGTAGGTGCTATTATTATCCCCATTTTATAGATGAGAAAACTGAGGCAGACAGAAGTTAAGAGACTCGCCTAGGGTCACACAGTTAGTAATTATCTGAGACTGCATTTGAACTCAAGTCTTTCCATCCCTGGGTCCAATACTCCATCTACCATGCCACCTACCTATCCCTAATGACTCTAAAAACTCATTTCTTGGGGTCTCTGGAAAGACATCTGGCTATATCAACAAAAGAGCGCTGAACAAACCATTTTTGTCTAAATCAGCATGACAATTCACGCAGAGAACCCAATGGATATTTTTTTTCACTGGATCATTCAGTTGTTTGATTGAATTGACATATTTTAGCATCATATAGACAGAAACAGATGCTTATTCTCTTTTGGGCTCTGATGGTTTGAATAGAAAAAAAAAAGTTGTTTTTTTTTTTTCACAAGACCAGCTCTCTTTCCCAATGAACTTATGAAATCCTGTCTGAATTAAAGCTTGATTCTAGTAAGTGTTGCATATTCTTTTGGGTCTCTGAAAAACATTTGCCTTGAAAGGCAATTAGACTTCCTGAATCATACTGAAAATTCGCAGCAAAGTCAGGAAAAGGGTACAAGGAATCCAGGCACTGAAACCACCCTTGATTCCCATGGTAACTTAGACTCTCCATTTTAGCATTTTCATTTTGTATCCCCAGTGCCTAGCACAAAGTAAGCGTACAATAAAAGTTCATTGAATTGGATTGAATTCAATATAGATGGAAAAGTTCCCACAACTCAGCTTCAGATTTCAAACTATATCTGAATGCAATTGCAAACATTTCTTTCTTACTAAATATCTCTTTCCATACAGCCATCCCTTGCTAGTGATTTCTAGTAACTATTTAGCCCACATGCTGTAGAGTGCAGGCGAGGATAAAATGAGATCAATGGGCATTTTTTTTTCATTGACCCATACTGAAGGATCTAAAACAATTATGGGATCATTGAGTTTGGAGAACCTCATCTGCAATTGGGATTTCTCAGGACATTGATGAAGAAAACTCAATTGACTCCCAGGGGAAATGGATTAAATCTGAAAACTGAAATACTACCTACCACCAGTCTTTAATCAACTGTCAACCATGTGCAAAGAATTGCCTTAACTAGGCATTGTGAATAATAATATATAGCATTTACACAGCACTTTCAGGTTTGCAAAGCATTTTACTTATGTTTTCTTATATCATGCTCACAATGATCCTTTGAGAAAGATGCTATTATTATCCCCATATTACAGATGAGGAAACTGAGTCTGAGAAAGATTATGTATTTTTTTAAGACAGTGTGTCTCTATCTCACCTGGGCTGGAAGTACAGTGGTTACTCACAGGCCCAGTCCTACTAATTAATCTGCTCTATTTCTGACCTTGACTGGTTCACCCCTCCTTTGGCAGCCTGATGGATCCCAGCTCCTAGGAGCTCACCATTTTGGTACCAGACTTTGCAGGTGTATGATCAGCTTTAGCCCTACTCCAGCTCAGAACTACTGAGCCCACATGATTCACTGAGTAGCTGGAATTATAGGTATGTACCACCATGTCTTGAGTTGAGACTTTCCCAGCTATTAAATGACTGAGAGGACAGCTAGGTGGTGTAGTGGATAGAATGCCAGGACTGGAGTCAGGAAGACTCATCTTCCTGAGTTCAAATCTGGCCTCAGACACTTACTAGTTGGGTGACCCTGGCAAGTCACTTAACCCTGTTGGTCTCATTTTCCTCATATGTAAAATGAGCTGGAGAAGGAAATGGCAAACTACTCCCGTATCTCTGCCAAGAAAACCCCAAATGGGGTCACGATGAGTTGGACATGACTGAACGATAATAAATGGCTAAAAAAGGATTTGAAGTCAGGTCTTTCTGACTTTAGGTTCAGTACTTTATTCTCCATCCCACCCAGCTACTATGGGAAAAAATAGGATCCACAATTATTCTGCAACATCTTGATGGACTAATCCGCCAACCACCTGGTGGCTTAATGTTAGAAAGCCCTCAGTCCTATTGAAGGGAAAATTAAATATAACAAACCAGGCAAGGATATGGTAAAGCAGCTAGTCTCACCAGTAACAACTATCTGTTGTGCTTGAATGAGTTTTGCCTAAAAAACTTCTTTCACAATTGTAAAAGTATTTTTTCACTTCCCTTTGTCTCCTGCCCTTGAACAAGGAATGTCTTCTTATTTTCTATCTTGCCAGTTGCATTCCAAATACTCCCCTTTTTCTCTTGACTGCATCCCCTCTTTCTCTACTCCATCTTCTGAGGCACTTTACTTACCTATCCTAAGTTGCTAAAGAATGCTGCTGATTAGCTGTGTCCTCTAATCGAGTCTGAAAGTTATAAAACTTGCTCTTATCATAGTCTTAAATTAAGAGATCAAGAGCTGAGTTTTTCTCTATCTACCTGCATAATAAGGCTTCCTTGTTGGGGATGTTTTGTTTGTTTAATTTTGAAAATCTTAAATGTAAGAGCTCATTTTAGCAAGCATCCATTTATTATATTTTATTTGTTGTATCAGGAGACACTGCTGTGTAATGAATAGAAAGCCATTCTTGGAGTTAGAAAGATCTGGGTTCAAATCCTGCCTCTGACCCATACTGGTTAGGTGAATGTGCATCAGTAACTCAGCCTCATAGTATCCCAGGCACTTATCCTCTGTAAGTACTAAATTACTGAGGAGTTGTCAATCTGAATTGGTGGAGGGAGGTTCTACACTAGCAGCTTCCCACACAGATGAAATCACAGATCCAAATACCATCCCACTTTTTAAAAAATGTGTTGAATTAATCATTTCTAATTCTAAGACATGAGAGGCAATAAAAAGAGTAAAAGTCACACAGAAAATCAAGATAAGAGCTGGGGTTGGAGCTACCCCCTTAATATGTTTCTTAGGGTGGGAAATATGTCAAAACTAGAATTATAGGGTGCAGTATTAGGAAGAACTTTTAAATAATCTATTCTGCTGCAGGTTGCTTTCAAAAAAACCTGGAAAGACTGACATGAACTGACACAAAGTGAAGAAACAGAACCAGGAGAACGCTGTACACAGTAACAGCAATATTATACAATGATCAGCTGTGAATGACTTAGCTCTTGTCAGCAATGCAATGATCCAGGACGGTTCTGAAGGACTCACGATGAAAAGTGCTATCCACCTCCAGAGAGAGAGCTGATAGAGTCTGAATACAGATCAAAACATACTATTTCTCACTTTATTTTTTTCATGGGTTTGGTTTTTTTTTTTTTGGTCTGTGTTTTCTTTCACAACATTACTAATATAGAAATGTTTTTGCATGACTGCATATGTATAAGCTATATCAAATTGGTTGCCTTCTCAATGAGTGGGGGAGGGAGAGAATTTGGAACTCAGAATTTTAAAATATGAATGTAAAAATTATTTTTATATGTAGCGAGAAAAATAAAATATTTTTAAAAATCAGTCCTGCCTGTCCAATAATTCTGAGCTGCCTCATGGATCATGAAGCATCCTATCACGGGAAATGTTCAGTCAAAGGCTGGACCTGATAAGGATAAAAAGGCAGAAGGCAGTCCTGCTTTGATGGAGGCTAAACTAAGTAACCTCTAATGCCTCCAACTACTCAGAGATTCTACGAGTCTTCCCTAAGTCTCATTCTAGACTCCTAACAACCCTAGAATTCTCATCCTTACAGGAAGGAGGTAACATGAGTATCAGTGAATTGATACCCACAGCTTTACAAATTGATGTGGTACTAACATTTAGGCTGAAAGAGATATTACACTTGAGAAAATGTATGAGAGTTCAATTTACTGTGATAGAGGGTCCTGAGGAACTCCTTGATATATTCTGAGAGCTTTTTGCTTCTGTGTGATTTAGACACTAATGCTGATGTGGATAATATGGGGCACTTCAATAAACAGGTGAGACCACTTGGCTCCTTGTAAGGGATGGTGGTGAAATATGCATTTACCCATGAGAAGAAACTATTCCTAAGATTTATAGGTCTTAGAGGGCTAGGGTGAGTCTGAAATTGGAGATGAAAAGGAATTTAAACTAGCCACGTGGGTCAGGACAAAAGTCAACAATTCATGGCTCATTAATCACTGAAAAGGCTGAGTACGAATTCAAAGCATCACTTATTAACATGACAGAGGCTTCCTTAGCATTTTACAGGATCACAGCATCCTACATTGGATTCAGGTACATAATCTCCTTCTACTACTACTACTACTGCTGCTGCTACTACTACCACTAATAATAATAATAACATAATTTATATAGTATTTTAAGGTTTGTAAAATACTTTACAAATGTTATCTCATTTGATCTAACAACCTTGAGAGGTAGGTGTTGTTATTATGCTTTTTTTACAGATAAGGAAATTGGGGCAGACAGAAGTTGTGACTTTCCCAGGATTCCACAGCTAATAAATGTCTGAGGCTGGATTTGAACTTAGGCCTTTCTAACTTCAAGTCTTTCCACTCTGCTACCTAGCTTCCTAGATGTACTTCTGTGGAGCATAAAGAGACAGGTGGCTAGAAGGATCTCTCTAACTAAAGGTCTTTAGAAGAAACTAGAAATCCAAATTAGACACAGAGCCATAACTAGGATGGGGTGACCAGTGCTATGTACCCGGCACCCAAGAAGGGAGTGTGCTTCCTTCCACAGTTATCTTTCCATGCTTTGTAGTCCTCTCCCAGACTCATGCCATGGTTTTCTGGATTCATACCTCAATTGCCTTTACTCCCTTACCTGACTCTGATATGTCACCCCTAATAATTTCCATTACTATTACATCCCTCTGGGGTCAGTGCCTGCTACATCCCAGGAATGGTCTCACATTCCACCATCAAGAGAAGTGATCCATTGGGCTTTCCCCCATTACTATGCCCCTCTACACTATCTCCTCTTTTTTGCTCCTCCACAGGGTAAGTAAGTAAAGGACCATGAGCCAGATTATTAAGGGTTTAGACTGACCCTTCTCTGGTATGGCTACACCCAACTGAGAATGACTGACCTATGTGTTTTGACTATAATGAAGGTAAATGCCAGTTCCTTAGACCAGTAAAAGTAAGATCCTAAAGCCTTCCTGGACCTTCCAGGTGACCTCCTCTTTGGCCTGGACCCACCCTCTTCCCTCTCCTGGCAGACACCTCTCCAAGAACGATCTTAGAGCATCCGAGGGTCTCTATGTCTTTCCTCATAAAGAGATATCCCAGAGTTTCTCCCCTCCATTAGACTTTATGTCCAAAGAGGTCTCTCATCTAGGTGTCCTCCCCCCAGGCCTTCACACACATGTCCTGGCCTCCAGAAACCAGAATCAGTAGCTAAGGTTCTGGCTGGCTGTGCATGTCTCCACGTAAAATCATGTAGTGCCATAGACAGAATGAATGTAGCAATTTGCATTAACTCTGCCTTGCTCAGTGCCCGGTTACTTATTTTACCATACTATTATCATCTGAGCCCCAGACCTTGGACCCCTCCCACATCTGGATGTGATTCCCGTTCCCCTTTTAGACACAGTGTCCAGCCTCTGAATCATTCCACTGTATCCTTCTTATCTTTGCGTGTCAATTCTGCTCAGAGATTTCTTGGCTGTGAGAGAAATGATTATTAAGGACCAATGATTTGAGGAGATTCAGAGTCCCTCCCTTTGTAAGTCTCTTGGAGGACATTGCTGATAATGAGATTGGACTAGGGCCCCATTCTGGCGGGGCAGTCATTGTGTTCTACACAGGTTTGGGTGGGGTATACGTTCTTTGAGTAGCCCAAAGCTGGGGGTGGTCTGGGTATAAAGATTAGTCTCTGGGTCCAAACGTGACATGATGTCATTCTCAACCCCTCATTTTACTATAGCCCACCTCCCATTGTGTTAACCAATCAAAATTGATTGCCACCCCTCAGGAACACAGCCCATTACCATTGAGGGTCTTTGGTCTAAGATAGAAGGCCAAATGGCCATCCTTTTATTAATAATGTGCTGACCTTATTAATAAAATTATTAAATTACCCAGAAGCTATGGTTCTTGAACCTTTAAAATTGTCACAGATGAGATGCTCCCTCACTCCTTCTCCTAAAACCAAAGAGGTTCTATCATCATTATGGACCCCACTCATAGTGGGGTCATAGTCCTTCACAGTCCCTACTCAGGGTTAGGAATAGGGGGCACAGCCTACATTAACCACATTGGGTATTTGGGCATATTGCCCTTTATGTAGATGCCATGGCCCACACTGGAAGTCCTGTGAACTGCTATTATCCTTCCCATCTCTCTCAGCTTCAGTTTGTGACATTTCTAGGTGTCCCAAAACTATTTCTTGAGGGTTCAATAGAGCAAAATTCCTATATATGGCACCACAGGGATTCTTTCACCACCACCCGCAAATTGGAATCTATTTTGAGTTTAAACCATTTGACTTTGAACTTCAAATAAAAGTCTTCAATTTTTGGAAGATAGTGAAAGTACTTAGTAGGTGATAGAAGTTTCATTCCTGATTATCTCCTAGCCAGCCTGACTTGGTTTACCTCTGTTTTCCTGAGGGCAAAATCCAAGGTACACAAAATAGGAAGGAAAAGGAAAAGTGATAAAGGACAACTAAGAACTTAAACACTCTATTTAAGTATGCCAATAAGAGTCAAGATTTGCCCAAGATAAACAGTCAATGAGTCCCTATCAGATAATGAAAATTGATTATTTGTAAAAAGTTAGTCACTAGAATTATTGTGCCTTTCTAAATAGTGCCTCAAATCCCCCAAATCTACCCTTCCAAACTTTTTTTTATTGCTGCACCATATCCAATCTGTTGCCAAGTCTTTTTGTTTCTACCTTCACATCTCTCCTATACCTCCCTTTCTCTCCACTTCTATCTCCTTATGCAATCTCTTACCATCTGGCACCTGGATTATTTCCATAACCAGTAAAGGGATCTCTTTGCCTCGGTTCTCTCCCCACTCCAATTCATTTTCCATTCAGCTACCAAAATTATGTTCTTAAAGTGAAAGTTTAAGAATGCCATACACCCTTCCCTTACTGAATAAATTGTACTATCTCCCTATTACCTCCGGAATAACATACTAAATCCTCTGTTTGGCAGTGAAAGTGCTTCTTAATCTGGCTCCTTACTACCGTTTCGGTATTCTTACACCATACTCTCCCTCCACACACTCTACAAGTCAGCAACAACTGGTCTTCTTCCTGTTTCTTGTGTATGATAAGTTCATCTGTGTCTGACTCTTCATGACCCCATTTGGAGTTTTCTTGGCAAAGGTACTCAAGTGGTTGCCATTTTCTTCTCCAGCTCATTTTACAGATGAGGAAACTGAGTCAAACGAGGTTAAATGATTTACCTACAGTTACATAGCCAGTAAATGTCTGAGGCTGTATTTGAACTCAGGAAGATGAGTCCAGGCCCAGAGCTCTATACATTCTATAAGGCAACAGCTTCTAGTATTAACTTCAAATCATTAGACCCAGATGAACTATATCCCAGGATATGAAAAGAACTAACAAGCCAAGTCAGCAAGTATTTGTTAAGTGCTTACTATGTACCATATACTCTTTTAAGTGTTAGGGATACCAAGAAAGGCAAAAATAGTCCATGCCCTCAAGGAGCTCACATTCTAATGAGGGAGACAGCACACAAACAATTACGTAGATATGAGATATATTCAGGGTTAAACGAAGGCAGTTTCCTAGAGAAGGCATCAGCATTGAAGGGGACTGGGAAAGGCTTCTTGCCGAAGGTCAGATTAGAGCTGAGACTCAGGAACCAGGCACGGGGGACAGCCAATAAAAAGATTGAATGTCATGTGGGAACAAGAAGATGAATGTTTCTGGATTATAGGATTCTCAGAGGGGAGTAAAGTAGAAGACTGGAAAGATAGGAAGGAGCCAGGTCATGAAGCAGTGAAATATAAAGTAGGTACATTTTATACAAAATTTTATATTTGAAGATAATATGGAGCCACTGGAGTTTATTGATTCGGGGGCTGACATGGTCAGACTGAAGTTTAGGAAGAGCATGTTAACATTTGAGTAGGCATGATTGTTAAGGCACAGCTGTTTTGGTCATCTTTGAAAATTCATGAAGAACAGAAGTGCTACAAGCCTGGATATGGGCTAATATTTTCCCAATTATCCAAAAAAGAAAAAGGGTGTAGTCTCCAAACTATAGGCCAACAAAATTGACTTCAATGCCTAGGAGAATCTAAAGCAGTGGTATCAAACTCAAATAAAAATGGGGGTCACTAAACTGCACCCCTTGCAGGTCACATATTGATTTAGAAAACCACATATTATTGATATTTTCTGCATTCTATTACATTTTTATTTTGTTAAATATTTCCCAGTTATATTTTAATTTGATTCAGTAGCACTTGGAGGGCAAGTATCATGTCTGACACCTCTGATCTAAATTGTATTATTAAAGGGCTGTTTTGTGAACATTTGGAAAGGGTTGTGATGACCCCTAAGAGCCAGCCTGGCTTTATCAAGAACAGTCCATGCTAGTCTAATATCACTTCCCTTTTTGATGGCGTTCCTAGATTGGTAAATCAGAAAATATAGAAATAGAATATATAGATTTCAACAAAGCCTTTGACAAAGTCATCCTTGCTGACTCAGTGGACAAGCTAGAGAGATGTGGGGCTTGTGTGATAGTATAGTTAAGTGGATTCAGACCTGGTTGAATGACTAAACCCAAAGAGTAGTCATTAATGGATCAGTGTCAACCGGGAAGGAGGTTTCTAATGGAGTGCCCCAAGTAAGCATTAATGGTAAGTATCAAAGTAAAATTTTCTTCTTATTGATTTAGTCCATTGTTTTAGCCTGATGAGATTTAATAGCAATAAATGTAAAGTCCTACATTTGTGGTTAAAAAAAAATCAACTGCCCAAGTATAGGATGGGGAAAGGGGATAGGATGAAAAGACAGTTCTCATGGAATAGATCTGGGGCTTTTAGTTGATTACAAGTTTAATATGAGTCAACTGTAACAACAACAACAACAACAAAAACCTAACATGACCTTTGCTTGCATTATCCAAAACATAGTGTTCAGAACAAGGGAAGTGATCATGCAATCATATTTCACCTCAGTCAGACCACATCAGAAGGATTGGGTGTAGCTCTGGGTACCATATTTTAAGAGGGACATTTATAGGCCATTCTTCGCATGACATCCAGCCACCTGCCACCAGTATCATGCCATCTATCCTGGCACTGTCCCCTTCCACCCATTTGGAGCAATACCCTCCACACCCTAGACTTTCAGAAACCATTCATCTCTAGCCCTTACCCCTGGACTCAGTTTTGGAAGTGGCTGAGTTGTCCTGATTGGCAAGTGGATGACTTTAAAACCCACCTAGCCCATTATATCAAGCTAGTCCCAAACCATACTTCACATCCCATGTAACCATCCACCCTGGGTGTCTTGTTATATACCCAACTACACCAGGTAAAGTTTAACCTCCACCACTGATTTGCACTCCTACCATACCCACTTCCCACTCCTTGCTCTGGGAATAGTAATTACATTAATACTACCAATGTTTCTGGGGGAAAAAATTGTGACAATTGGATTGCCTTATGATTCCACTTACCATCCCTGTAACTACCCAGATCAAGACTCCCTTCTTTGGCTACTTACTTCATATTTCACCTCCACTATTAGAAAATAATCTGCTGGAGAGCAGGGACCATCTCCAGTGCCTAGCGCCATGCCTGGTACAAACTTGGAACTTAATGAATGCTAGTGAGGGTACCAGAAACTAGGCCATATGAGGAATAAATGAAAAGAATTGGGGATGTTTAGCCTGAAGGAAAGTTAGCTGTCTTCAAGTATGTGCAGAACCCTTAAGGAATAGAGGGAATAGATTTGTTTGACCTGACCCCAGAGGGAACAACTATTGAGCTGAAACAGAATTCTCTATGATTTACTTCAGGAGATAGATTTCAATACAAGGTAAAGAAAAACTTCCTAACAATGGGAGCTGATCAAAAGTGAAATGAGCTGCCTCAGGAGGTAATGGGATGGGGTTCCCTATCACTCTAGGTTTGCAAAGAGATAGCTACTTGTCTGGAGAAAATGGAGGTCAGAAGAGAGTTTATAGAGTTGATTATTGAATCCACTGTTTGCTGATGATATCATCAAGTGAGATAATATAGTGGGAGAAAAGAAGAGGTCCCAACAAACCCTCAATGGGGCACCCACTAACTAGAGGAAGATCCAGAAGAAGAGATGGATCCTTAAGAAATGCTCACTGAACTGAATTCTCCCACCTGAATAGATATAGGGGCTGGGACTTATTTTTGTTTTTGTATTCTCAACACTAAGCACAGTGTCTTCCACAATTAATGTTTGTCGAATTATTATTAAATATACCATCATCAGTTGAGAAAACTGAAGGTAGGGTCAAATACCAAATTAGTGGAGAAACCAAGCATTTCTAACCTCTTGAACTAGATTGCCTGAGCTAGGTAATAATGCTTTCTTCTAAGAGAAAGTTCAGCTCAGCATCTTCCTCTGCTCCCCAATGCCTGGCCACATACTGGTTGGCCAGTATTCATACTGAGGCTCCTTCTAACTATGTAATCTCCTAATTCTGCAGTCTTTTTAAGTCCCATGAGCTACCACTTTACTCTACCTCAGCCACACATCTTGATGTTCACACAGTGGGTCTCACTATTACCCACCGTTACTTGCCATTATCCACTTCCTTAGTTAGAAACTGACATTCCCCTAGCTGACCACACTGTCCTGTCATTGCATGTCTCCCTATGCCTCACCCCTCCTAAACCAATACCTTGCCCTCATGGAGGCCTGCAATCCCCAATCCCCAATCCCTCAGTAGTTTTTCAGGCCTTTACCTCTGACTTCACTTTCCCCCTTTTCTGATCTCCCAATTATTAGTCATATCAATTCTATATTGACATCTGCTATCAAATCTCTCAATCCCTTTCTTACTTGTCACCTATTATCTCTTGCCATACTTTATTCCTGGTTTACTCCCATCATCTAATTTCTCTGCTCCTATTCACAGACTGCCAAATCCAACCCTATGGCAAGTTATCTCAATGTTTGAGTCTTTATCATTTTTTTCCATGTTTGCTACTGAACCATATGCTGGGCCCTCCTAGTCATCTTGACTTATGTCTTGACTCTGGAGGAGAGAATGAGGTTGATGACTTTGGGCAGCTCTGTCTCACTCAATTCCAATTCACTCACAAGTCAAGACTTCACCCGCATGATGTCATTGGTCCTCTTTGAGGACAAAGGACGAACAGCAACAATAGATAAACGAACAACAACAACAACAAATCCAGCTGAGGAAATTCATTCCATGTAGTTTAGAGATTTTGAGTATGTGATATGGCAACATCTCTTCAAAAAGTTTTTAAATTTTTATGTATCAGTATTAAGTCCAAGTGATTGCTGTAGTTATCTTTTTGAGTATTGTACCACAAGGAGGTAGGCAGCATGCGACCCCATAGCAGCTGCATGAATTTTAGGCCAAGAAGGTAAATGTTTGCATTAATTACCTTACAAACTCAAATCTATAAAATGAGGACAAACATCAGACCTTTCCTACCTACCATTTGGAAGAAAAAAAATGAAATTATATCCTGTATGAGGGGTGGGGAACCTGAGGCCTTGAGGCCACATGTGGCCCTCTAGGTCCTCAAATGCAGCCCTCTGATGTAATCCAAACTTCACAGAACAAATCTCCTTAATAAAAGGACTTAGACTTAGTCAAAAGGCTGCACCTGAGGACCTAGGAGGCCACAGGTTCCCCATCCTTGTCCTATATAATCAAAGAGTTTGAGAATCCTAGAGTTAGAATGTAACTCAAAGGTAATCTGACATAACCCCCTAAAGCAGGGGTCTGTTAACTTGTTTCTGTAATATTTCAATTATTGTATTTAATGTATTTTATTTTATTTATTTAAAAACATTGTCTATAAGAAAGGTCTATAGGTTTCACCAGCTTGTCGAAGGGGTCTATAACACACACATACAAAATTAAGAATTCCTAGCCTAAGGGAAGAATATTCATCAATCAACCAACAAGCATTTATTGAAGACTTCCCTGCCAGGCACTATATTGGGAGTGTTGGTGGAGGTTGGAACATAAATAAAGGTGAAAACACAGTCCTGGCCCTCAAGGAGTTGGAATGATTCATCCTTGAAAGTGTTCCTGAAGCAGAAACAATCTACATATTATGAGAGATCATGTAGAATGATCTACCCCAATATTTCAATTTACTTTAAACAAAGTAGGCCTCTTACCCTGAAGTAATCTCAACCTAATTCAGGTGCTATATGATTAATGTGCAAATTCATAGAAGCTCTCTAGGCTAAAGTTTTTCAGTTGGCCAGTAAGAAAAGCTGCCCTTTTCCTTTCATGGCTACCATGGAGATGAATAAGGTAAAATAGATTACTACATCTTTAAGTATTTATCCTGAGACAATGGAGGATATTATTATTATTATTATTATTATTATTATCATTTATTAGAGTTGTACTCTTTTCCCAATTTGCTTGAAAAGTTCATAATAATTTTACATTTGGATAGTAGCAGTTTGCAAAGTTAAAAATGAAGAGAGTGAGGGTCTCTCAGCACTAAGCATTGTAAGAATCCACAAACATATCCTCTACATGTAATACGAAATAATACATAATAACTGTGATAAGAGAAGTACAGACACAATGCTATGAGCTAAGGTTGTTGTTCAGTTGTGTCTGATTCTTCATGACTCCATTTGAGGTTTTCTTGGCAAAGATACTGGAGTGGTTTGCCATTTCCTTCTCCGGCTCATTTTACAGATAAGGAAACAGACATAAGGTTAAGTGACTTGCCCACAGTTACACCGCTAGTAAGTGTCCCAGAGGAGATTTGAACTCACAAAGATAAGTCTGCCTGATTCCAATCCCAGTGCTCTATCCACAGTGCCACCTAGCTGCCCCTATAAGCTAAGGAGAGACTGTCAGTATCAACATGGGGGATCAAAGAAGGTTTCCTGAAAAGTTGGTGTGGTATAACTGAAAACGGGTTGGATTTAGAATCAGAGGACAGGATTTGAATCCTGCCTTTGATACTACCCATGAAGGTCAAGCCATGCTTGATCTCTCTGAGCCTCAGTTCATTCAGTTGAAAAGTAGAGATAAAAACTTAACCCATGGCCCAGGACTCTAGACCCTGAGGACAAGTCGATTTAATCTTAGACATAGTCCTTCTAAAAAATAAAATTCTTTGGCTTGATTTTTCCTCAATTCACAGTTGACTCTGGGAAATTTCTGAATGTACCTTGAGTGTAGCTCATGTCTAGGTTCCCACTGAGGTATTGGAGCCAGCTCAGACTAGATTGAGAATCAAAGATTAAATTTTGAGTGTGAGCATTTAAACCTCAAAAATTGGAAAATGATACAAATCAGGACTTGATTTATTATTTTGTTGATTGTACAGACTTAAAAGAGTGATGGAGAAAATAATAATAATTCGTATTAAACTTCAAAAAGTTTTGGTTGTACATTTTTGTTCAGAGAGCCAATTCTTAGATATTTACCAATATACTGCTGGAAGGGTCCCTAGCTCTGATATAAGCTTTCCTGGTAACAATGCATAGATCAGATGCAAGATAGCCTGTACTTCAAGCCACAGAAAATGGAGAAAACACATAAATAATTGAAATAGCAACTAATCAAACAACACAATTCATCTTTCTCTGGTTAACTCCACCTAGTCTGGGAACCTACACATACATATTGTCATAGATTTAGAGCCAGAAGGGACCTTAGAGGTCATCTACTCTGACCCTCTCATTTTACATATGAGAAATTGAGCCTCAAAAAAATGTCAAGTGACTCACCTATGGTCACACAAGTATTAAATAACAGTTAAGGAGCATTTATTAAGTGTCTCCTTACTATTGGGTGGCTAGGTGGTGCAGTGGAGAGAATGCCAGGCCTGGAGTCAGGAAGATTCATTTACCTGAGTTCAAGTCTAGTCTCAGGCACTTACTAGCTGTGCTACCCTGGGCAAGTCATTTAACCCTATTTGCCTCGGTTTCCTCAACTGTAAAATGAGCTGGAGAAGAAAATGGCAAATCGCTCCAATATCTTTGCCGAGAAAACCCCAGATGGAGCCATGAAGAGTCAGACATGACTGAAATAAGTGAACAACAAGTTGTAAGAGAATCAGCCTTTTATTGGCCCACATTGTTTGCCCAGGAAAATTTCGATACTGCATTCTATACTAATGCGGTCAGGGGTGAACCTGCACCTGTGGACCATGTTGGTCTTTGGACCTTTCAAGTGAGGAGAAAACCAAAGCCTTTTTCATTATAGGACTCTATCCCTACCCTGAACTTTAGTAGTAGAAATCCGAGGAGGCAGAGCACTCATTTATAGCAAAGATGTTGGGCACATTAATGCAGGCCTCCCCACCTTCCTGAGAGCCCTGCCTAGAGAATTATTTGTCTGCCAGAAGTCCTATAACAATGGCATTTCTAAAATCCTTCTCAATCCCTTTCCTCATGCTTTCTTCAGTGAAATGCCTCAACTTCCTCCCTAGTCTTTGGTGTCTCTGAATACAATTTAGGCCACTTCCTCTTCTGACAAGGGAGGAAAAGTAATTTTCGGAAATGAAGGAAATTAGTGGCCAAATAGTCTGGGAATTTCTAGTGGGAAGTCTGTGGGTGCTATAATCAATTCAGTCATCCAGGAAGTTAGCAGAGGCTCATTTAGGCTCTATATCAAGGCGAGATCTCTGCCTATTTCGCTCCACCCCCAGTGAAAATGCACACATTAAGGAAAGCCATTGCCCCATGGGAAGTGATCCATCACTGGTGACATTGAAAATGGACCTGGGCGATGCAGGTTTAGGGGATGAGGGGGGAGGGGAAGAGCACAGAATGGGGCACTAAAAAGCTTCCTGACCCAGAAGGATAGATTGGACAGTCATTGATAATGTATGCCTTCTTCATCCTACTCCAATTAGACACATTTTAGTAAAAATGTCAACAAACTGTAACTTTTCTGGAGAAGGGCAACCAGTATGAGAATAAGACCACAGAGGTAGAGCTGGAATGACCCCTATAGGTCATCTATTCTAACCCTTTCATTTTACAGATGAGGAAACAGAGGCCCAGAGAGGTAAATTCATTTTCTCAAGATTATACAGATTGTCAATGACAGAGTCAAGTTGAAGGGTTCATTTTCTTCTTTTTTCTGATGTCCAGGCTTCTAAACTATATTTATAAAAAGAGATCAATGGATCATGTATAAATTACGTTATGGTTTACTAAATACTTCACATTTATTTTCTCACATTAATCTTGCATTTGGCAGGGTTTATTAATTCACCTTATTTATAACTAAGGAACCTGAGGCTCAGAAAGGTTTAAATGACAAAGTTATGCTGCTAATACATGCAAGAGCTGTGACTGGAGCCTATATTATCTGATTCTGTAAAGTCCAGGGCTCTTCCCTCCATGTTGTCTTTTAGAAACATTTAAGAGCTCCACATTTTAAGTACAATTTTGCCCCTGAATTTGCTTTGTGGTCCTTAATTTTTCAGGCCATGTATCTACAATAACAATACATTCCATAGGTTCAGAGCAACTAGATTTTCAGACAGAAATCCCACCTTTGCCACTTAGTAGCTGGGCGAGTTTGACAAATGACTTCCCTTCTCAGGACCTCATTTTGCTCATCTTTAAAATAAGGGAGTAAGACTAGATGACCTCGAAGATTCCTCTCAGTTCTGAATCCTATACACTATTATTATTATCTCAAAGGATCCTCAGACATAGTAAGTATAGGAGATTTTAAATGGATTCAAAGTCATTATATTCAGAACAAGAATTAGAAGTTGTAATAGAGATACAGAAGATCTCTTCTCTCCACTTGGGTTAGGACATGATGTGGTCGAGACTGAAGTCACATATTTGCTTAGCACACACTGTGCCAAAGCAAAAGATTATTTCTTTAACCCTGGTCAACTGCTTGCAAATGGCACAACTGGTCAGAAGGAAGAGTGGGAAGGAGGATGTGGCTCAGTCAGAATTATTGGAAAGCCCTGGGGACGATGAATCACTAGCAACTACCTCTTAGTGAAGGTTTCCTTCACTTAACAGAAATTAACTGAAAGTGAGGTGAAATCAAGGTTGTTTTGATTTGCTTTTCTCTTAGTGATTTAGAGCATTCTTTCACGTGGTTGTGAATAGTCTGGAATTCTTTTGTTTCAGAGCCATGTGTTCAAATCTTTTTATTACTTATCTATTTGAGAGTGACTTTTAGTTATATATCTACTTATGTGACATATATACATAAAAAGACTGATGTGTAGACAATTAACAGATATGTGACATACATATGTCTGTTAATTGTCTATACACCAGTCTTTTTTTAGACAACTCTCCTTTCGTCATCTTTATCAGAATTCTTTCCCTATGTGTCTTCAGAATGTCATTGCTGAGTACTTCTTTTGTGTTTTAGGCAGCTGCCTAGAAACATTGAGGGGTTAAGTGACTTAGCCTGTATTAGTCAATATGTGTTAGACGAAGGACTTGAGCCCAGGTCTTTCTGACTCTGGGGTGAGCTCTCTACCCCTTACACTACACTGCCTATTATTCATGAACATGTTCATCTAGAAAACATCAATAACTATGGATCCATATCCTTCCCCCCGTCATCTCTATCAGTCTTTATGAAAATGGTCTACATACATTCTGAAGGTATTTAGTGCAAGTATCAGAAAGGAAAAAGCAGGATTTTGCAACTGATTTTCTATAGTAGAACACATCTTCAGTCGCACAATTGACTGAAAAGCATAGAGAATACAAGATCTCACTGTGGGGGTTTTTTTACTATAAGAAAGCATTTGATTCAACAGAACAAATTACAGCTCTAACGGCATTCTCATTCATAATTTAAGATTTTAAGATTCCTTGATAGATGCATCCACAGAGATAACTTCATGCAATCTCCTCTGATCTTCAGTATCAAGAGAGGTAGAACACAGGGATTGTTTGCCCAAAGTGTTTACCCCTGTCATGTAGACTAGCCCATGCACAGCCAAAATGGCCCTGGAATTTCCCATAAGTGATGAGATCCCCCAGATGCACCTCTTTGCAGATAACATTTTGCTAACTGTTCCAAGCCCTGGACTATCACCATAGCCCCAGAACCTTTTCCATAAGGTCTATGACTGTTCCAAATAATTCAGACTAATAATCCACATAGGAAAAGCTAAATGAATGAAGACTGCCTATTGTCTAACCTATGATATACAGTTAGATAGACATCTTTACTATGTGTAATCTGGGGCAAAAACTGCAAATGGACAATGAGCTAGGCCCAGAATTGATTAGAAAGGCAAGAGTGCTCTGGACTGCATTTGGAAAATCGTATAGCACTTCTGGGGCAGCTAAATAGTACAGTGGATAGAGTGCCAGTGAAGACTCATCTTCCTGAGTTCAAATCCAGTCTCAGACATTTACTAGCTGCGTGACCCTGGATAAGTCACCTAACCTTGTTTGCCTCATTTTCCTCATATGTAAAATTGACTAGAAAAGGAAATGACAAACCACCCCAGTATCCTTGCCAAAAAACAAACAAACAAACAAATTGGGTCATAAAGATTCAGACACAACTGAACGACAAAATAGCACTTCTAAGAATCCTAAACTGATCCTTGATATACATGCATTGAAACCCTCAACGTCTTTTTAATACCAACACCAATATTCTTCTGGCAATGCCACATGACTGTGAATTATAGAATACCACAATCTCAGTACAATTAAAATTGTGGATGACCCAAAGTGCAATGGATAAGCATATGGTGGGTATAAGCAAACTGTAGCACATTGCCAATGATGATTAATAGGCAAGATGATTGCTTTTATGTACATGACAGAGCTAACTCTGCCAACTCCTTTATTTGCCTCTCTGAGGAGACTCTGTGAACAATCCTTCCATGTAGCAGAATCTTATTTACATGCTTCTGGCTTCATTTGTAGTAATCTCTCACAAGGAAATTGAGATACCTTTGATTTATCTCACAGGGCTAGCTGTGGATCCTATGAAGCAGAGATGAGGAGGAAAAACATTCCAGGCATGGAAAACAGACTAGGTAAGGGCATGGAGGTAAGAGATGGAATTTTATGTAGAGGAGACAGCAAATAGGCCCGTTTAGTTCAACATAGAAAATTCCCCTAAAGAGGGGAATACTTGTTATCCATCTGGAAAGATAATTCAGATCCAAATTATGAAATTCTAAATGCCAGAAAGAGGAGTTTACATTTTATCCTAGAGGCAATAGGGAGCCACTGAAGCGTCTTAAACAGTAGAGTGATGTGATTAGACCTGTGTTTTAGGAACATCTGTGTGATAGTGTATGGAATAGAGTTTCCCTCTACTCACCGCCTCCCTACACATAGAATTCTTTCTTCCATCCAGAACTATGTCTTCTTCCCACTGTCCTGCTGCCAAAAGGGGTACAATAGTAAACACATTTTGCCTTCGCCTTCTAGGCTGAGAACTCCCAGGAATGGAAGGGCTAGGAAAGAGAGCTACTATTTTGCAGTTCCCAACAGTATCCTAGGCACCCTCAATCCCTGGGAAGCACCTTTGCTTGGAGGGAAGAGGTGGACGGGGTGCCCCATCTCTATATAGGTTAGTCTTTCTTCACCTTTATACACAATCCTTTGCTTGAATGTGGGCAAGAGAACTCTACAAAATTGTGGTAAACATAAGGATGAGGGTAGGGTGAAGAGGACCAAGACTCACTATTCTTCTGTTCTTTTCCCCATCCCCAGATGCCATCCTCCCTACTCCCTCTTAGGCGCTCCAGCCCCTTGTGTTCTCTTCCTATGATTCAGTGCTATTTTTTCTGAGTCCATAAGACTTTTTCCTCAAAATGATCAATTGGTCATTATCCTACCCATTTTAATTCCTACATTTGGCAGCAAATGCCTCTCCAAAGTAGTGATTTTGTAGTTAATTAATATCAGGACTAGAAACGAAAAAAGAAAGAGAACAAATAAGATTAATATCCTTATATTCTTTATTATCAGCCCAGGTCTCAGGAGGACTCTAGGTGAGGGGATGTCACAAATTCTCAAGTCTGGTCAGATCATTTCACTGGGGTTGGTAAGTAAGCTCCAAAGATAGCTTCCAAGATTTCTCTTTTTGTGGAAAAGATCCTATCTCTGACGTGTATGAGGGATGTTCACCAGTTTTCCTTACTTCCCATGAGTTCTAAGGCAGTGATTGATAAAGAAACAAGGCAATTTCCCAGATTTATACTTTAGGTTCTTTTAGCATTAAATTAGTTAAAAGGGTCAAGAAAGGAGAGAAAAAAAGAGGAGGAGAACCTGACAGCCCCATAGCTGACTTAGTCAGGCCTCTTCTCATCTGGGCCACTTTCATGGCATTGACTGAACGCTAAGAAACTTTCCCAGAACTCAGGATTGTTCTACGCAAATAGCCCTGAGCTCATAAAGGCTACATGGCAAAATAAAGAGCAAAGGAAGCAAAGTTTATTTATTGCCTATAACAATTCTTAAGTTTTCTGAGGTTTTTAAATTTTTATTTTATTTTATTTCCAATTAACAAGCAGTTATTTTCACTCTCCCCAGCCATCTCCCTTTCTCCTACTGAAAAAAAGAAAATAAAAAGAAAATTCTAAGTAAAGGATGCAGCAGGAGTAGGAAAGGAGAAAGAAAGAAAGTAAATAAGATTAATTGAAGGATATTCTTTATAATCAGCCTAGGTCTCAGGAGGACTGAAGATAGGGGGATGTCACAAATCCCTAAGTCTATGTCAAATCAACTCTTTGGGGTTGGGAAGGCAGCTGCAAAGATGGCTATATAAATACATACATACATACATACATACATACACACACACACACACACATATATATGTAGCAAAGGATATTAGACATGGCTAAGTTTCCCTCTAGTTTTTGTAGCAAACAAATCCCCATATTGGTGGTGACCTGAAATGTATGTCTGCATCTTAAGTCCATCACCTCTCTATTAAGAGCTGGCTAACACGGTCCTACGTGGTCCTTGGGAATTGTGGTTGGTCATTGTATTGAACAGAGTTCTTCAGTCTTTCATAATTTTTTTGTATTTATAAGGTTATTATTATTGTATAAAGTGTTCTAGTTCTGTTCACTTCACTTGCATC